>NC_140294.1:3213116-3320616 GCF_964030765.1 Micromesistius poutassou
CCAGGCCCCTGGCGTTGCGGCAGCGCCACCACTCGGGGTCGTCGTCGGGCTTCTCCACCACCTCCATCACCTCGCCCTTGTCGAAGTTCAGCTCCTCGTCCGTCACCGAGCTGAAGGGATAGAGGGTCTGCACCGCGTGGAACACCCTGCCGCCCGCCGCCGCCGCCGCAGCCCGATTGGCCGTTCGAAACCACAACCGCCGGAGCCCCACCCACGCTCAGATACGCCCCCCCTCCCGGGGCGGTCGGCGCCGGCTCCCTCCCCGTCGCCGCCCTCCTCCAGCACGTAGTTGACGGGAACCAGCCCGTGTGGCCGCCGGCACTGCCCCGCCACCAGCCGTCGCTGCACTTCTTCCATGACGACCACCGGGAGCCCTTCACCAGGGTGAGCTCGTCCTCGCGCTCCGCCGCGTAGGCGAATTTGACCAGCGCCGGGACGGCGAGGTCATAGACCCTCTCGGCACCGCCGCCGCCGCCGCCGCCGCCGCGCCGCCGCCACCGTTGGGGGGGCACTCGGAGTCACTGCTGGGCGTGGGCGAGGTGTCCCGTGCGCCCGTCTTCCTTTTGGTCCTCCCCAGGCCTGGGAGAGAGGAGAGACAGAGAGGGAGAGAGGGAGAGTGGGAGAGGGAGAGAGGGAGAGTGGGAGTGGAAGAGGGAGAGTGGGAGAGACCGAGAGGGAGAGACAGAGAGGGAGAGAGGGGAGACAAGGTTGAGGTTAACGGAGCTGAAGGTAAGATTTGAGGGGGTTGTAAAGAGCGAGCTGAAGCGAGCAGTAGAGGAGAGCAGGATTTTGAAAATAACTTCTGTACTTCATTCATTCAATCGGTCAATTGGTGGCACGAGTCTGAGCAAAATGCGGCTAGGTTGTGTGTGTTCTTTAATAGTGCGTTTGTTTACATATTTGTTAATAATAGTGTTTGTTTGAGAAGTAATTTGAATTTATAAATATATATTAAAATGTATAAATAAATATATATATATATATATTTGTACTGACATATTTTTTTGAAACCACTGTGGTGTCTGATGTATTTTGTCCATATTTTAACTGTACAATGATTGGTTGGTAATTAGGCAGCATGAATGGCGACTCTGAATGGGTCAGAAAAAAAGTTGCCCAAATCCGTATCTCGCCTAGGGCCCCAAAATGTCTCGAGCCGGCCCTGGTGCCTCCGGGTGGTGTTATGAACCCGGACACAAAGGCGTTTCCCAACATCTCTGGGACTTCCACAACAAGTATAGAGTCCCAGTGATGGTTATCTCAGCCACAGTTGGCGGAAAAAAAGGTTGGCGGTTACACGCAGTAAGCCCCTTGTTCCTCGCGTGAGTAACGCCAGGTGAAAATTCACTTTGCTTTTCATGTGAACACTTTAGGCTGCAGAAATCTGAGTTTGTTGCTCAGAATTAGCAGCAGCCTAGAGAATCGTATGTTATGTTTTTTTTTTAGCGAGGCCTGCTTTTTTAAGGTTGGAAACCTTTTGTTTTTCAAATTTAGACCAGCTCAACACCGACAGCAGCAACCTAGTTTCAAAGAGAAAGTGAAAGTACAACAGCACCCATAGCTTCTGAGCGAGACGCTTCTCTAAACCAAATCGGCTAAAGCACATTCTACGCTTAGTGGGTTGTGACTTTGCGGGGAAGTGAGCACTGGAGGGCTAATAAGCGGAAAGCACCTTCATCAGGGCGGCAGAGGCTAGCAGCAAAGCTAGGTATTGATTACCAATGCTAATGCTCCTCCCGTGGCAGGAATACTAATTGCGCAGCTACCTGACCTAGCCATGTGAATCCCTCACAGTGCTTTCAACAGTCATTTTCTGGTGACTGCGTGCCAGTAATACAAATTAAGCAGATGTTTCTGACATCCGACCTTTTCAGCTACAGAAAACAAATCTGCCATTGCTAGTTGACCCGTGCAGAAAACCTTTGATTTCTGTCGAGATAAACATGATGATTACTGATAATTGGGAACAGCCATAGAGCCATGCACATATGCCTAATCAACTAAAATTAAAGCAAGAGGTTTCCTTTGTTGAAGTGATGGCTCTGCCAACATTTCGACATGACGTCCTGTATGGGAAACGCAAATGTGTTTTTTCCATCATTGTCTCGCTCACTTTCTGCATTTGTCACAGTGTTACCAGAATTGATACGTTTTGGCCGATCTTCACGGTTTCTTGGGTTTGCTGTGAGCCACTTTGACAAAAGAAAAGAATCCCTCTCACCATGGTGGGAGTTTGAGCGACACGCTGGGAGAAGGTCATGAGATTTAACGCGTATCCAATCTACCAAAAAGCCATTTCCATTCTTCTGCTTCCTATGAGCTGATGTCAGTTAACGGTCCGCCGAGCAAGAATATGACTAGACGAGAACAAAGACAAGGAAAATAATTACAGAGTTTTTGGCAATTTGACAACGCAATATACAAAACACCTGACAGAAACCAATCATCCCTTTTATTGGAAGTGCCTCCCTCTCTCTCTGGTCTCCCACAGCTAAACCCATGTGACTGAACTGGGTAAGCATCGGTCGGAAGTCCCGCCCCCCTCAATCTCGCCAACATACGCACATTTCGAATTCCCCCCATTCCGAGCGTTCCCTCATGAGAGGAGAATGCCTGGGAATGAGGATGGGGACCGAGACCAAAACAGGAAGAGACTGGATGTCGTTGGCCTTAGAGACTGCAGATGGAGAGGTCTTGCGTCTTTGAGCCATGGAAAACCGGGACCTTTTGAACCTCTCCACAACAAGCTCCTGGTGAGATTGTCATCATCTCCTCACTCTTTTCACAATGAGCCATGACAAAAACACATTCAGATGCTATGTGGGGCTCATATTTGTCCCTTTCCACCACCGGTCAATGTTTTGTGTTCTCTGGGCCGTGCAGTAAAGAGACACAGATAGCCCGATTAGGGCAGAACAGCACTGCAGCACAGCCATTTATCTACGGTATTGTATTACCATAATTGGACATACCTTGTTTATACCATGTCATATTCACATACTATTTATACAGACTCACTGTATTACCCCTACATAAATACACCAGAACTTGAAGATACTTTCCATAATCTGGTTGGAAGCTGAATGCGTTTTGTTGCATCATGCATAACAATAATAGTCGATTCTAATCAAATCTTTACATTTTTCTTATAGAAAATTACAATTACAACTATTATGATTATTATTTATTGATTTGTATTCAGTAGTGATGGTACCACATAAACAAATCTCTTTTTTAGGGATCAGTAGAAAGTTAGCATAAAGGTTAGCATAAAACAGGTTTTAGTGTAACTCTAGTAGTAGTTTATTAATCGTTTTTTTCTTGTGTCACCAGGTTGACACAACATTTAAGAAAAAACGTCAATGCAATCCTAGTGGAAGCAAATTAACGGTAAAAGTTAGCATTTTAAATACTATTCGAAATACATTTGAATGCATCCCCTATAGTTTTCCTTGTTTCAAGTAAATCCAAAAAAGAACTAATAGCGCATTGCAATGCTTTCAGAATCTCAATACATATGTTATCATCGTCCTGAGGTCCCTGCTGATTCGCGACGCTGTTCTACACCTTAGAGAAGGAGAGCCCAGCCAGCTCTCCCCTGCTGGCTCGGACACCAGCAAGGTTGAGGCTCCCGGGGCTGGAAGGGCGATTAGAGCAGATTGGAGGTAGTGTAGCCTCCGTGGGTCAGAGAACCCCAGCAACCCCTCTGCCACCGCCCTACTTTACGTCCGTCAACACTGTCTCCGGGTGCAGGAGAAGGTCAAGAGCGACCCCTCCCCCGCCACAAAACCATATAAATCCATTTTCCCTCTCTCGGCTCCGCTCTGAAGCCTGAAGTGGGATCACCTAGGATGATCTTGAAGCTCCACTGACCACCTTACCCGCTGAGGCATATGGGTGTGTGTGTGTGTGTGTGTGTGTGTGTCCATCATACTTGTGAGCAGGAGCAGCATGCCGATATACAGGCATTTCCTTTTCCTGAACGGCCGGAATTCAAGCAATAACAGAAAGATTTTGTAAACAGGAAATGTTACTCGAGAATGCTCTCGAAAGAATGAAATTAATTATTCCATAAAAGAACATAAACCAAACATAAATTAAATGTTCTCTGAACGGAGCTAAGGAAAAGGCCAGCCTATTAGAGCGTTGCTTGTATGGCAGGGTCCTACACTTGCGTGTGGTTGCATGTTTAACTGTCAACTGAGACTGGGGACTGATTTAAATTCAACCACACTGAACGCCTGTGGGCCTCATGCAAGCACCTCATGGAATCTTCCTTGAAATCTGTTTGCAGATAACAGGTTGAAAGATAAAATAAGAAATTACTTTTAAAATAAAAATCAAGACGGGAAATTTGTGTGTCGCAGAAAGTAGAATTGAAAAATTTAAGTAGTTGGAATTTAAGTAATTTAAGTAGTAGTAGTAAATTAATTCAACCTTTGCGGGTGAACGAGGAAAATGTGGAAATTATTGTTAGCAGCATCAGAACCGCACCTTGTACGAATTGGACGAAAAACCAAAACCAAAGAAACCCAGAGCACCGCATCTCCGACGACGAGTCAACCCCCCCTCAGCACAACGCAAAGAAAAGCGGGAGGAAGGCTATATTTAGACTGAGCAGGAAATGAGGCGCACTGCCATCGGAACGGAGTGAGCAGCGCTTTTAATGGTGATGCAGGAGAGGCTTCTGACAAGCCGGCTGAACGCATGGCTGGGGCCCGGGGAGCTCTCACACACACACACACACACACACACACACACACACACACACACACACACACACACACACACACACACACACACACACACACACACACACACACACACAGTGACACAGATACACACACAGAGAAACACACAGATCTCCTTGCAATGAGATGACATGTTATCTCTACATCTATTAAATGTCAATGGCCCATAGCTCTGCCTACAATAAATGCATTCAACAATGAAGATAAAAAAAACCAGTGCAAGAGTCATGCAATACATACAATTCATCAAATAAGCAAACAGCTTTAAGTGCTACAACATAAATACTTAGTATATATATTTTTTCATGTGCCAAGATGCAGTCTGAGCAGATTTTGTCTTCAGTCCGCGGCAGAAGATGGGTGAGGTCCTGATGTCAGCAGGGACAGCAAACCATACACACAGATGTACACATCCCACATGTACAAAACAGCAGTCGCACGCGCGCACGCACACACACAGCGTAAACGCCCTCTACGTTTACAGTGACTGCATGCAGCGTGAATGGTGATGAGGTAAAACCTTCTAAACCTTCTGGGAACAAATTACGAAGAAAAAGCCACCTGCAGGGGCGTCCCCCTGATCCTGGTGAGATAAAAACACCTGTAAGAGCCAAACAAAGTGACCATTTAATTCACGGATGCTAAAACACGAAGGAAGGGAGTTGTTGATAATTGCCAACACACACTGGGGTGAGGATGGGTTGCTGCAGGTGCTGGACACCAAGAAAAGAGACACTCTGGGAAGCCTGATAAATAAAGGCCCCAAATATAGTTACAGATAGTTACATGCTTTGCGCACACTCACAAACACACACACACACACACACACACACACAGACTGGGAAAGGTTTGTAAGTTATCAGCCAACCTTTTTCAGAGCATCTAACTGTTAGTAGTTTGCAGTCAACATTCCACTTACAACACAAAACAACGTGGCTAGAGATATCCCGGGAAAGATGGCCAGCCATTAAAAGATAAAGATTCAAGCAGACGGTTGTATTAAGTTTTTCCCCCTGCGTGGCTAAAGGGAAATGGCATTGCATCTCCTGCTAGGTGAACACAGGTCACAGGGTTGACAGGGTGAAAAACAGACTGAATGCAACAGAGCAAAAACAATACAGAGGGGCGGATCTGTAGAGCCACGAACCGGGAGCAGTGATCACTGATTCTGAGTGCTGCTCTGATCAACGGACACGTTTGATAAAAAAACATTTGGTAAGTGAAAGTGCAAGTGAAAAAACAAGTGTGGTTTGTAAACTAGGGCAGCATCACTTAGCACAAAATAAGTTTGGATTGAATGCGTTGGTTACAATTTTGGATTTTCTTCTGACCAACACCAATATTTTTTTGCTGCTTGTCAGACAAAGTAAGGGTGGTGTCTCACCGTGTACTCTGGTCCCCGGCAATGGATGTTTGGCTATTAATCGTTGCCACAGGACTAAATGATTAATCTGTGAACTCATTAAAAAACAAGAAATAGATGAATGGAGCCCTGCGCAATCACAGTTTCTCAGAGAGGCATGGTTGGAATCCAAGGCGGGGATGACAACCCCGAAGGCCAATTAAAACACTTCCACCTTCGTTAACATCTGCACCCATTCAAACATGAAGCTCGGGGATAAGGCGGTGGAGGGCGCTGGTTGAATGCCCGCAGTGGATTAGAGCAGCCTCAATTCTCAGCTCCATTTGCACCATGAGAGATTAACAGGAAAAGTAAACACTGTAGAGAAACCCTCACTTGACGGACCGAACACAAATGAAACCCACCCCGCAAGGAATAACTCCAAATAAACTCTGCTGGGCTTTCAGCCAATAGGATTGTTAGGGAAAAGAAATCACTAGGTCGAGTCAGCCAATACATTTTATAAATATTCGAAAGCTTTCTAACAAACTTTCGTTTGGCCGTTTGGGAGCTGGGCGAAAGGCAACGACTAAATCCCTGATTATTCCAGGGCGTGCTGCAATTAATTAATAAGCTGATAAACAATGGGTTCAAGATCTATAATGTATAGAGTTGCTGACCTGAGGGTCAATCTATAGATCTGTCTCCGTGATGCGCCTTTGATCAGCAAGCACCTGCCCTGTCTCACCGTTACGGTCTATGCCATTGTGCCAACCAAAGATAAGACAGACAATCTAGCAGTGCAGATAGAGAACAGAAGGCCACTGAATATAACCAACTGAATATACAACAACAAATTACTAATTCAAAACGCTCGCCCATTTGTCCAAACCCCTCGGCAGCAGTCTCCCTCGTCACAAAATTCTGTCAAACTCACGATGGGAAAATGTCAGCACAAAAGAGCTGTCAAGTTTCCCATTTTGAATGTTTTAAGCAGCGCACAATAATCGGTGCCTGGTCTTGGACGTTGTCCATCGCTGTTACAAGACCACCACAGTCTGCCCTGCACTGTGGACACGCAGCCTTCCAGTACAACCACTGTACTCTCATTGGAGACAATGGGAGCTTTGTGATACACTGCGACACTGGGAGCTCACCAGTACAGCTCCGGTCTTCCACTGTTGATCCCGGCGAAGTGCCCAGCACAACCAGCGTTTTAACTGTTGCATTCATGGCCCACTGCATAGGCCTGAGCCCGATTCTGTTCCTATTATCGTTTTGCTTTTAAGTATGGTTCTTTCATATGCTAACATAATCCCCTGAACTGATACATTGGTGTGAGTGATAGAAATAAGAGCCCTCACCAAAAAGGTATTTCAGTAGAGATGACAGTGGAAGGGGTGGCTGGCATAACATGCCCAAATTTGGAGCTTCAAACCAGCAACCTTATCAACGAACACTTTGTCGCCTTTCCCAAACACCTCGTCCTGCCGAGTGTTCCGGTGAGCTTCATGGCATTGGCTCGGCTCGGATGTGACTCCGAACGGCCGATCTGTACGCGTGAAGAAGCGCGTCGCTATTTCAACCGCCCCGGCTGTGACGGCTCCACTCGCTTGTCAGAACACTAAACACTTTGTGTCCCGAGGTAAAGCCACGATAACATTATCCCCCTGTTCACAGTTCGGGGAACGCAGATTAGAGGAAGGAGCACACAGGCCTGGCAACTGCTGTTGTTCTCATACCAAGAAAATGTGTTGTGTGTGTATCTGAGAGACGCACACACACACACACACACACACACACACACACACACACACACACACACACACACACACACACACACACACACACACACGTAATTAAATCCCATGAGGGACAGGTTGATCCTCTATAAAAAGGATAAAGATGAGAGCGGCCGGGATGCGATTCCATGAATTACAATGGAATCGTCTCATTCCCGATTCCATGTCCCCTGTGGGATTCCCAAGATTTGATTTCATATTTTTAGCCCCAGCCCCAGCACATATTACTAAATAATAAATGAACACGGTCTGTTATAGTGCTGCCACCATTAGTCGACGTGAGCGATGACATCAAAGCAGACAATCACAGAATTTCAATATTTTAACCGTCTAATAGTGTTACGTGATTGGCCATCACAGCGTGGCGTTTCTCCAAAAGTTGATACTGTTTCAACTTTTTGCGCTTTTCGTGCAGACCGGGCTGCATCCTTTTTCGCAAACGCACGCATCCCCCCCCCCTCCCTTGCCACAGATTAACACACTACCCCCGTTCAAACGAATGGCTGAACTAGCGTTTTTGCCACAACGCCCGATTCAGTGTGAATGTCCGACCTGTTACTCTGAACACTGCATCCCAACACCTAACAACAAAACATTCCGACCAATGAGAAAATACATAACTGGCCTATGAAGGACTATACGGCTGTGACCAGTATGTATATGATGTCGGAGATACAGTAGGGAAGAGCATTGACTTGTCCTTTACATGTCCTTCCTTGGGTACCTCCTGATAAGACAGCATTGAAGGATTTCCTGTGAGAATGAAAGATGGCTACTAAAAGTCTGACTCTGTGTACACATTATGGGTGATTATGTTTTAAAATGAACCCTTGTGAAAGACGGTAACACGTTGTGATTGGTGTCTCCGATTGGCTCAAACAAGAATCAGTACAGAGAATACACAGAAACCCTAACACCTAATGTTCTATGAAGGTTTTGGACTTCTTTAATTATTTTTATTCTTAGTTTTTTTGCACACATTCACTGTAGTTTTGTATAAGGAACCATCTGGTAGATGCAAAAGAAAATTAGAAAGTACCCTGGAATTTACTCACTACTTACAGATCTTCCACAACAGATGGGGACAACTGGTGATTGCGATTGGACAGCGTTTGGACGCTGTCCAGCCATGAAGTGCACACAGGCGGAGCAAAAGCAACGGGAAACAGGGAAGGAGAGAGAGCGAACGAGTGAGAGAGAGAGAGAGAGAAATAAGATGAACACAGATGTAATCACACGTAAAGGAGGCAGAGCAGATTGGTACATTAGTTTGTGATTTAAGTTTTACTTAACTTAAAAAACACATAATTTTGGCATATAGTTCTAAGTAGGAGGGGGGGAAGTGTGTACCCCATGGTTACAGACCACGGCAACTTTGTGCTTCTTTTTCTTTGCTCATTAGCATCTTTGATTGTGAGCGCTTCAATAAGCAACGTTGTATATGAAATGCGCCACACACAAAGGTGTTAATCTACAAGGGTGGAGACCGCAACATTTACATTTAGGGAATTTAGCAGACGCTTTATCCAAAGCAACTTACAACGGTTAATACACACCGACGGCGGAGTCAACCATGCAAGGCGACAGCCAGCTCGTCAGGAGCAGTTAGGGTTAAGTGTGAGTTAAGTTGCTCAGGGACACATTGACACTAGGAGGAGCCGTGGATTGAACTAGCACCTCCCAGTTACAAGTAACATAGAAAAGTTAAAAATACTACTATCTTAAAGATCATAAAATATATACTAAGATAACTATACATTGGCCCTTTAATAACATTGGTAATTGCCAAAAAATCGAAATGTTTACATTCCCAGCCAACACCTGCTAGCTAGAGTGTCTGAGTCACACGGTTGACATTTGGTTTCTAATTGATGTGTCCGACCCCAGCCAAAAGGTCAACACAGACCTTAATATTTGCATATTCAAGGTAACAAGATGTGTTTAAGGCTTCAGGGCAGTCTTTCCAAAAAAGAAGGGTTTTACATAATATAAACCACATCCTTCAGGCAATGCACAGACAGACATACAGCTTTACGATATAGACCACGATATAGACATTAACATCCTGTGTTATGCGTTCGCCATATCAGTGTATCAGTGCAGTGCTCGCCATTTTTTCTTCCTTCATCTCTAGTCGATTATTTACCGCTCTCCTATCTGTGGCAAAAATGCCACTGCTAATGGTAATGCTATGCTATTGTGTTGAGTCCTCACTCATGTGAGGAAGCAAGACTTACAATCAGGTGTGTCGTTCACGAGCGCACTTTGCACAGATTTTTTTTTTAGGAAAACCTGTTTTTTAAGGAAACCTGTGAAGTATTGTGTGAAATTAAAACTTAAAAAAAAAATGTTTTAATTTCACGCAAAGAAAATTGTTTTCGTTCACGTCAAAAATGTTTCAGCTTGCAAAAGACGAGTAAAAGGCTCTTACCGTAGAGCGCTGTTTGAAAGACTTTCTTCGAGATTATTCATTATAAGAACCATAAGAATTATCATCATTTGTCTTGTATGTTAAGTGTGTATGTGTATGAGAGTGGACCACTTTTTCGAGTCCATAATAAAGATTATTATTATTATCAGAACTGTGCAAGTTTTCTTTTTGCAACCAGGCAGCAAGAAAGTTGTAGCACGCAAATCAAGCTTGATTTGCAAATGACTGCACTGTGACTACTGCGCACATCGCAATGACGACGCTGAAATTATTAATCGGGAAGCCCTAATGTAGCATAACATTTCGAGGGAAGTAGCGATGCACTAACACATACTTTGGGGGGGGGGGGGCAAAGGTACAGCGGCATCAGATACAAGTTATAATTAGCAGGTGGGGGGAGGAAGGGGGGTAGATTATCTCGTTCAAGGATGTTTACAAGTTACACTAAGAAGAAAGAAATACACTAAGAAAAATACACAGTTTGAATCGGCCATTGTGTGTATGTATGTGTGTATGAACCTGTGTAAGTCGCTTTGGATAAAAGCGTCTGCTAAATGCCCTAAATGTAAATTTTAAACATCAATACACTGCTGATCACAACTACCGAGCGATCACCAAATTTAAAGTGCCTCATCCAGCCCTGTTTTGCGAGGTTCAAGTTCAAGTTTATTATAGAGCCCTTTAAAAACAACAACATTTGACCAAAGTGCTGTTCAATTCATTTATCTAGTTATATAACAAACCAATAGAATAAAACCAATTAATTTTTTTCAAGGGAATATAAATTTGTTTTTAGGAGGGATTTGAAGATGGGCACTGAAGGAGATGCACTCGCTCGCGTATCATCATTCGTTTTAAGCCTAGACTAAACCAGAGTTAGAAGTTAAAAACCACCTGAGGGCGTGTCTGCTTAAAGTAGGGCTGTGCGATTAATCAAATTTTGAACAGCTGGATACATATCTGTACATTATTTTAGATTTGAACATTTTCTATTTGACCATTTTGTATATTTTTTAAGGCAAAATTTCAAGTTCTCAGTTACAATGTGTCTTTTGGGAGAGACATAATGAATAAATACATTATGTTTTAGTCAAAGTCAAAAATAATCGTTTGGATAATCGTGATTTGAATATTGACCAAAATAATCGTGATTATGATTTTTTCCATAATGGAGCAGCCCTAGCTTAAAGGCCTGTGTGTCTCACCCAGGGTGTCCTTGATGTTGCGCACCAGCGAGCCCTTCTTCAGGCTGTTCTTGCGCTCCACGTAGTTGGACGGCACGTAGCCCGTCTGGTTGGCCCCGTTGCGGACCAGCCACCACGTCTTGGAGTCGTCCAGCAGCAGCAGCCGCTCGCTCTTCCTGATGTCCAGCTCCTGGTCCTGTTGGGCGTGGTAGTCCCACTTGGCGATCACCATGGTTTCCTCCGTCATCTTTCATGGGAGTCCACCTGACCCCACCCCCCCGCCCCTAGCCCACAAAACCACCAGTCCTGGATTGACAAACAAACAGACAAATGCAATGGATCAGTTTATATGGCGTGAAGGGAGACGAAGCCAAGCTATTACCAAGGCATGGCCGGCCTTAAAACGTTTACGTTTCTAAAGAGCTGACTACAATTCTGCCCTTTCAATTGTTACATTTAGCAGACGCTTTTATCTAAAGCGACTCACAACGGTTCATACACACATTCACACAACGATGGCGGGGTCAACCACGCAAGGCGACAGCCAGCTCGTCAGGAGCAGATAGGGTTAGGCGTCTTGCTCAGGGACACCTCGACACTCAGCTAGGAGGAGCCGGGAGTTTCATAATGCCGTTGCTTCAGTTCTCCACAGACGGCGGGCTGGCTACAGATTGCACACTTAACACTGGGTTTGAGCTAAAATGAATGCCAAAGCAATTTGATGCTCACCCTTTCTTTTTGTCGCCGTTATGTTATACCATTTATGCTGGAACGAAAGCACCTGAGGCCTACTCAAGTGCCTTGTTGTTGCTAAGCTGAAGACCCCTGCATGTTTTCAGTGTGTGTTGCTTGTAAGTTGGACCATTAAGACTCGTCTCTGTAAACAGATGGTACCCCGGACGATCAACCAAGTCAAATGTCAGAAGAAATGTTCCTTGCAGGAGGTGTTTGCGTCTTGTTTGAGTCCAAGAAGTCGATTCTTTGTGAGGCTGACTCAAATTAGGAAAATTGGATGTTATACGAAGTGCAAAATTGATTGAGAAAATAGATTGAGAGAGGGGAGGGAGAGTGTGTGGGTGTACGAGAGAGAGGCTGCAAGAGAGGCTGTAATATCTCTTAAGTGCTCTGGAGATATTGTACGTGGAAAAGGCAAGATAATAAAGCTGGTAACTGGCTGTGTGTGTGTGTGTGGGTGAAAAGAGGTGGTAAACAACTTGTCATCTATTGTAGGGAGAAAATAATGGGGTAGATGTGGACATGGGCAGTACCCTAACATAATCTATTCAATTGAAGACAGGCAATGACAGACTGATAGAAGTGCTGAGTGAGACCACCTCATCAATACCATGCACAAAGTGCACAAACAGCCTGGATTGACAAACAAAAACATAAACATCAGCAGATCATCATCAATCCAGCAAGCAGTGTGAAAAAAGGCTACTAACCTTTAAGCAGGAACTATACTTAAAAAGACAAGCTCTCCCCAAATTGACTGACTGTGCAAGAAGTAGAGAAAAATACGTTTGGTGAGGTATGTGTCTGTTATTGGTCTCTGCAATGACCATGATAATCTTGTTCTTGCAATCTCACCTAACGTATTCTCCGCAAGACGTACGCTACCCGCTTTAGTCTTAAAAACGTTTGCCAATGTTTATGGACCGCCATTCAAAGCAGGGAGTGAATATCGATGGAGACTTTCCACCCAAAGCCATGCCTATATGAGTGTTGATTATTTTCTGAATGGCCAATCGTACATCATGGCAGTAGTCAGTAATCTGAAGACGCATACATTTTTACATGCATACTCATCCAAATGGATGTTACACTGTATCCATCTACTATTTCAGCCTCAGTTACCACCTGACTTCAGTTTGCAGTTTGTTTTTTTATCTTTTGGTTTTCTCAACTTGTCCCTGAACGCCCACCCCTACGCTGAGGTGACATTTAACAGTCTGTTACTTTATTTTTGTCAGAAAGGCAACTTCCTGAACAACAAGCAACACCTTCCCCCAAACTCCATGGTGGTGGTGGGAGGGTGGGGGACATCTCTAGAGATGCAGAATCCCATGCATCTCTAACGATGGTAGAAATGGAATAGGATGCTGCCTCATCCAGCTGTAGCAATACACGGCTTTAAATTGATATGGAAGCCATTTATTATTCATTGTGTGTTCATTGGTCTAGAAAGTAAAACAAAGTTCCTGCTCAATATCCTCTTTGAAACAGGGTTAGTGGTCCTGCAGTGGTCCGATTAAGAGGTGGAAATGTGCCAAACAACCGCCACAGAGGAGTAGACATCCGTCCACCACCGGAGACGAGAGAGGAGGAGAGAGAGGAGAGAGGAGGAGATGGAGGAGAGAGAGGAGAAGAGAGCGAGGAGGAGAGAGAGAGGAGAGAAAACAGAGAGGAGAGAGAGAAGAGAGGTGAGAGGAGGAGAGGAGAGAGAGGAACAAGGAGAGAAGAGAGGAGAGAGAAGAGAGGAAAGAGGAGGAAAGAGAAGAGAGAGGAGAGAGAGGAACGAGGAGAGATGAGAGAGGCACGAGGAGAAAGGAGAGAGGGGCGAGATGTATGAGGAGAGAGGAATGAGAAAAGAGGAAAGAGCTGAGAGCAAAGAGGAGGGAGGAAAGAGGAGAGAGGAGAGGTCAGCTGGAAGACGATGAGATTTGAATGCAAAGAAGAGAACAGCGACTAAGGGGCTGAAAAAGGGAAGAGAGGACAGCCCTTAAAAAAAGAAGCAACAAAGAATGAAAGAGAAAGCAGACATGCTCCAATCAGGCCAGCAGAGCGAGGAGCGATCACCAGCGAGGCCGGAGAGGAGATGGAAAGAGGGGAGAAAAAAACAGGAGGGCCAGGGGAGGGCGAGAGAGAAGAGGAGGGGGGATGAGGACGAATGGAGCCATGATGGTCATGGAAAAAAGCGCGCGAGAGAGATAGAGAGTGCGAGAGAGAGAGAGATAGAGAGTGCGAGAGAGAGAGAGGAAAAGGCGAGGGAGTTATTCGAGGAAAGGGTTCCCCGGGGAGCGCGGCAGGAAGTTATAGAGCACACGGACAGCGGAGGAGGAAGTGGCTCCCTGACCCGCCGGGACCCCCGGGGTCAGCCATCTTGGAGGCTGTCAAAACAAGCGTTGACCCCCCCTCCTCCACAGCTGGTCGCAAACAGTCAGCAAGATTCAGCCGACCTATAGCATTTATTTATAAAAGGGAAGGTCATGCAAACACACACACACACACACACACACACACACACACACACACACACACACACACAGACACACACACACACACACACATAGACACACACACACACACACACACACACACACACACACACACACACACACACACACACAGCCTTCGAGTGCTGCCGGGTGTTGGTGTGTTGCTCATGAGGTCATCAGCAGTAGCTTTAAAACTCACTTCGGCAGACAAGCCACTGCGCAGACTCAAACTTGTGCGTGCGTACGTGCGTTATATTTGTCAACCCCAAATAATTTGGCTCAGACCAATCAAACGCCGCCCGTCATCCAAGTGCAACAGCGCTGACAGCTGAAGAGACGCGATCAATGACCGCGCCTCATCGCCACCACATCCACCATAACAGCGAGACGGCTCCGGAGAAGCCAAAGGAAGTCTGCTCGGGCTTTTACGGCCATTAAGGGAGCGCGCCGCGCCCATTCAATTACCACTAGCCTATTAACTGGCAGAAAGAGAGAGCGAGAGAGAGAGAGAGAGAGAGAGAGAGAGAATGAGAGAGAGCTAGAGAGAGAGAGAGAGAGAGCTAGAGAGAGCTAGAGAGTGAGAGAAAGAGAGAGAGAACGGGAGAGAGAGCAAAAGAGAGAAAGAGCGGGAGTGAGAGAGAGTGAGAGCGAGAGAGCAATCACTCTCAGAAAAGGTGCGGGCCGGGTGGTGCGTGAGGGGTGCTGAGATGGATGCGTGGGAGAGTGTAGGAAATGAGAAAGAAAGAGCCAAAGATCCATCATGTCCTGTCAGCCGCCTCCCCGACGGTCTAAAGACACTTCTGTCGGCCTCGGTGAAAAACGGCCCATTACCTTGCTGTTTGTTGGGTAGAGGTGGTACGAAACAGCAGCGACGAGACCTCTGCCAATACTCACTCCCCGAGGTGTCATTTGACAGACAAACCCTATAGCCTACACCCCAGACCGTGTGCAACTCAAGAGAAAGAAAAGGAGTAAGAAAAGTGTTCAACTGACACAAAAACAATCAGAGTCTCTGCACTGATATCACAGAAGTTGAGCCTGGCAGACGTTTCATTTTTAATGTTAAATCAGTCAACAGAATTTCTGGATCCCGCGGCGAGGCAAACACATTTAAATCGGACGAGAGTCAAAAAAGTGCCATTATGCACTTTTTGGAGCCTCATGAGAGAGCATGACTGAGATGATTTCCCCCCCCCCCCACCCTGGCGTGATACGGGCTCGTCGGCTCGTGGCCTAAACAAGGATCCAAGCGGGGCCCGTGCGCTAATCTAATCCCTCTGCTAACAGCTACGCTTCATTAGCACAGCTGGAGGAAATCGCAGCCACTCACTGGGAAAAAAAAAGACACAAAAAAAATGCAGATTCCCCAGAGCCTTTCTCGTTTTATAGTAAAAGGGCCCTATGAATATGAATCAGTTATGAATTAATAATCCAGATGCATCTGCATGGAGATGTGCGTTTTATATATTAGGGCATGAAGAGAGAGCTGGGAGGATGGGGGAGTCTGATTAGCACAGCGATGGAGAGGAATTAAATTGACCAAACATTACATGGGGGATTGAGGTAGATGAAGTGATCCTGTGTGTGTGTGTGTGTGTGTGTGTGTGTGTGTGTGTGTGTGTGTGTGTGTGTGTGTGTGTGTGTGTGTGTGTGTGTGTGTGTGTGTGTGTGTGTGTGTGTGTGTATGTTTTGACTTTAAACCTGCGTTTGCGGTACAAGTTATTATAGAGTTATTCGACCAAAGAGAAACTTAATCGAGCGAGTCGATGAAGGTCTTCACGGTATTGTTTTCCGAAACCTTTACAGACGCTATTATAGTTACAGTCAACAGTCAACAGTTGACTGTAACTACAGTCAACCTGGGGCGGATGTAGCTCAGGAGGTAGAGCGGGTTGGCTGCTAACTGGAAGGTTGCTAGTTCAAACCTCCCGGCTCCTCCTAGCTGAGTGTCGAGGTGTCCCTGAGCAAGGCACCCACACCCTGACTGCTCCCGACGAGCTGGATGTCACCCTGCGTGGTTGAATGAATGGTTGTCGCTATGGATAAAAGCATGAGCGAAAATCCCCTGAATGTAACTTTGGCTGGCCAAGTTTTTGTTTGCTGTTATAACAGCAAACAAAAACTTTAGCCAATCACACGGGTACAAATAGCCAATCACACGCGTACAAATCCCCGCCTCCAGCCACATGATTCGGTCAGAAGAAACATGAAGCGAAAGAAAGTGAAACAACCGGTTCACCCAGTCTCTAGCTCGTCTGTCATCAGACGTCAGATCATTAACCTAAAGTCTGATCTGCGAGACTAGACTACACACCCACCCCATGTTAGCATAAATTACCCTAATTACACGTCTCATTGACTGAGATAATGGAGATAATCTGCCATAGCATTGTGGAACTTCATGATCCGATATTAAGATAATATCAACCAACATGTTTGGCGTTTTGGGTCCCCAACATGCTTTAGATGGGATATCCCGATACTGTGGGAGGGATTAGCTCCGGAGCGGGTTGGCTGGTAACCGCAAGGTTGGTGGTTCGATCCCCGGCTCCTCCTAGCTGAGTGTCGTGGTGTCCCTGAGCAAGACGCCCCACCCCAAATTGCTCCCGACGAGCTGGCTGTCGCCCTGCGTGGTTGACTCTCCGCCGTCGGTGTGTGAATGTGTGCATGAATGGGTGAATGTCAGTCAACACTGTAAAGCGCTTTGGCCCATTTACCATTTGCTGTGAAACATGGTTGATTCTTTTATTTGACCCCCAGAATAAAAGCATAAAGTCAGTTAAAAGATTAAAGTTTCTCTCTGTAATGTATGCCGCACAGTATTCAGGTCTCTGCCCTATCTACTCTGCTCTCCTTTAGACTCAAGGTTAGAGGATGGGAACACAGACAGGACGAGGGAAAAGAACGTCACCTGTTCTCTCCTAAGTGTCCTCCAAACAGAAACAAAGTACTGTACTCTGTGTGACGTACTTCACGAGATGGCCCGGGGAGCCGCGGTCTCTCAGATGTTACAGATTCAAAGAGGCACTTGAAGGTCACTATGGCAACAATAAAGAAAGTTTACGTTGGATCACTTTTGGGAATCGGCTCCAAAACTGTCGCTTTCTAAAGACCGAAGCCTCTGGGTACCGGGGAAAGGAACCGTTATATGAATATATGAAAGCTGAGTCACACGCAATACCCGCTTTGAAAGAACAAACACAAAGTGTGCGTCTTTGATGCCTTTGTATCGATTGAGTCGTCGTGACTCTCGAGGACGTCTGGAAGCTGGCGTAAACCGTCCGCTCGACAGAAAACGCCGGGCTGATTCCACTACGCCAGGGCTCCACTGAATTATGGAGAAGTGCTGAAGATGAATCAATGTTGAATCATTCTCCGTCGACTCCCCCCCCCCGCCCCCTGCCCCCGAGTATCGCGGACGGGTTGAAATATTGATTGCATTCTCTCTGGGCGGAAAAATAAAAGCGGTGTTTTATTCATTTTCTTCGGCTTTAAACGACTGCTGCTGGCAATTAAAGCGTGGCGAGTGCTGCGCTTTCAAACTTTTTCCGTTTTTATTGTTGGTTGTTTATATTATACAGCCAGCGTGTCTCGCTCATTGACTTGGGAGGAAAGTCATTTTCTGCCCGGTTAGCCACGCGCTACGGCGATTAGGTCAGGCTTAATGGGCCCCGGCTCTGTCGCCGAACCACTGAGGATGATGAAGGGCCCTTGCAAACAGGGCGGGGGGGGGATATGCAGATGAGTGCGGTTTGCTGTTTAGGAACCAGGCTTCACGCTGACAGGTAAATTGCCTTGTTTTTTTGTCGTATTGTGTGTGTGTGTGTGTGTGCGTGTGTGCGTGCGTGCGTGCGTGCGTGTGTGCGTGCGTGAGTCTTCCTTTGTGTGCCCATGTCTGTATGTGCCTATGTCTGTATGTGCCAATATCGAGGTAAGCATGTGTACGAAATGGAAACTGGGATTGAAGATGAAGACAGTTTTTTTTGCATTGAAAGTATCATGTATTCAATTTTTAATTTTTTCTCCATGACCCATCTGATTATCTGGCCCAATTCGCCTTCTGGTTCAGTGTTTGCCCTCAGCTGTATTCCAACAGCGATGCTGAGGTGTGTCTGTCTGACGAGTCGCAGAGAGGTCTCCGCGGGGTTAGTGTACGAGTTGCTACTCCGGGCCCATTTGTTTGATGCAGAAATAGTACAACACTACAACAAAACAATGTGACAAGGCAATGAGACTCGAGTCACATTTTTTGCCGTTAACGTTCGCCCATAAACAATTCAGTCTGTGATTTACAGCCAGCCTATCGTCAGTTTTTTAGTATTTAGTTTTAATACTGCTGCTCACCCCACCCACACAACATCCAATTATCCCAGCATGGTTACGGTAAAGCAGCCAGCAGGCTGCCAGCAGAGGACTTTGAAACTTTGGAGGACTTTAGTATTTCGTGTTAACCAAACCAAACACTTCTATGAGGATGGTTTACAATCCGTGCTCACAGACCTCGACCGACATTGCTTTCAGTGAGTGCTCACAGAAGCGGGAGGTCTTTGGGTTCTGGGAAATGGGTTTCAGCGAGCAGGGAAAAAACATTCAGGATCAGAATCATAATGGAAATATTCGCTTCAATCCACCTACAGCAAGTAATCACTAAAGAGCGCGTGTGTGTTGAGTGTGAGACGGAACAAACTGCCCATTAAGGCATGTTGAACCCACGCAAGAACCCTGAAACGGTTATTATATCTGAGGACAAGCAATAAAATCACTTAGTTTTGGCACTCGTAGCGAAAAAGGCTTTCACCGTAATTAACAATCACATAAGTATCAGACAAAAGGACACTGGGCAAACTGCTCACCATCATGGACAACGACTGTTATCCACTCTACAACGCCATCATCAAGCAGAAGAGCTTGATCACCTGGAGGCTACGCGCATTGCCATGCAAAACTGACGTCGGAAGTCATTTGTCCTCAGGGCCATACAATTGTACAATCAGACAATTAAAGGGCAAGAGATATAGAACATACGTACACTGTTCACATTGTTTACTGGCTAAATTAGCCCTTATGCACAGCCCCTCCCTCCTTCCACCAGCAATATTGACCGTTGATTTGTCTCTCCTACTGTTTGCACTATTCATCATAATGCACATATTTATTGTTATTATTATTATTTCTCAAACTATCCTTGCACTGCTACAGTTGTTATAGTTTTTATATTATTACAATGTCTATATAGTTATTTTATATTGTCCCTATTTAATTTAATGCTGGTCTCTGGATTTTAGAATTTATCCTTGCACTTCCTTTCCTATTTGCACTACCATCATGACACGCACTATCGCCGAGCACCTTACCATTCATACTGTATTACTGTATCAAAGGGTCAGTCCCTGTCCATGTGGCCATATTATTTTATTTAGTTTATTTAGTATCTCTTATTGTCCATAGTATTCATGTAGATCTCTTTTTTATAATCCTGTGTATGTTATGTGTGATGTCTTTAAAGCTACTGTGACCTTGAATTTCCCCTTGGGGATCAATAAAAGTATCCATCTATCTATCTATCCAACCACTTTGTTGACGTCAGTTCCACGTTTAAAGTCGTCGAAACCTCAGAGATATCATCTACCTAGCTAGGCACAGGCAACATCAGTACGTGACATGTGAGGCCCTGGGGTATATATAGCACTGCCAATGTAATTTACGACAAAAGACATTCAAGAAAAGGGGGGTTGAAGACAATATGGCCGACACGGCTAAACCATGTAGCGGAGCGGCTAGCCATCGAGGTCACTTAACCTTGGGCCTACACTGTTCACACCACCCCTGCACTCATGTACTGTGCAACTACTACTACTATTCTAGGCCTACTGTATTCTAGAAAGCAACACTCTTGTTTAGAAAGCGACAGTCAAGATTTCAAAGGCAAGCATTCATGTACAGTATCTTGTCCACCTCAGAGCTTTAAAACTAACAATTAACATTAAGTAAAAACAATAACGGTTAAATAAAGTTTTGTTTTATGGAGTAGCTTTAACGGAAAACAGTCAACACTGCTTAACCGGTGAATTATTAAATGGGGCGGCTGGCAACCCTACCGATATAACAGTGGATATAACTGTTTAAGAAGCATGCGAGTGACATAGCAAATATATCACTTTCCCTCACGGGGTTAGGAGTAGCCTGGTGTTCCTCAACATCTGCAGTGGAAGGTCACACAGAGCCTCGGAGGAACCGCCGGAAACACAAACAGATGGCCGCAGTGCCTCCACACACACACACACACACACACACACACACACACACACACACACACACACACACACACACACACACACACACACACACACCTGGATAATGGCTGACATTAAGTGTGTGTGTATGTGTGCTGCTGGTTTAATTCATGGTCCAGTAATCTCAAGAACTGAGTAGCCAGAATCACTCACACACACACACACACACACACTTAATTATTTAGGTGTGTAAAAGAGAATGGGATGGGGCCAGAGCTCATAGCACGCACAGCGAGAGATCAGCCAAAGAAAAGAGAGAAACAACCTCTCTCAAGTTAAATAAAGTCGCCTAGACAGCAGACACACAACACTATGTTAATTACTACATCTCTTTGCTCTTCAAATCAAGATTGTCACTAAACTGTACTCATTGGCCCCTTAAACTGTGGATACAGAAATGTTACTTTCCTTTTGCACCACCTTGAACCTAACACATTTATCTACAATATGCCAACATATATACGGTTGGCCAAGCCACTGATTTATTTATTGGATTTATTCACACGTAAAACAAAAACGATCGAAGAAGACCGAGTGTCCAGCCGGACTCCCTGCTCCCGCAGCAGGAAGCAGGAAGGAGGGGAGGTGAGAGGTCAGGTGACAACAGCTAGATGTTTCCCATTCCCTGTACCCTGAGATTGTCTTCCTCCTCCAGTCTAACCAGGCCACTGCAAGGATGGAGCCGGCTTAATGGAAACCCATACCTTTTGTGGGAGAAATATCGACAGGACACAGAGCCACTCACACACACACACAGAGCCACACACACATACACAGAGCTACACACACACACACACACACACACACACACACACACACAGCTAATTAGCGCGGCATACGCTAGCTGGCGTGTCATGTACTGCATGCTTTCCCACAGGGAATCGACCTATACGCATCCGGGGCCACGGTCGGAGACATCACGTTGTCTTTTCCCCTTTTTTCTTTCACATGAATCCAGAGCTCCGGAAGGGGTTAAACATTTGGAACGACACACGGGGCTATGGAAGCATAAAAAATAGCATAATAAGAGCCATGCACCACAAACATTGTATCATTAGAGAAAATGTTGTAGGACCTGTGCGTTGCAGATGACTTAAAAGAGGACGTCAAGGGTACTGTGTATTCTGTCCAACCACGGCCCACTTTCTATCGAGGTCCGCTCACTGACTTGCTCCTTACACTCCGCTGCCAGAACCCACAACCAGCAGGGCTCTGGGAATGTAACAGCGCTAGATTAGATCAAAAAGCCAATTACACGTCAGGATATGGATAACTATTCCGGGACGCTCTCCAAAACATCCTGTGCATATTGTAAACACTTCATCTGTAGGACATTCTGGCGCTGGTCAATGGGAAGAAAAGTGGAGCACAATAGTAGTAGCTTCTAAACATTTAAATTAACTTATTATTATATGACACTCAATTAAACATGACTTATATGTTGTTCAAAGCTTTAGTGTCTGATTAGCGTGTGGATGTTGATAGCTCGCTTTGTGACGGTAAAGGAGGACACTGGAAGGCAGAGGGAGAAGTGTCTATAGGGTCCCTCGCTTGAGACACAGAGAGCTCGAGGCTGGCTCCCTGTAGGCAGGCTGACCGTGACTGCACAAAACAAGAGCATGGCCCTTTAAGTTAGGAGGAAACTCAAAGCAAAGAGAAGCAGGAATAATAGCGATGCCATATACATTAAGGCTGAATGGAAAGTTGTTTTCAAGATTTACATTTAAATATGAAGTGCAGCAGTCTGTTTTGATATGTTATTCTACAGAATGTTGTGTAAATTAAGAAAAATACAACTGCACATTATGGGCTGTCACAGTTAAATAGTATCATCTATCCCTGAGTGGCCCAGGTGTTTTGCAGTGGAGGCCTCAGGCTCAAAGCCGACATGAAGTTTGCCATCATTCATTTCTCATTCATAACGTTTCGGCTGTTTTTTCCTGTCCTTTTCTTGGCAGATATCTGAAGAAGGCTTCATGTCTGAAAATGAAAAAAAAAACTATCCACTGAAATTGATCTGATGCAGTATTTATGCTGTGTTTTAGTCAACACAGTCCAGAGCGCTGGTCTCTGCCTTCTCGGCATTGAGTTTGAAGAGCTTATAAGTTTGATTATAAGATTAAGATTGATTATAAGTTTCATTAAGTTTCATTTGTTGTTCGATTTTTTACAACATTTATTGCTAACAATATAAAGAAAAGGAAAATTTGTAGGGCTGTCCCAAGCATTTCGTTAGTCGACGAATATCCCTCCGGACTACTTGTAGACTAATTGTACCAAATCTTTCATTTATTTCATATTTGAGAAATGTCAAGTTGCAAGTGGGGTGTTAAATCCTAACCATGTATATATTTTATTTGTTTTATGGGCACATCTGGTGAATTCCTTTAATCTGCGTTCCTAACTATCTGCTTCAAGATTTATTGATTGATTCTGAATCTGATTTATAAAATAAAGGTTGTTTTTGGTGCCAAACATACGGCATTACAAATAAATCCATAGTGGACAGGGAGACGTGGATGAGTTGAAACAGGTTGATGAGGAGAATAAGCAGAAATTGTGGGCTCAAACATATGAATCACAATGGATGGGATTGCATTTATCTGACTTTTCTTTACAAGTGAAACCGTTTTGTGGTCGGCTTTCTCTCTGCGTGTGTCTTGGATGCAAACGATGCATCCCTTTATATGGACAGCGTAATGCTTGAAGCAACAAGGCAAACCAATACTATCTAACACTCCCCGTTTATAACACACAGTACCGCCTGGAAATCTGTTCAATATTTAATGGCTGCATTTATCACAACCTATGATAAAAAAGATACATTTATTCTCCATAGCCTGCCGCATGCAATATCTCCAGTCTCCTGCTGACCATTAGGAATAAAACATAAAAGGTAACTAGATAAAACCTTGACGTAAAGTATTCATAATGTCACATTTACAATATGTTGTTGCCTCATTGCAGTTGGGAATTATCCCTAATGCATAATTTATAAGATGTATAATTCACGCACAACTGGTCGTTTCAACCAAGCGAGACTTCCTTAAAATCATCCTGAAAGGAATTACAGGATTTTCAATCTGCTAAACCTATGAGGCTATACTTGCCAAGTACATTTAACAGAAAATGTATTTTAATTTAAAAAAAAATGCTTAAGGGGAATTGTGGCTTTGAAGGTAATAAAACATTAAAAAGTTGCTTGGTTCAATATTGAAAACCAGATGTACATTAAAAGCGATTGTAGGACTCTTACATGCATAGGTTTTAATTTAACTTAAAAACAGGTTGTAATTTAACTTCAAAAATGAAACCTTCCCAAACTCTCTCTAGAACAGCCTGTTGGTTCATTAAAATGTATATTTCAACCGGGATAAATAAAGGAAGTGGTCTATGCATGGAAAATGCATAGACCATATAATGTCGATATCATATAATGTAAGACCAGGCTATAATGTCGGTTCCTTCATAACATTCGAAGGCCGAAACGTCATCCAAACAAAAGATAAATACATATTGAGCCGGGTGTGCGACACTGGGTGTGTGTGTGTGTGTGTGTGTGTGTGTGTGTGTGTGTGTTTTACTGGCTTGTGAAGAAAGAGTCCCCTGAAGACACCACCAGGTAAAGACTTCTAGGTGTTTGTAGACACCATGTGGGGGTTGTTAAATCATTCTTATTTATTCGCCATCACACCCGGCGGGGAACATCCCGTGATGGCTCTGTTCCCGGGTTTGGCTGTGTGGGGGGGTTGGGATGACGGTCAGGTGCAGCGTTGGAATGCTGTGGCTAATGTTCAGAAGGATCCGGACTCCCCATGTCATGCATGATTCACAACATCTCCATCCGCCCCTGTTTGCCGAGTGAATTCCCAATGCGTGGTCCGATTTTTTGGAGTATAATACACTCTGAACTGTGAATAATACTAATAATACACTCTTAATAATAATAACAACAATAATAATAATACACTTTTATTTTATTTAGTTTTAAAGAAAATGATTACAGATATGAAGCTGATAGACATTCACTGTTTTGTTGTCTTCAGGAAAACAGTGATTCAGACTTAGATACCAGGGAAAGGGAAACAATAAGGCTGTGTCATCATAACCATATGATAATAACTACTAATAACTAAACTAATAACTAAAACTCTCAAGGCAATATCTACTTATGCTCATACTACAGCGTGAGCTACATTAGCCAGCACTTCACACACACCGGGAGCAGAAGGTAACGTGCATGCTGGTGCATTGCACTGGTGTCATTTCAAAGGACAAACAGAGCTTCCACAACAACAAGACAGAGCTCTTAACCAGGAGAGCTCTGGATCTCTGCTAGACAAGGTAGGTCTATTGTTTTGCTTGTTTCTTCTGACATGAGCACTGCGCTCACAATCGTTTTTCATGTGCGAGTTGGGAATAAAATCACGAAATGTTCTATCACCTCTGGATGGTGGAAGCTGGAGTGTTGACATCATGGGTCCAGGTTTAACGTTCTCAAATCGGCCTGATTAGGAGAAATCATGTCAATGGTCCAACTTTTTCGCAGAAACTGAGAATGTTGCAAAAATAAATTCCCAACACGCATGTGAAGCAGTTGGCTCTTATTTTAGAAACTAGCTGAGTCTGAAGGTTCTCCTTAAAAATAGGCTCCTGTGTGGGAGGGGCCTGGCCAAGCTTGGGGCCTCAGAACAGTGTCCCTCACTGTTCTGAGGCCCCAAGCTTGGCCCGGCCCCTCCCACACAGGGGGGCCTCAGAACACCAATGTAGTCACTTGGCTCTGGGTGTATTGAGTCCAGGGTACCAGAAACTCAGGCTCCATCAGAATGATGCAAGCTGCACCTGGTCTGAGCCCAACTGTTGTGCTCCCATAGTCTTTCTTCAATAAGGATTTTTTGAGAGCACAATGGTTTCCCACTGGGTCTTGTGGAAACTGTGGCTTGACCACCTTAAAGGGTAACCCTGGGCCGGGGTTCACCAACCTGTGGTACCGGTACCGTCGGTCAGTGGCAGTTTTAGGCACGGGCAAAGCAGGCAGCCACCTGTCAACAACTCCGCCAGCCCGTAATCGCGGGTTTCGCCCAGGGCGTAATTCAATGTAGAACCGCTACTGCCGTCAGTGGTTGGCAAGAGTACCACAGTTGGTAGGTGGGATTTTATTCATGACACATTTATAATAGAAAAAAGAATGAGCATATTTGAAAACAAACTTTGGAAATATTGTTTTTTCCCAAAATCGTGTTGTTTTTTGTACATTCCATCCATAAGTTTTCCATTTGAATGTTTACCACAGATGTTTTGTCTTCATTATCGTTTGCTGAATAATCCCACTGGGAGCTTAAGGAGTGATGCTGACCTCTTCTTTCCACTGCTTCCTGCAGTAATAACTGTGTATAACGTGGGGGCTGGCCCTCTTTGCTCAGCCACTGCATGAGTATCCATCTATTTTTTACCTTTTGAATTGAGGTTGACCGCTAAAGACCTTGGTGACGATTTAGTGATCCACCCAGAGTCATAGGTTGGGAACCACTGCCTCAGGGACTGACTGTGACAGGTAGATTGATGCCACTCCCTATTTCAACCACCCAATTAAAAAGCACTGACCTGAATACAGACAGTCTCAACATGTCGGCCCCGTTTGGTTTAAGGATGACAGTTATTACAGCCTATTATACCAACACCAAAACGTGAGAGGAAAATGTTATGAAACTGGCCCAGCTCTTTGGAAAATAGCATTCACAGAACGTAGACCAACATGTGACAAGGCAGGTGAGAACATCTATAACAAATAAGCTCTTTATTGAATGTCAACAGCTGGTCTTTTGAGTCCACTGCCCACTCTCATCGGGTTTGCATCATGAATTAAAGCGATTTGGGAGTTTATATTTGTCCTGATAAAATGACGTTCGCGGTAGGCTACACTACATGTAGAACAACACTCGGAAAACAAAACCACCCAGCAGCCATCCCTTCCTCCTGCTCCTCAATGTACACACACACACACACACACACACACACACACACACACACACACACACACACACACACACACACACACACACACAGGATCTTAGTATTGGTTAGATGTCGCTTGTGAACCGATGACATCTCCACATCCCAGTCCGGACTAGACTCCGTGATGACTTAAGGGAACTTAGATTAAGAAATAAATAGATTGTATATATTTTTAAAAAGATTATACTATAATCACCAGCTAAGCCTGATCACGTCTAAAAGCATTGTTGCTTAGAAAGATCTCAAAGCGACGCCAACTCACAACAAGACACCCCATGAGTGCAGATAAACATCCGAGGCATCAGCTTCCCCTCGTCCTTCGATCTCACCGAGTGATCAACACGCCTAGAAATGCACATCAACGTGATACATGATTTTGGCAAGCGTTGTCCAGAACACAACACCCCAAACTTGTTCTGTGAACCGTGTTGCCAGATTGGGCCAGCCCAATCTGGCAACTCAACCTGGTCTTGTTCACTGTCTATGAACCTCTTTTGTGTGGCGCGGTGGACAAAGGAGCGGACGAGCCGCATGCACTGACCGCCGCGCTCTGCTCCCACAACAACAGAAACGTTCCGCGTCCAACGCGTTCAACCACACCATCTCAGGCACACACTCATATTCTTCATCTGGCTCTCAACTGGACCCTTTCTAACTCCCCGAGGATCGCATTTCCCCCCATCATCAGCACCCGCCATCCTGAAAGATGTGCAACTTTGTCGGACCCTCCGCCGCTGGATCCTTCTTACCTCGGTCGGTCACCGCGAGAAGGAGGATGAGCCGGAGACCGGAGGGAGAGAGTCAGGTGGTGGTGTCCAACCCGGCCGACGAAGTTGTCCAGGAGTCGCCCTCCGGTTTAATCCCCCGGTGAAATCGCCCGCGATGTTTATGTTTTCGTGGCTGATGTTTGACGAAACGAGGCCCCAGCTGCTACCTTACCGTGTGTGTGGCCCGGTCGCCTATCACTACCACTACTACTACCGCCGCCGCCTCCCGCCTGCAGAGTCCTACTGCTGGCTGCCAGGAGCCGTGACGTCAGAGGGGCCACGGGAGAGAAAGCTGAAGGGACGCACGCGCGCGCGTGCACACACGCACACGCACGTATGCACGCACGCACACACACACACACACACACACACACACACACACACACACACACACACACACACACAAGCACACACAAACGCACACAGATACAAATACACCCTATGAGGCGCGTAGGCTATAGACAAACAGTGAATAAATTCTTAATGTTTGTCAGTAAACTAGGAGGACATTACACTTGTACAGGTTTTGAAAGCCTTAACCTAGGGTATGGGGGGGGGGGGGGGGCAGCTTTATAACAGCAGCAGCCCCAATATAAATAATGTAATAACAATCAGCGGGAGGGGGGAGGGGGTGGTCCGCGTGTAGATGGCCCGGGACCGCTGGGATTAAAAAATAAAACTAGGTCAAAGTGACTAATTCTTTTGATCTGTTTCCATGTTACATTGACAATGGAGAAGGGCTTAGAGGGAAAAACATGACCATGGTATTAGAACGGGGGTTGGATATTATAGACATGTATTGTTTGCTTATTTAAGCTTGTTTGGTGTTATTCAGGAGAGGAGACAATGATCATATTGTGTGTTCATAGAGGACAGCTCTGTTGTGCCTCGCCTCAATTAGAACGACCCCCTGCTCAGAAATCCATTAAACCATAATAACCGTGTGTTCCTTGTCAAGATCACGTCAAGGACACGGCGGTGACGCGCGCCCTCCATCCTAGTTTATAAAGGCCATGACGCCCTTTGCCGCGCGCTCTGTCAGTCTACACGCACGAGCTGACGTGGACGAGCGACGGTCATCTTCCCTTATGGGCCCTAGGTTAACAAGGCCAATGTATCCTAGGCTACTGAGCAGCTGAATTGCATCGGTTTTGATGTGGATGAACAGAGCATGTATCTCAGGTCAACGGTTAAAACCTCAGTAAAAACTAAATGTTCAAATACTTGTAATTCACAACTGGGTCCAAAGCCATTTCCTTTATGGCAACTAACATAGGTCTATCAAAAATCTATTTTGCACAGATTCTAGTGAAATCATAACAAAGATACACTTGTAATGTGTGGTTGGTCAGAACGTTAACAGCTGTAACAGTGGATATAACAGGGCCTCCAGCTCAGTCTCCTCTGCTCAGTAGGACCGTTATTTATCCCTTCTCGAAGGCGCCCTCTGCTGGACAAACTACAAAAGCAGAAAATAAACCCGAAACGATGCGTTATTCGGCGTCAACGGTTTTTATTTATATATACACGTAAAATATAAATACAAATCAAGTTATTTACAGACAAGTTTGCATAATCATGAAGTAACCACTTTGTCGTTTCAGAGTAGCTGGCGAGGTAATCACATCTTCCAACCGACATGGAAAATATCAACACTATTATAAATAGACGATAAAACCGGGAACCCAGTCTTTTCGGACAGTGAACGGCGTGGGATCGCCCACCGAACCATCGGTGGGCGATCAGTGAGCATTGTGCAGAGGGGGGGCACGTGGTTCCTGGAGACCCACAGGCTAGGCTTCATCTTTTGTCACGACTGGGCCAGCTCCAGCTTGCTCTCCGTCGAGGGCGCCTCCACGACCTCTCCGGCCATGAACTCCTCCTGCAACCCCACCGCCACCACAAACACACAAGTTAGGCGTGTCTTATGTGTTATCAGATACAAACCGCTGTAGCGATCCACTATTGCTGTTACGTTGTTACAACACTTGAGTCACTCCATGCACACAATCGTGCGAGCTCCGTCAATGATTAGAGATGTGTTGAACAAAAATCAGTACACTAACCATGTGTTGATTCTTATAGCTGCTCTGCATAGTTTTTCGATTTCGTAATTTTTTTAAGTATGCTTGTAAGTATGTTTGAATGACATGCTCTCCATGAGCAATTTGATTTTGCAAAATCAAATCTCACGTGAACACGCCTGCCACAAATATAAACCATTGCACTTATGTGTTTGTGATAAGCTGTTGTAAAGTACTCATGAATGCAAGCAGCATAATGCAATTGATGTAGCCATTTGAGTGTAATTTGTTTAATATGGAACAGTCATTCATCAGGTAGGCAAGAGTGAACCCATTGGTGTTTGCTACAGTAAAGTGTGGATGAGCATCGCACCTGATCATAGATGACTTTTACAACCAGGGAACAACTGGGACATGTGGCCACTTCTTCACCATTTTCAAGGTCTTCCTGTGGAAACAACAGAGGATGTTTACTGAATTGATTAATTCAGATTCTACATTTCAGCAGACTAAACTACAGAACTACAGCCCCTCAGAACAATTTGAACTACAGCCATCTTCAGAACTACAGCCCCTTTAGAACTGCAGCCCCTTTAGAACCATTATAACTACAGCCCCATTTAGAACCATTAGAACTACTAACTACTTTAGAACAGCTCTACAATTTCCTCAGACTCTGCTTTCGTAGTACAAAACACGTGATCAGTTTAGCATTGTATTCATAACAATGAGCATGCTGTGTCATCCTGACACATGGGCTATACTGTCCCACGAAAAATGCCACAGTACACAAAAACAAATATCAACCAGAAGTGCCTTATAAACAGTAACCAATGCTTAGTAAACGTTTTGAATGTTTTAAATATTTGATGATAACTCACACAGATTCATCTGATGCAACTTTTCGCAATAGCCAAGTATTGATACTTGACCTGTTCTTATACATTCAACGTACCTTAGTTATAGCGAACCTGTCACCACAGGGACAAGGGAAGTAGTACGTTTCTGTTTCTTCATCGTATTCAAAATCTTCGATCTCTACCTCGTCGTGATATATCGACATTCTGGCTATTAATCTGGCCGAAGATATAAAAACGTGGAATTCTCACATAGCCAATGCTGGTCGACTCATGCATGTGACGTCAATCCCGGTTGTCGCAGGAAAATGACACTTGGAAAGTTCCGCCACTAGAGGGAGACAGACCGCGGTGCTCACATGGCATTATTCCATACCTCCTTCTACTGTCTCTGTCTTTCTGTCTCTCTGTTGGTATGTCTGTCTGGCCGTCTGCTTGCGTGTCTGTCTGTATGTAGGTCCTTCTTTATGTCTTTCTTTCTTTCTTTGACACTGTCATTGTTAGAAATAATAAGAGAAACTGTTTGAATAAGCTTTGAGCATTTCATAATATTACCCATGTTGCAGTATATCTCCATGATAGTTAATTGAACATACTTTATTATTAATATCAACAATTAATAATGCATTTTCCATTCAATATGATTACAGCCACTGTGTGTTGTTTTGTTTTGTTTGAGGAATTCATGTGGATCCAAATGTTAGGGGCTCTATTATCCTGGGATAGCTGTTAATGGAAAGAGAATGTGCTGCTAACAATGTTCTGTTCAATTGTCAACATGCAGTCTGCTCTTCTCATTGGCCAACAACTATTCTTGAAATGGTTCAGTAAAAATTCCTAACCTAGTTAACACTGGAATCCCCTTCATATCTGATGCAATTAACTTCTTGACCTGGCAATGCAACTGAATTCGATTTTAAGATTGATGATTCACAATTAATTAATTTATCTGACAAATTTAGAATAATTTAGCCCTCTCACCTTACCCCACCATTCAGTCCTACAGACAACTGCCACAATGTTACTGCAGAAAACATAAATACTAAACAAAGTAACCACTTTGTCGTTTCAGAGTAGCTGGCGAGGTAATCACATCTTCCAACCGACATGGAAAATATCAACACTATTATAAATAGACGATAAAACCGGGAACCCAGTCTTTTCGGACAGTGAACAGCGTGGGATCGCCCACCGAACCGTCGGTGGGCGATCAGTGAGCATTGTGCACGTGGTTCCTGGAGACCCACAGGCTAGGCTTCATCTTTCGTCACGACTGGGCCAGCTCCAGCTTGCTCTCCGTCGAGGGCGCCTCCAAGACCTCTCCGGCCATGAACTCCTCCTGCAACCCCACCGCCACCACAAACACACAAGTTAGGCGTGTCTTATGTGTTATCAGATACAAAGCGCTGTAGCGATCCACTATTGCTGTTACGTTGTTACAACACTTGAGTCACTCCATGCACACAATCGTGCGAGCTCCGTGGTATTCAGATCAGACTTTGGTTGAAGCTCTAGCTATCAATGATTAGAGATGTGTTGAACAAAAATCAGTACACTAACCATGTGTTCTGATTCTTAAAGCTGCTCTGCATAGTTTTTTGATTTCATCATTTTTTTAAGTATGCTTGTAAGTACGTTTGAATGACATGCTCTCCATGAGCAATCTGATTTTACAAAATCAAATCTCACGTGAACACACAAATATAAACCATTGCACTTATGTGCTTGTGATAAGCCGTCGTAAAGTACTTGTGAATGCAGGCAGCATAATGCAATTGATGTAGCCATTTGAGTGTAATTTGTTTAATATGGAATATTATTCTTATTATATGTTACACAACATTAGGGATCAACAATGCTTCAATTTATTGGTAGAAAATAGGAAATGTGACGAAAATAACAACAAACAAAAGTTAATTACACAATTTCCAACCACCAGAAAGCAAACCAATAGGGCATTAGTTACGGCCGGCTACTGCTGACCTATCACACAACAAGTCATTCTATAACTAGAATTCCTAGAATTCTATGTGTGTGTCTTTGTGCGAGTGTGTGCATGCAAGTGCGCATGCGTTGGTTTGAGACGGTTGATGCCACAGTGCAGTTAGGAGTTTGTCACGAGGATAATTGAATAAAGCGCCGGACACAAAGTTAGATTAAGTGGCTTGATCTTATAAAAGAAGAATTTTACACAGACTCTTTGATTCTTGGAACTGTGCTGGTTCAATGGCTTCGCACAAGACGAGGGTTTTGGCATCGGACATCTTGGGGAGAAATGGCATGTGACAGGATAGGTTGTTGGTTCCATCCCCAATGACTGCAGTCTACCTGTGGGCGTTCCTGAGAAAGAGGGCCTCACTGCTACATGCTCCTAAATTACATTTTAACTCAGAGTAGCTGTGGATAAAAGTGTCAATTATAAACAACCGGTCTCTGATTCAAAGCTATGATGGAATGGGTGTTACCCATAATGCAACATGGGCATTTTCGAACATAAGGCAGCAGGCAACATAAGCCCTTTTTGGTATGAAACCTGAGGACAAGACGTACAAGGGCACACATATTAACAGAGGTGAACAAAGGTGTGTGGGGGGGCCCATCTTCTGTAGGTACAATTTGAGGGTTGTTGAGAGGGAGTGAGCAGAAGCGAGCAGGATTTAGAAAATAACCACCCAAATAACCACAGCATTCTTCTTCATCGCCTTGAACACTATGTTGGCATCAACGGTTCTGCTCTTCACTGGTTTGAATTTATCTCAAGGATCTGAGATAAGAATCGAATCATTGCAACCTAAGCTTTGGTATCTCCCAGGGGTCAGTCCTTGGTCCATTGCTTTTTGCAATCGACAAGCTTTCCCCTGGGCAACGTTATCCGCAGCTACGGAATCAGCTTCAGCTTCAGTGCTATGCAGATAACACTCAAATCTACATTCCGGTTAAGTCAAAGGAGTCAACCCAGTTCTAGAAGGTTGAGTCCTGTCTGACAGCAATACAAAGTTGGATCGAGAACTACCTTCAGCTCAACATAGCGAAGACTGAGCAGGACCAAAGAAAATTTGAAGCAGTCTCTATATGTTTTGACAGCTCAGTCATCTCGAAAAGTGCCTGTGTTAAAAATCTCTGTGTCCTGTTTGACCCTTTGCCTTGTTTTGACCAACATGTCAAAAGTGCATTCTAAGAAATAGCTAGACAATTGACTAGAACAAGAACATTTTATCATATTACTCCTATTCCTGGCTCTCTACACTGTCTACCAATAACTACCAGATGGATTAGCACCATCCTACCTGAAGGACCTTATCATTTCTTATAGTCCTTCTCAGCCCCTCCGGTCTTTGGGAGGGGCTGAGGTTAAAAATAAATCAGCAGGGCAGAGAGCGTTCGCCTATCAAATCAGGAAATCAGGAAAACTGATTCTGCTGAGCTTTTCAAAGCAAAGCTAAAAAACAAACTTTTGGTTGGGACCTAGGGGTGCCAAACCAACTGCTGATGTGGGGACTGATGCTGAATGGGCAGATGATGTGTGTCAGTGTCTGACTGTGAATGTTTCTGATGTGTGTTTGTGCAGTCACTAAATTAGCAGTTGTTTAAATCTTTTGTGTGCCCTTCCTCCCTTCTGATTCATTATTCCGTCTGTTTTGGCGTGTTACAGTGACTGCGACTGGAGGCCTGGACTCTCCTTATGGTTAACCGGCAAGCACCCCATCACCATAGACATGACTTTTATAAACAAAATTATTTTTTGTTATGTTTTATGTTTTGTCTGTATGTATTTCAATGATGGGACCAATTGCAATCCTGACACTCCCTGGAACTAGGAATCCCCCACTCTGCATTCCTTCTCAAGATTTCTTCTTTGCTAATTAAGTTTTTTCTTGCCCTCTTGGGGACTCGGGTTAGGGGGATGTCAGAAATATATGGCCTGTTAAGCCAGTTGAGACTGGACCTGTGATTAAGGGCTATACAAATCCAATGAATTGAATCAAATTTAATCAAATTTAATTCAATCGGATTGCTATCTCTGTTAATTCATTTTATTTTCCCTTATTTTGACCGTTCATGTGAAATTCTCAGGATGATACAAATGGTTTGAGTTAGCAAGACAATTGGGATAGTAACACGGAGCAAAGAGGCCTACACACATGTTTCTGGGTGTTATCACAGCAGATATGCAAGCAAACACAGACAACATATAGACAGTCATGATGACAAAGGTGCTTTCACACCAAAAGTGAAGTGAGATTTTAGCCTGGCTAAGGTGCAAATTTTTCACTGGCCAAGCCAGCAGCAGAAATGGTGCGAATGGCGTGGCGCGAACGACAGGGTTCATGCAAATTTTGTGTGATTCTACTCATGCAAATGACTCAATTTGAAATATAATGAAATATTAATATTTATATATTTATTTATTTCTAGTCGCTTCTTTGCATTGACTTTGTGAACGCTACTCAAGGATTTGCTGTGCTGTGTTGACTGCACAAATCACAAAGAATAGAAAATGTTTAACATCGCATTGGATTCGTGTCTCTTTAATAAAACATAAACCAGAAGAGAGAATAGAGTCATTATGGTCCAAAAGGCCCATGTCTGACAAAAGTCTTCAATACAACGTTTAACGTGAACTTGGCCACAAAGTACATAATCACAGGCATCTAATGATCTGCGAGCACGTGGATTATCTTTAGCATCCTATGCAAGGCTTTTCTTTCAGTTATGTGAATAATATCCTATAAATCAGGCAATATGATGGCCATTTGGACATCTAATATCCATAAGATTGATGTTTGCCGACATAGGGGGGATGCACAACATATGTCTGTTTTGTGCATCCCCCTAACAGACTGACAGGATTCTGTGGTCAGAATCAAACTTATTATCTAGATGGGGGTTGATGTGAAAATATTCTTTGTTTAAAAGTTGTATACAATAAATCCTAAAGTATAAGGTTTTGTTCCTACTCAGTTACCTAAAGCTAGCCTAACATTTCTTAGAATTGGGAAAATGTTGTCCAAATTGAGTCAAATGAGGAGTCTTCTTTTTGGTGACATAGTATCATCAGCTAAGTACCACAGCACATTGGCATGTAGGGGAAATGCAGTGCTACTTGAGCCAAGAATAAGTACGTAAGCCAAGCGTGTTTACCATGCTAAAACCCTTATCCCATGTCCTTTCTGACTATTGCTCTATTAAATCAACATGTTTCCTAAATACCATAAGGAGCTCCTTTTTCTTGGAAAGGTTAGTATCTCTGAAGCTCAAATAAGTGAGTGTTATCAAGTTAAAATCAAGTTGAGTGCAATGTGTGTCTTCTCCTCTCTGTTCCTATTTGTCCACAGGTCCTACAGATCTATATTTAGAACATCAGAAAAGGCCCAGGCATAAATGCAAACAACAGAACAATTCACATATTCCTCTCTGTCAGGCAACAATGGGCCTTTATATGTTGTTTCAAGGCTGTCAGGATCTGTCAGGATCTGTGTAATTGCTCTGCTAGCAGTAACAAACAAGCTAAATCACCATCAAGTGGTCTGTTCTTCTTCAATGGCTAAATGTAGTTTAGAGCAGTTTCATGAGATTGCGGTTTGGTTAAAGTTAATAGCCAATGAGCTATTATGACTTTGGTGATGTTTTTATGTTGTTGTTTTTTTTAATAACCTGCATGGAGCAGTTCATTAATGTGTGGAAGTATGTCTCAAATTAATTTATTATTATTATTTTCAGTGGAGCAGATAAGCTTGTGGATGGAAAGCGCATTATAAGACCATAGTAGTCTTCTGTTTTCATATAAACCATGAAGTTTATTTTCAGAGGCCTTTTAGATTTGAACGTTTTTTCCTGTTTGTTTTAGCACGGCTGTGGTCATTGAGCTTTTTCAAAAGAGATCCAGTTGATCCAGTTAGTCTCTATGCTTTGTTTGTGTGCCAATTTGTTTCAAATCTGACAACCTGGGGTACTCTGAGAATAGTGATTCACGACACACAGGCCCCAACAAAAACCTTCTGACCCGGGATCGTACATCTGAAAGGTGATCATACTGGCTGTAGCATTGTTGTTGGAGAAGCCAGTATTTTGGCTTAGCCTGTTTTCATAATATCTGATGACATGTCATGCTCATTGTATGATTGAGTAGAGTACATTTGTTGCATAAAGTCCCTTTAAGGAGGCTTGCGTAACATGAGTTAAGGAGGGAAACAGCCTAGTCATGCTAGTGTTCAGCGAGTAAGTAGATTCAGATTCGTGTATGGATGGATGGATGGATGGCTGGATAAATAGATAGATAGATAGTTCTCGATCGATTGATACATCAATAGATACATGGAGAGAGAGAGACAGAGACAGACTGCAGACTACAGACAGACTGACAAACAGACATATGGTGAATAGATAGATTGATAGATAATGTAAATAAATCAACATACAGACAGAGAGAAGAAAAATACATTTAGATAGATCGACAAACAGATGGACAGCTAGGCGGCCAGACACACAGCTCCGTTTGGATGCTTATTATAAGTGGGGTACTGTTAGACTCAGCCAGGATTGCAGTCTGTACCCCAGGGAGCTGGCACATATACAGTGACTGTGGAGCCAGTCAGAGCCACATGTCCCTCCCAGGTCCTCGGTTCTTTGGGATATTCTTACTCTCTCTGATCAACAGAAGAAGAACTAGAGAATTCCTCCCTGAGCAGACAGTACATAGGTCTCAGTTAATTAGCTTCAACTCAATTTGTGTGAATCGCACAGTGAACAGCTGCATCCATCGAGTTAGTATCGTACAGGAATGAGGTTAAAGGCACTGGCTCTAAAAGGATCAGTGTGTGTCTGTGTGTGTGACATGTTCCAGGTTGCAGAATACAGTTAAGGTAATTCATCAATTATGCCAGACCTCTGTCTGCAGTCAGCAATAAAAACATAAATAAGTTTCATTGATGCAGCATTTATAGGTAGTGGTGTGTGGCGTCCGTGTGCATATTACAATATCTACATTTCTATATTTATTGATTGTGCGTGACTCGCAAAAAAAGTGAATAGTCTGTCCCATCAGCGAGCCACTGGCTCCGCCCCCTCTCTCAGCAGGGTTCATAATGGTTGGGTTGAGCCCTGCTCACACACAGCTTACCACGCCTTAGGCATGACCATCTCTTGAGGACCAGGAAGCCACCCAAGAACCAGAGAGCCACCCAAGCCCACCATCCCTTGAGGACCAGGAAGCCACCCCAGCCATCCAAACACAGCCTCTTCTAGCCTCTGTCCAGGTAACGACCCCTCCTGCCCCTCAGCTGTCTCACCATGGCGGTTCCTGATACAGCCTGACCTTTAACCAGTGTTGCCAGATTGGGCCATATTTCCCACCCAATCGGGCCCAATCTGGCAACACTGCCTTTAACCCCCTTCATAGTGGCCTACCAAACAGACTTGTAGTTCACGTCAAGCCATTTTGAGTGTGAAAGTTGTGAACCATTTCTTTGTTTTGATTGGGTGTTTTGTGTGGCGTATGTTAATGAGACATCACAACGTCATATACTGATGTTTAAGCTGATATGTTCCTATTAACATACCCTGCTTTGACGCTTCTCTTGAAATGGATCAGTTTGTGTCTGCACAAAATATGTATCTTGTATCTTAAGTCTTTTTTTCCTCTTTGATATTTCGATAGTTCAAAGACAATTTACACATGTCTTGCTTAAAATACCTACATACTACATTCAGTTCAGACTTTGAAAATATATATTCTTTTGCTTATGCTTTCCGACCTTAAAAGCTGTGTTGAACTTTTATTTATTTTCTAGATGCTTTAGGTTCATTTTTATCTATGCCCTTTCATTTTGAAACAATAAGTTTGAAACTTTAAACTGTGTCTTTAGTTCGAAAAATGTATTATCTTTCAAAGCCAGGTTTTGCTATTAAAACTTCTTACCTTACCTGGCAAATATTGATCCTACCTTATGACTTTGGAAGGATACTTTTATGATTGCCAGAAGTTGCTAGAAGGAACATCTACGGAACTATGAAAACTCCCTTAGACGATATATCAAGATGTTCCTTGATATCGACATTCAAGATTCAAGGCCAAATTTAATCTTCTAAAAAAGAGGTCTGGGTTATTCACACATAAACACTGAACTGTTAGAAAAGAAAAGGCGTGTGGCCATATTACGTTTTATGTGCTTTTTAGTCAAACTACTAGCTCACATTTTATAATGATGTCTCAGTATGTTTTGTAGTACTACAGCCTTTTAATTGCATTATTTCACACAGGCTCACACAGGCTCACACACACACACACACACACACACACACACACACACACACACACACACACACACACACACACGCACACACACACATTCCTGTTTCCTTCTTGCATTATTCTTATCTTTTCTGCTTCAGTCCAGTTAAATGTTTTGTAGAAGAATTTTGCAAATTACCCTTTGATCCCCAATGTGCTACATGTGACATAAGTCGTAACTTCACCCTACTGAGAGTCATGTGATCCATGATGTAATTTTGAGTACTCTAAAATCCTAAATGATCTTAAATACACGACAACCATTTAAATCGTGATGTATCAAATCAATGATGCAACTTATTATCACTGGAAAACAGATACTGTTTTTCTTTGAAATAATGAATCTGATATGAGAATACATATCAAACAACTATTACCACTGGAATGAAACTGTACAATTCTTTCCCCAGGACCAGTTATCCAAAATGGTGGCGATTTATGATTGCAAGGGGTGTAAAGAGTCTTTGTACGGGGGGAAGTACATCCTGCAGCAGGAAAACCCTTACTGCCTCACCTGCTATGAGAAATCCTTCTCCAACACCTGTGAAGTGTGCGAGAAATCTATTAGCTGCACCAGCAAGGTACTTTTATTGTGATGAATTGTTGATCACAGTTAGTGTTTCAGTAGCTTCCTGTCAAGAGTAAGGGACAACCCTTAACTTACTGTACCTTCCATTCCAATACATTACAAAGCCTTACAATTCCTCACATTTCATTACTTAAAGGGGTTGTAGGTAAGATTAAATAACTATTCTTTGAGTGTAATTTGTTAGAAATATCATTGATATCTTTAAGCTATAAATGAGTGAAATACGCTGTGAGAATATATGTTTTTAGTTCAATGCACCTGCCTCTATATGAGCCAATCAAGATTTTAGACCGCTCCTGGCTCATTTCTGACCAATAAGGGGAATCTCTTCCCTGATTGTTTCAGGAATCCATCTGTCCTGTCAATCACAGGTGCATAAAATCCGTCTTTACAACCCTCAAATCTGACCGACAGCACCTGAACATTCTTAGCCATTAAAGTTTAAAGTTAAAGTAAAGTTTTTTTAGCATTTCTTAGCTGTTTAAATGTCTCTAATTCCTCTCCCCGGCAGGATCTGTCGTACAAGGGCCGCCACTGGCACTCGGACTGCTTCCAGTGCACCACATGCATGCGGTCGCTGGTGGAGAGGTCCTTCACCACCAAGGACAACGTCATCATGTGCGTGGAGTGTTACTCCAATCAGTACTCTGCCAAGTGCTTCGGCTGCCTCAAGACCATCATGCCAGGTCGGGGAGGGGTCTGCTATTACTGTGTGTGTGTGTGTGTGTGTGTGTGTGTGTGTGTGTGTGTGTGTGTGTGTGAGTGTGTGAGTGCATGTTTCTTTCTGTTAAACTTAAACTTCTTAAGCAGCTTTGTTGTCCCGCCATCGGTCGTGCTTCGGTCTTAATGGGGGCAGGATTCATTCAATTCATCTTAATTATTCAATATATTTGATTGTCCCACGGGGAAATTAGCTTTGGAATCTGGCTCCTGCTGCAGTTAAAAATCATCAGACCACAACCCTTCATCGACTACAACAATACCACAACAGTGTACAAAATATGAAAAGCTTTAAAAGATCCAAACTATTGCACAGACTCCCATGGCTTGATATAGCGCAGTTTATGGCTTATATCACTGCACATCCCTTCTGTTGCACATTTAGAAGGATAGTGTGTGTAGAAGGAAAGGGACTGGGTTCGATCCCCCCCAAGATCTGCAGTCTATCTACCTGTAGATACCATGCCTGAAAGCAGCTTTGGATAAAAGCATAGCTCTTAATGCATAATAGTAGTATGAGTATATATATATATATATATATTTATTTATTGACAGACTCAAGGTCTAAATGTAACGTCTATATGTGTGTAATAGTTAAGTTAAGTGCCGTTTTATATCTGTCTTACATCCTCATGGTTTCCTGATGTCTCTTCTCCCGCTCTCTCACTTAGGCACCAAAAAGATGGAGCACAAAGGCAACAGTTGGCATGAGAACTGCTTCACATGTCAGCACTGCAAGCAGCCAATGGGCACCTGTAGCTTTGTGGCCAAGGAGGACAGCAACTACTGCCTGCCCTGCTATGAGAAGCAGTTTGCGCTTCCCTGCTCCCACTGCAAGAAGGTAGCCATTTTGAATAACCATCATAATACCATAATGACATACACAATGACATTCATTATCCATAAACAATTTTTCTCATACCCTCAATCTTGGTTTGTTCCATTTCTAGTTCTGTTATGTTCCCATTAATAATGTTTTGTTCAGTCGTTGGACTGGCCATATTTTCTTCCACTGACGTTTTCCCCGTCACGTTACCAATTTCTAAGGAGTTAAAACATATGCTGCATGTTGCATTAAATTAGATAGTAAGTAGTAGTAAATTTGATTTTGTAAACTGGGACATATTAGATGTCCTGCATGGCAATTCCATTAAAGGTAAAGTGAAGATCTAAGAATAAACAGTTACTAGATTCAAATCAATTGAGATATAAATAATCAAGATGCAATATCAAATTTATTTTTATCCTCACTTGAACTGAACTGGTTGGAGCGGACTTGTCTGGAAATATTCGCATGGAGCATCCGATTAGAGTGTGCGTACGCGTCTACGAGTTACCTTGGCCACTCCCCTTGATTACGCAAATGTTTAAACTTTACTACTTGCTCTCGCTTCCAGCCAATCACAACCGGAGGGGTCAATTACCGGGACCAGCCCTGGCACAAGGAGTGCTTTGTCTGCATCTCCTGCAAGCAACAGCTCTCCGGCCAGCGCTTCACCTCGCGTGACGACTTTGCCTACTGCCTGGACTGCTTCTGCAACCTCTTTGCTAAGAAGTGTGCTAACTGCACCATGCCTATCAGTGGTGAGGCCCTCCTGTGTGTGTGTGTGTGTGTGTGTGTGTGTTATTATGCTGAAATGCAGTTGCTAACTGGGATTGATAGAGGTCTATTCGTCATTGCGTTAGCCTCATAGCATCATCATTGCCATTCATATGTTGGCCAAATTGTGATATCTAACCTAGCTCTACTCTCCTAATGCTGCTGATTCAGTGTGTCTCATTGGCTATATCCTAAGCCAATCAGAGTGCTTTTTAAATTCCATAATCACTATGTCATCTATTTGGCATTTTGGATGCAAAATAAAAGATGAACCTTAAAATATGACTTGGGCAATTATGTTATGATATACTAATACTGTCATTCTAGCATACTCAACTATACATACTATATTATACCATATATATATATATATATATATATACAGGCAGCGCTAACGACCACAGCGGGCACCACCACATTACGGGTTATTAGATCAGCGACGCTCATCAGGACACCGTTGCCCTCTGCTGCTCTGCTCCTCAGGTCTGGGCGGCTCCAAGTACATCCTGTTTGAGGAGCGCCAGTGGCACAACGACTGCTTCAACTGTAAGAAGTGCAGCGTGTCCCTGATCGGCCGCGGCTTCCTGACCTCCCGCGACGATGTTCTCTGCCCCGATTGCAGCAAAGAGGCGTGAAGAGGGAGGGGCGGGGGGGGGGGGGGGGAGGTGGGGGGGGGGGGCGAGGAGACGGCAGAGAGACGGCGGTCTGGGGGAACTCAACCGCATTGCATTACATTCATGATCCTGATCTCAGTATGATTGTAGGTTAGGTTATGGTGTGTTTTTAAATTACATTATATCAACCGTTTTTTTTTTTTTTTTAACTAACCTCATTTACATTTTGTGCATGCTCATGAGAGGTGAATAGCAGGCCAGGCCCATGGCGTATAGGCGGTGCAGGCAAATGCTAGGGCTGCTGTCCGTCCAGACATCTGAGGACCATACATCAGATCCATAGGGGCCCCTACGGATTTATTATTATTTACTAATACTATTTTACTACATTTTTACTAATACTATTGTAATACTATAATTTCGAGATATTACAAAAAAAAGCCCATAATAACATAACTGCACATAGCCTATTAAATAGGCCCTATTTTGTGGGTTGCTGACTTATTCACATTGTGTTTAGAATTTGATTTCCGTCACTTGTTTCTTTAGTACAGTTTTGGTTGTTGTTGTTGTCTCTACAACAAAGAAAAATACACTCTGCAATAATTTACGCAGAAAAGGCACAAATTGGTGCAGAAATATTCACCAGAATATTTATGAGCATCAAAAATGAATTGTTTTAGTGCTCAAAATGTAACCCTTTATGTGTCCCCCTCCCCCCAAAGCAGACTCTCGTACAGTACGCCCTTGGGCTGAGATTCAAGGGGTACCATTGAAAACCCTGGCGAGGGCACCAAATTGGTCAGAGGTCGCCCTGGTAACAGGTTGCCTATTCATTAGAAATATTAAATAATTTATTTGTCTGGACAGAAATGTCAATATTCAGAAACTGTTTTTTTCTGAAGCACATTGTATTTACTGCACAGCCTTTAATATTGTGAACGCCAGAGATAATATAATGAAATAAAAATGTAAATTTACAAAATTTATTTGTATTATTCTTCATAAAACGGTGTATTGTTGTAAAACCTTTACATTTTATGAAAAAAAAAAAAAAAAAAGATCCTACTTGAATTGTTTCATCTCTTGCGAAAATTATAACCATAAAACCATCAGGTCTGACTGTAATGCTTTCAAACACCAAAGCAGGAGCACTAGAAGGAGAAATGATGGGATGGGTGTCAGCTTCTCATCCTGCATGAACCCGATGCACTCCGCCGCCGGAAGTAGGCTCAATCCGCGACCGGAAGTCTATCAAGCAGAGAACAAGGGAACGCTCCGGAGCTGTCACCACCCATCCCATTCATTGAATCAGTTCTTTATATTAAAACACAGGAAGAGCTCTAATCTCGGTAAGACGGCTGCCTCGTTTGAATCCCTAAATGTATGAATATATGTATTAGAATATAGTATAATAGGAGAGCTTTGTTCCGTGTTTTGGAAAGGTTAGCATTATGAAGCTAGCGGTGATGGTAAGCCGGTGGCTACATGTAGCAGCGCTTTGTATCGCTGCACACCGCTATATCGGCGAAATTAATGATGATTATGTCGAGGTTATGGGCGGCGTATTAATCATTCTTTGGTATGCTATTGCAGGGCACGATCTATCATGTCACTATCAATTTCACATCACAGTACTGGTCCTATGTACTGTTCTGTACTGGGCGGCGCCGTCCTGCCTCACCTGAATGGGTTAAAACGGCATGTTCTCCTAAAGGAGCCATGGATGGGTTTCATTATCTAACCTCCGCATCCCTCCCCTCGGTGTTTAAGAGATGCAAAAAAAAAAATCATGATGCGTTATTTGAGCCGATTCGAAATCGTTTTCTTTGTGATTGTATTGACCTTTATGTTTCCTTTTAGACAATGTAGCAGTCATGCTTTTAACGTGACTTTTAATTTATTTTAATTGCATTGTATTTTATGAATCAGGTTTAAACACGGGAGCAGCACAACTTCAATGTTCTTCTTCTACTTCTAATATTTTACTATGATCACGCTAATATTATCTTTTACTTCTGATCACCAGCTGAAATGAGCACTGCACTTCCAAACTATCGGAGGACCAAGCCTGGTGGTGAGTATGGATCACTGCATGCATGAGAGCCACATTTCCCATTGCAACAATTATTGCTTGCAAACTCGAAATTCTATTTCACCTTGCATAAACCTAGCGTCTCTGCATGGTGTTTTCTCTAGCTCAAAAGCACGCAAAAGACCTGCGACTTCTAAAAGTTGCTCATGGTGTCCTGTTGGCCTGATGGCTGACTGCACGCCCGTTTGATTTATTTATAAAGTTGCCTAAGCAGCAGAACCTGTGCTGCGGTCTTCTAGAGTTTTTCTATGTTGTCCAGATCATTCCCCCTGCGGCAGCACTGATGCCAGCCAGTGTTCTGTCCCAACGCATCAGGCCTGACAGACAAGGCTGCTCGGCCAAAGAAGCAAAAGCTATGTTGCCATAAGGCTGCAGCTAAGAACTATTTGGGTAGATTATTATTTACAAGTCGAGAATTATGGTCTTTTTTTATTACTTTTATTATTAGGATGTAGACGGTGTTTGGATTTTGGACATGTCACAAGAAGGGCTGAAAGCAAAAATATCAATTTATTTACATTAATTAACAGTTTAACAATTCAATAATAGTCTGAGAGACTTTCACTCCACCATCTCTATAGGTTGTGGCTCGGAATGTCCTGTCGACACCACTCCAGTGGATATAAGTTCCTGTTGCATTACTTTGACCTGCTTCAAATGAATAATAAATACCAGCAGAAGTCACCTTCTGGGTTTTGTAGAGGTTGTTGGCGAGCCTATGCGCTAAAATAAACAGTTAACAATGTATACATTGACATCTTTTTACATGTTTAAACTGACATATTTTTTACTGTGTTTAATCATACATTATAAATCGTACAAATATGATAATAATAATAAAACATTATCATAATGATGAATAAAGTTTGGTGTCATTGATAAAAAGCCTGGTCACCCTAAAAAATGCATTCATCACAGGCATCAAAGTGGCGGCTCCGACCAATGGCAACGCCGGGCCCACGTCCCAGATCCCGGGCCTGTCCCAGAGTGCGACTGAGTCCACCCCCACGGAGAGGAGCACCGGACGGAGGGTGGGAATATTCGCCACCGACTCTGAGTATGTGAAGCTTGCCAAGGCAGGTGGCCAGAAAGGTGAGGAGGGGGGGGGGGGGGAAGGAGGTTTGGCGTGGCCCTGGTTTCACAAATCAGACCTAAGGTTAATCATGGGAAGATGAATCATCTTGGTAGTATTTGTAGTATAAAGCAGCAGACAAACCTTGTTTACATGTTGTGCATGCTCATAAGATGTGAGTAATAGGCCCGGCTTATAGCATAGGCGATATGGGCAAAGGCAAGGGGTGCTGTGCATCAATAGGGGTGCCTATAGCTGAAATGTGGGGAACATTGTATTTAATTTTCTCCTTCTTCGTAATAGTTTCGACCAATTGTGTCGCTCGATGCGGCTGTTTGTAAGCCAATATTTGGCTAACGGAAAACATAAACTCGGACAAGCACGCAAAACTTTTCCGTATGAGAAAATGAGCTAAGTCCTAAGAAATAGTATCTGTAGTTCAAAATCGTTCACGTTTAGATGGGGCACTGTAGAAATACACTTGAAACTTCATCCACTCTAGCCAATGAGCTTCTCTTCGGTACAATATCTCTGTAGTGAAACAGGAAACGAGGGGTAACTCCGCCCCTTGCAGTTTTCGGTTTCAGGCTCTGCACCTGAAATCCGTGTCTGTGTCTCCCCCCTAAAACATAGGACTGCTGGGTCAGAGAATAGTATAAATGTGTTGGCTTGTCCGTAAGGGAGATAACTGGGTCATTTTGTTTAGTGTGCAAGCTATTTTTAACAAATGATACCAAAAATACAGTAGTGGCATCATTGGCGTCATTAAAGTAGGCCTGAGCCCACTGGAAGAATAAATAATCTGGATTTATCCCTGTCGCCTCCACACTTAAACGGGGGAGGCAAATCTACATCTATGGGGGCACATCTATAACCATGTTTTTTTTTTTAACCTTTTTTTGTGGATCTCCATGGAAGGCTTGCTGAGTCACGACGTGGATAAGGACGACAAGCCCAAGACGGCCTACAACCCCCCTGATTTTTTCAACGTGTCCAAGAGGTACCAGCGCCAGACACACAGACCCACAGACACACGGACACACACATATGTAGCGTTCAGCATCACATAAAACATCACATTATATATATACTGTGCATCCCCCTACCCTCTCAAATTGGTTAACAAAATAGTGTTTAATATATAGATATATATAATAGCAACAATCCATGACCCGCATCTTGTTAGTAACCAGCAGGTTGGTGATGTATTAGGCTTATGAAAAAAAAGATACTGATGTAGAGTTAAATCTCCTTTGTTTTTAAGAGGCTTGGGCCAGGCTTTGGCATTTCCTATTAGCATGATACACTCAAAGAGTATAATCTGGTGTAAACCAGACAAAGCCGACACAAGATTGTGTCGCTGAAACAGCCACTGCTTGGATGAGACCGCCACGGGCCTGCCTCTAGCGATCTGTCCCTGGGAAAGCCAATGGTGCTGATGCCGTTCACTTTTGCGTAGGTTGAAAACACTTTTGTTAGCAACTCGGTTTAATCAGTCCAATGGCCACTAGACCGCAGTGTTGGAAGTGTTTCTGGAAAATGGGAATAGTTGTGTGGAAACATTTACGTGGCTGCAGCAACATTTGGTCAAATAGCTTTATACCTACAGTGTCCTTTTTGGGCATTCAATTATTTTTTTTAATGCCGTTAAAGGAATGAGAAACTATTCAAAGCGTTTAAGTACACTGACGGCAGTTGCTGGCCTTATTTAAATCCTTTCACTAATTAAACATTTAGAAAATGTGCTAACTTCACTCGGCGAGGCAAAACCTAAAATGTTGCTTTGTCTTGCTTTTAAAGTCTGACTACAGTGTTTAAAAAAAAAAAAAATAATAACACCAGTGCAAATATCTAGTCTCATCGAAAGAAAGACTCTGTACACACCAAACACACCAAAGTCCCTTGAACCCCCATTCCCAAAGCAAGGGAGACAGCGTCGCTCCTCTCCAGAGAAACCCGGTTGTTGTGTTGTCCGCCGGCCCCTTGTTGCCCGGCTCCCAGGCTCCCGGGAGTCAGTCGCACCTCCTCCAGCTGCAGGTGCCCATGGGTTGTCGGTGTTGTTGTTTATCTTGCAGCGGCAGCAAAGCCACGTCCCCAGACGGCCCGACCAGGGCGCTGCGGCAGCCCCTGGCTGCGCCGTTTGGCACGGATAGCGCACAGTCCTGGGACAGAGAGGACGAGTGCGTTTCCCCCAGTAAAGATAAGGTGAATGGACCCCGTATTGGTAGTTAAACACCCCCATCCCATCCTCTCCGTACGCTGGCATTACTTTGCTATTCTTTCAGCATTTTTTCAGTTTTTCAGTTAATCTCCATATCTTATTTTTTTTCAATACTGGTACAGTTGACTAAAAAGATAATGACCATGAGGCTAAACCCTTATTAATGACAAAAACAACTGCCTTCTGGTTAAGAAGGCGAAACATCCTGAAAATATACAAAGAATCCAAATTCGCCATTAATAATGCATAAATACCCATCTAAAATCTTAAAAACCAAAACACTTATTTCATTAAAGGACACCCTGTGGGGGCAACATAAACACGGTGTTATGTTGGCCGAGAAGAGCCGGCAAGTGGTATTCATTTCAAAAACCTCTCTTGGTTACAGCTTCAATATCCATTCATGTCTCTGCATCTTGATTTAAGTTAATCATCCACCTCATCTTCAGCTCAATTTTGTTCAAACTGCTTTTTTGTCATTTTTGTGTATTGATTTGATACCCATGAAAGTGTATGTGTGATGTTCATACAACTGCTATTATACTCTTCATACACTTGTTGTTATACTTGTAACTGATTCTTGTATAATGGGTTTCTTGTATGGAGGTTTTGTTTTGGTTCTAGACTTCCTGGTCACCCAAATCCATAATTAGTTTAAATTTAGGTTTGTATTTGTTGGCATCAAGTGTGCATAGTCCAAATAGTCAAAATTTGTATTTGTTGGCATCAAGTGTGCATAGTGCATAGTCAAAATTTCAGTCGGTCTTTAGATACACATATATTATACACATATTATACGCATATTATACACAGATATCCATAACTGGATGTTATTAAGGCGGGGTATCTACAATTAAGAGTGACCTCACACTTTATTGACCAATGGTGCTAACATAAGCCTGTCCATTGACAAAAATGATCCTCATTATCCCAGGCAGCATTTATGTGGCTGGCTTAATAGATCCTTTTCAAAGTGGCATCATTGCAGGAAAAACAAAGTGTCCCTCATTAACTTTTTTTATGTACCACGGCGTGAGTAATATACTAAGCTAGTGAAAATATCACACAATGACCATGTGCTTTGTTACATAAAAGCAGCAGGCACATAATTGGAGTGACACGTTCAACACCGCTCAACAACGCTGTTTAAATAAAATGTGTACCTTTTGTTAAATGTCTCCATCCCCGTTGTTGAAACGCATTTGGAACCCCTTTTTTCGATGCTGCTAATTTGCGGCACGCCTTTTGCGTTTGCATTTTAAAAGGGTGTTGAATATTGACGGCTGAATTAAACCACTGACTCAGCTTCCCCGGCGGTTAGACCTGCTGGAAGTCAATGAAACTGCTCAACACAACGCCTAGTCATTCCAGGAAGAATCGCTGCGCTAATACTGTCATATTTAAACAGCATTTTATTAAGGTAAATACGATTTTCTCTTCATCAAACCTTCATGGATGACTAATAACAAAATCACCTTTCTATTTATGATCAAATATACCCGTTTGGGTTTGGGTGACCAGCCCTCAAGCTGCCATAATGCTTACAGATGTGTTCAGCCATCAAGACATGCAAAGATATTCAGAATATTTCCATTAAAGTGATGCTTGATTATATAATTACATCTTATTTATTTTACATAATGTATCATATATATGTTTTTATATTTTCATGTTGATTGGGCTATTGCTGGTCATTTGGCGATTTAAAAAGAATCGCAATCCAAACGTATCATGCCTCGTACACAAACACCATCACTCATCCCAGACACGTTGACGCCTGTCCATGGAGATGTTCATGTAACACTGGCTCCCTGCCATACTACACTACAACCGCTCGAATCAATACTATTGCCGCAGAACCCCAGTCAACTGTAGTTTGTCTGTTTGGCCCACAGGGGTCTCCAGAGAGCCCGGCCTGCGACCTAGAGGGGCTGGTCATCTCAGAGGCCCACAAGTACAAGAGAACGTAAGTCTCCGTCCTCATCCTGCTCCACACCTCCCACGCGGTTAGGCCCATTACCCACAATATCAAATCAAACTTTATATATATAGCGCCTTTCGTACAAAATTGCAAAAAAAAATAAAAAATTTGTAATACAATTTATTTTTACTGTATGGTTAAGCACCATACAATAAAAAATAAATAAATAAAAGGGATTGAAAGAAAGCTGAATTAAATAGGTATGTTTTAAGGTTTCTTTTTTAATGGTTTGTCACAGATTGTGATGTCCATGCTCTTCCCGCAGGCTGTTCCAGAGGCGAGAACCAAAGACACTAAATACCCTTAAGACCCTTTCCTTTGTAATTGACTGCTACAATATCAGACAGATGACTTTGTGTTGACACAAGGTCATTTGAGGGAGTACATAATGCGTGTTATCTCTCTGTGAGTTTGGCGACCCTAATTCAAATACTGTGTCGCCTAACTCGAACAGACCCTCACTGTAAATCCTACTCGGCTTTACTAGATGTTTTAAACAGCTGCACTCGTATAAAAAGATGGCCCCCTTTTTGTTCTGACTCGTTTGACAAGGCGGCGGAGAGGACCAATGTGTCTTGTTTCTATAAATATTATCTATCTGTAAAATGGGGACTGTTGTGTTCCCATTGAGTTATTTAAAGATGAACTTGCTGTTTTTTTTTTTTTTTTTTTTCTCGGTTGTACGACCGCTCAAGAAGCCACTACAAGGACATGTGGATGGTGGGATACTCCTGGTACCATTAAATGAACCAACCCACACATCGAAGTAGTGCCAAACCTGAATATTCAATTATTCAGATATTTTTTCGTTAAGTAGGTCGTCTGATCTCAATTCAGGATTTGACTGCTTAGTTAATTTTTGCTGAAAAAACATATGAAAATAAATTATATTTCTTTTTTTATGACTATGCATGTAAGTGAAACATAAGTAAAAGATTAGGTTACATTTCTCCCAAACATTCAAATAGGAACAAAATTAATATGTAATGGCGTGTGACATCTCTTATTCCAAGAACGCTTCACCGCAATGCTAAATTACCTCAACGATTTAATTGAGGTAACCATAGGATTTTAATAATGAACGTGTCTCCATGTTTAAATGAGGCCAGAAGTTACTGAAAGCTCTACTCCTAATAAGGGGTCGGTAATTGAATAAACATGAATAGCACAGATGGCTATGCAGTATCAGGGTTTCCCACAAAAGTGAAGGGTATTTCTTCCTGAGGAAGAGGCACGCAAGAGTTTTACAAAAAATAATCTCATGCATTATAACAACCAAATAAAACATGAGTAGGCTTACTCTCCTACTATGTAAGTCTTCCGAACTTTATGCTACGTTAAAGCTTTGCTGTAACCAAGTCAGACTTGGTTTCAATGAGTGGATCCTAAAGCCACCAACGTGGCTTTTGCTTTTTGCGTTTATTAAAATAACACTAAAAACTAGAACAAAGAACCGATTTAAAATACGCGTTACTGCAGGGAAAGGACACACATTACGAATTTACGTTATTATTATTTTTTTTCTGAATATTACAATTTTTGACTATCCGAAGCTTGATATTATGTATTCGGGCTAGCCATACATAGCAGAGGCCATATCGTACCCCGTCAAAACCACAGCATACGATTTTAGCACATGTCGGAAGTATATCGAGGGGTCATTAAATCCCTCACATTCCCACAGACCACAGTCTCCGTAGTGGACCAACCTCGTTTCTCCCCTCTCCTCTCTAGGTGCTACGACAAGAAGACCCCCCCGGTCAGCATGTCCAAGCTGCTGAGCTTCGGCTACGTCGAGGAGGAGGAGGAGAAGAAGAACTCCAACGATGACGACGCCTCCAGTACGGTCCATCTCTTACTCATATTAACCACGAAAAACATATTAATCACGATTACTTACTGGGCACAAAGGCTCCTCCCCTTTTATTTTATTTGTACCTGTTCTGTTTGAGTAGTTATGTTAATGAGATCTTATTTTTTTTCTAAATGGGGAATCGCATAGAGGAATGCGAGTACGCTAGCTGCATTAGCCTTCTGCTAACCAGGCCAACACTGGTGCTCATCTAGGTGTGTGTGTGTGTGTGTGTGTGTGTGTGTGTGTGTGTGCGTGCGCAACCCCTCCACCCGTTCAACCACTCTTTCCCCGTTCCCAGGCGTGACCTCGGAACAGACGAGCACCATAGCGACGGAGGACGTGGACGAGCTGGAGTAGGGCGGGGGACCTCCCACCTCCAGGGAGGAGGGTCCCACCGTCCTCCCCCTCCCTGACACGCACATAGTCCGTCCCATTCCTCCCGGGATTCACAGCCCATCTATTGTACATTCACCGACTGTTAAATTTAATGCTGGTGACAACGGTACTGTCCTCACTATTTATTTTGTTTTGATTTCCATCCGTTGACTTATGATATTTATTCTATCGATGTTCTCCATGTGAAAGGCACCGGTACGTTCGCAGCCAGGGGAAGGAAATTAATGTTCTCATTCTGGAGGCCCAAGGTGTGAGTTTGGACACACTAAATTCCCAGACGCTTGCCCTAAGGCTATGACATGCTCCAACAGAGCTCAGAGATCCAGGCTGAGCCCAGCTCAGCCTGGATCTCTGAGGGGAACCTGTGTGTTCGTGTTGCCCACAGTTCAAATATTCTCCTGCAATGCTCGGTGCTAATCATCCACATTCCAATCGGATATCTGCGCTTTTAACTTAATTATAACTTGTTTTATTGATAATTAATTCATAAACACCTTACAGCCAGACGGCTATGAAAAGATTGTTGTCCCTAGACCCAAAATGATCGCAAAATACTTGCCTACCCACCTTTACGCGTGGAAATCATAACTCGTAGTTCCCGTCCCGTAGGGGAGGCATTGCAGCGCTGGGCTCTCTTTGAGCTTGTCATGGAGCTTAACGCACAAAGCTATTGCATCACTCAAACTCACCTTTTCAGACCCAACAACAGCGCTGTTTTTGGCGGTAGCTTTCTTCCTTTTTCTTCCGATTAGAAGAACCAAAACAAAGGTGCCCGATAGCGCCTTCAGTGCTGGCTTCCTCCCTTCCGACATGGCGGCCATCCAGTCATCGAGTGCCATAAGTGACGTTGCGTTTGTGCTCACAAAGTGAAGTGGTGTGAAACATGGTGTGTGTGTGTTCTGACCCGGGCCGTGTGCCCTCTGGCTGCGGCGGTGGTGGTGCTTGAGTCTTTCCTCTGGGCCTTTCAGGGCAGCATCGTCTGTTGCCACGGCAGCAGCCCCTCTACAGTGGGACGGAGACCATGCGTATCACACGCCACTGCACACCGCCAGCGCATATACTGTCTGCTCTAGCGGTTTGTTCTGCGGCCGAGGGATTCCACCAGAATTCATCTTTTGGTCTTGGTGCGTCTGTAGCACTTAGAGGGTTTATTGAAGTTAAACGATATCGGGTTCTTATTTATTTATTCATGTCTTGTTCTTACCCTTATTGTTATTTCAACCTCTCCCTCTCAGCAGAGAGCGACTGAAATCAAATTTAATTTCAATTGGGATGGGAAACTTTCACTACAGTATTACAAGCAGAAACGTATTTTTGGTGGACTTTTCCTGCGCCTCCCATCAGACCGTGTTTAATATCAATGTCATAAGGGTGCCAATATGCAGGTTTAGCTGCTAGTCCAGTGTTACCACATTGTAGGTGTTATGTGAGACGTGAGCAGATCGATTTGTGCACTCGGATGACGGTGCCGCTCCAAGGCACGTGCACCGTTTACATGACGTTCATTCATTCAGAGTGAGATTCCTTTGTACTTGTACTCACTTTTCCACACCAAGTGTTCATTATTTTGTACATTTTAGGTATTTCATTTAGGCCTGTTTTTAGGATATTTTCGTTTTTATTTATTTATTTTTTAATAAGGAAGGAAATCCTTTCATACAACTTGTGTATTGTGGACATGTATTGAACTATAGTAGTCAGAACTGTTAATTTAAATTCGTCCAGCACGCCTCACTTCTGTCGAAAACAAATAATTGGAATTGTGAAACAAAGTTCTCCTCGCAAATAAATTAAATGAACATCAATGTGTGAAGCATTAAATCTGCTAAATGTAACTTCTTAACTGTGGATCCAAATTAACCATATTGTTGCCTAACTGAACTTAACATTTGAACGGGCATTCATAGTGATTTAGCAAATAACCGGTATTGCATTCTTTGAACTGGTTCTCTTTATGGTGCCATTTTCATGTCATTAGCCTACTATTTTGTTGTATAACACACACTAAATGTGAGATGAAGAATAACTGAGTAACAAGCGACCCTTCGACTGTATGGTTCGGAGAGATCAACTTAAAACATGAAGTGATGAATATGACCACGTGTTTCTTGATGAGTTCACTTTGAGTAAATTGTCACTGAAATAAATGGGAATGTGCATGTACCGGTTGGGTTTCTTGTTTCCATTGCGCTCACTTGTCCCATGGTGGGATATGGAGTATGTGGTGTTGGTATTGTAAGAATATGAATCAATTGGGTATAGTGTAAACAGGTGGCAATTAATAACTTCTTCTCCTCTGTTAATATGGAAAGGTGTGTAGTATTTTACCATTACTCATTTGTTTGGAAGGTTGTAGTGTCGATTTGTCACCACAAAGGGGCTCTAATGCAAATTGATAAATCGTGGCGCCAGGTGGATTGTGGGCGTTTTCCTGGTTGTAGAGATAACGGCCACAATGCCACCTGGTTTCAATAGTGTCTTTAACATTAACTCTTACAAATTAGTATTCGGCCTACCAGTTGTTTGTATACCCCTGTATGTTACAGTGCATTGCATGCATACAGTAAGTGTATATCTTGCAAACCATATCAATTGTTATTACAAATAAGCCTTATCTAAATGACCGATTCTTTTAGTAAAATACATTTTAATAGTAGTAGCCTTTTTTTTCCATTTCCCCTTTGGAGGTGGATATTCACAGGTGGGACGGCGATAAACACACACACACACACACACACACACACACACACACACACACACACACACCTTGATGGACCTGACCAGTAGCCTTCTACATTAGCACCAGTGTTGGCCTGGGAACATCAGGTGCAGGGTCCACACCACGGCGCGTGCATCCGCGATTGATCCGCGAGATCAAGGAAAACGATCCATCGCCGCATGGTGACGTCACGCCCCAATCACCACCAGTGGGCGGGTACCGCCGTCGCGTGCGTGTCTGTCGGTTTAACGGATGAATTCAAAATCCACGCTGAATAAATACACATTGCACGAAAAAAAAAAACGCCCCGTGGACCTTCATGCGCCACACGTACTTACGGAGAAGAAGCGTCGTCCTGTCGGACTGCTGTTGAATTGTGAAATGTAGCCGAGCGTGTTTACGCCTCACCGGACGTCGCCAGCTGTGGCCTGCTCACAACGGCAACATCTGGCTGGTAAGTTGTGTTATCATCAGCCTTAACGTTTAGCTAGCAGTAGGCGTTTCCTCCATAGCCCCCCTCCCCCCTGTGTCAACCCCCCCGTCGCGTTTGGGACTCTAAACGTACACGCGTCGTCCGAAAGTTAAACGGCGAGACTCTTTTTCGGTTGACCCCGCGCTCGTTTCGTTAGCCTCGTAACCGCCCGCTCGGGCAAAAGGCGGGACGCGCGTGATAGATGCGGGACGTGCGTGATGGATGCGCGTCATCGACAGCACAAGTGTATGGGCTGCGTGCACGCGCATGCCTAGTATAGATCGGTCGTTTTTTTTCTTTATGAATTCAGCCTAACAGACGTGTCACGTTATCCGCTGACTCCCGCTCTGGCGAGATGCGAGTCTCCGCGCGCTCCGCGGGAATAGACAGCGCGAGCCCTCTGCAACGCTCGTGTCATTGAGCGGCACCGTGCATCATCACAGCCCCCATGGCCAGCGAGTGATCGGCTCTGTGCGGCTCTCTAACAGGGTCAAAAGGGGCGCCCTGACAACCCGCCAGCTGTGGACTAGGAGGCGGCAGAGATGGAGGGTGTTTGTGTGGAGGGGAAAGGGCCACTGGCGGCCAGAGATGGGCCCAGCGGTCATAGCCTGCAACACGACACCACCACCACCAACCTCCTCGCTTCTGTCAAGGAGCAGGTAAGAGGATCAGCAAACCCCTGGATGCTGCTTGTTATTCTACCTATTTGCCTTTCACACACCTTTTCATCTCTCATTGGCTCTCAAGTTCTGGATCAGTGAGTCAGGCACTCTTGCATTGCCTCCTTATATCTTTGTGTTTGCCTAGTGTGCAGTGACAGCGGCTTTCTGTATATTTCTTTATCAAGTCGTTCTATATGGGACAATCTTCCTTCTGTTCTTAATTACACTTGGCCAGCGGCCATGTTCTGCCCTCGGTGTGTGTGTGTGTGTGTGTGTGTGTGTGTGTGTGTGTGTGTGTGTGTGTGTGTGTGTGTGCGCGTGTGGGTGTGGGTGCGTGTGGGTCTCTATTGTCCTAGAATTATGATTTGAGTTGATATTAAGGTATAACATGTTGGCTACACACAGGACAACCATAACACATTCAGAGCAATTAGCATAGGTGTAATATACTGTTTTCCCATCACTTAAAATGTTGGTTATTTGGCAGTGATGGATTTTATTGGTTCACAATAGGCGGTGGAGCAATAATGTTGATTTAATTTGAGAAGAAAATAAAAGAAAGTCAACAGACTCACCCTCACATGTTTGGTAATAAAAGTGTGTGTGTGTGTGTGTGTGTTGTGTCAGTGTGGGGGGGGTCTGGGAAATATCTGCTTAGGAGTGTGAATCTTTCAGTATCTCACGATTGGCTTCAATTTCGATTATTTGGGTCACACTTCGATTCAAAACAGATTCTCGATTCAGCACATAGAATCAGGATCTACTCCAGTCCGCTATGCGCTTAGAAATGTGGTGTGGCAATTGGGAAATGATGGCATAAAACCTGAGTAAATTGCTGAAATGTTCATATTTGAAAAAGTTAAAGCCCATCAAAATATTCCACTAATGTAAACACATTTTTGGAAGCTGTGTTTCGATTGGGAATCACAGAAGATAACAATTGCGATTCATTTTTTTAACATTGAACCATCCCTCTAGAACCCCTTCCGGGCACACTTGATACGTTACTTTGAGTTTGGACAGCCTTTGATGTCAATGAATTACCTAAAAAATCCTGCAGTCAAATGTATCTTGTTGAAAGCGTGTTCTGCATCTCTATGAGGGGCTATTTTGTTGTGAAGATGTTACCTCTGTTCTGTTATTTTCTGGAGGCAGAGTGCCCTATGATTGAAGAATAGTGTTGTCGTTTAGGTTTTTTGACATTGCATACATTTGCTGTGAATGCATTTGTTGTGAATCCATAGCACATTGTTGAACTGATATATCTTTGATTCATCTTTGTTATCAGTGAATTATCATAGAAACGATTATAGAAAAGAAGGTTACCTTGCATGGATATTAATTGATTGTAGATCTGTTAAATGCTTTTTCCCGGAAATTAAGTATGTTATTTTGTATGAACCATAGCTCTTTCTATCTGTGGGTCCTGGCTGCTGAGAATATCACCCTTACTTCAGGTACCAATGAAGGATCACGTATGTTTTTATGACTACTGACTATTGACTAAATCCTGGATTAGAGGAGAAAATTACAATTCAAAAACAGCTTCAAAGAAAAAAATACAATAATTCACCCTCTTCCTTCACTGCTTGTGTATTGCAATAATTAACTTTCTTTAAACGGTCATTAACGATTACGGCCCCATGTCCGTGATAAGCAGAAAAAAAAATGCCAAGCAGCATTCCCTATGCTATGGAACGAGTGTTGGAGCTCAACCCAGCTCTAGAAGGCTGCCCTGATATGCTTTTCCATTTTTCTTTAGCACAACGTGTCAGTTGGCTTGTTTAATGTCAGTTGGATGAGTCACGTTAGTCCTAAGGACAGATTCTGTTGATCAAAGGCAGATGGTGGCTTGCTTTTGTTTTTAAGGGACTAAAGTCGGCGGCATTGTCGTCGCAGTGGCCTCCTGTCTTCCAACTGCACGTCATGAGATGTGAACAGGAGTTTGAAACACAACAGGAAGAAACAGATGCTACTCCTTGTGTATTATAAGAAGGCTGGTTTCATTACTTGTCACGTTGAATGTGTTTTAATAGTCATCTTGCAGTGGCCCAGAGTAGCAGACAGTTGTTTAACTGGTCACCTCACAACACAAGTACACTGTTTAGGTTGAACCGGTTGAGTCAATAGTAGTAAGTAAACGGTGGATTTACAGGCTTGTCTCTCAGTAGCCTAGCATAAATTCACTGTGGTTCTTTTGCTGGGTACCTCCCAGTTGCACACAGCAGTATACAGACTCTAGTGGTTATATGCTAATTGCCTGAATATATTGAGAGGTGCATGGAGCCTGCCTTCTACAGCAGTGCTGAAACATGACATCAATTGAACACCCACCACCACACAATGGCTGATAGATTTTACCATTTGGCAGGTAAAAAGAAAAGAAAAAAGGCTGGTACATTGTTGTACTCTAGCAGGTGAAAGAACACAAATCAAAAGGTAAATGTTGGACCTTGCGGCGCAGAACCGTACAACACATACATGTACTCATGAACACAGAACACCCAGAGCTGTATAATAGATGTTGGTCAATGTCACCCTTAATGGGGATAATTCATGAGTAGATCATCCACCCATTGTTTTGCAAGAAAAGGGGCATTTATTACAGGATTAAATGGATGAGTGGATGAGCGATGTGTGTCATTTGAAACCACTCTTTCTGTGCTGTGCATGTTTGCATTACTGCTGCACAACGATGGGTGAGCTGAAGAAATCCATGGGCTACAGTTGCACTGTAAAGCCAGTGCTGCTCTGTCACGCCCAGCCCCTCCAGAATGGATTTTAGATATGATGTGGAAAGCATCACTGGTTAAAATCAGCCTGGCATGTTATTGATTAGATGTGACGTGTGTGTGTGTGTGTGTGTGTGTGTGTGTGTGTGTGTGTGTGTGTGTGTGTGTGTGTGTGTGTGTGTGTGTGTGTGTGTGTGTGTGTGTGTGTGTGTGTGTGTGTGTGTGTGTGTGTGTGTGTGTGTGTGTGTGTGTGTGTGTGCACGTTTTTGACGATAACATTATTCTGTCGACCAAAGATAAAATTCCTCAGGTGCAAACGGATGGTAAGAACATAAGAAAAGGGGGGAAAAAAACAACAGTTTGTCTCCAATGACAGAACATGGCCCGATTACCTCACAGATACACACACACACACACACACACACACACACACACACACACACACAGACACACACAGACAAGCAGTCCCTCGACACCAATGTCTCTACATCGCCAGCGTGACAACCACCCAATAGATAGAGACAGAGAGATACGGTAGGATGGGTGAGAAAGAAAAGGGGAGGGAGAGAGAGAGAGAGAGAGAGAGAGATTGTAGAAGTCATTGTGGTGAGCATCAGTCCAGGGCAGAAGAGAGGAAGGCTTTGTGACAGCGGTAGACCGGCACCCAGCTGGTTCCAGACGCGGAGCCGGGGACTGCTGCATGACGCTGTCTCATCCCGGCAGCACATGTCGTCCAGACAATGACACAGTCCCGGACCTCGGGCCCACAGCGAGGAACGGCACTGCATGTGCCATGGACTACTGTCATCTTGCGTCCAGTAACAAGAACCACATGCGCTGGCAGAGAGGACTTTCATGTAAATAATACAAGAGGTCAGCTTTAACCACACAATGAAGGTCTGCAATGAAACTGACAATGCAGCCTTGTTTCCTGTACGCGGTCATAGAGGTTTTATTTGCATATATATTTACTTATCTATTTTATTCAGATGTATTTAGCAGACGCTTTTATCCAAAGCGACTTAAGGCGGTTCATGAACCAACAAAGGAGTCAACCACGCAGGGCGACATCCAGCTCGTCGGGAGCAGTTAGGATGAGGTGTCTTGCTCAGGGACACCTCGATACTCTGCTAGGAGGAGCCGGGGATCAAACTAGCAACCTTCTGGTTCTGTATAGTCATATACAGAATATTCAAATGTCCAACACTCAAATGTACATCCCGCTATTTGATCAAATGACTCCTAAATCCAGAAGGTTGATACCTTGACTGGTGACACCTTGAACGTTGAAAAGACCCCTGTGGTGCAGCCATTGGTGGGGCGTTGGGCCAGTCCTCTTCACACTATGGTTCTGATCCGGATTGTCATGAGGGAGCAGCAATCTCCTACTCCAATGGCGATTTGTTTATTTTAGTTTTTATGTTATTCTGTAGAATGGCATGGCTTTTTTATGCTTTTCTGATGAAGCATATTAGCATTCATACTCTCTCTGCTATACTGCTCCCCACAAGTATCAGATTTAGCCTGCTAACATGTTCACTTTTTTTCCAATGTAGTCTCAAAATGGATATGGTGTTCGCCTATGACCCAGACGAAACGATGTTTAATTTGCCCTGCAGATAAGGTCTGGCTCCTCTCCCATACAAAAAGATTTTGTGGTCTGCGCCCATTGGCAAAGGCCTCTGGAAATAGAAAAATTAACGGAGAGGTTCCAGACTAATTGCAGTTTGCAGTTTGCATAATGAATGGAATTGTTCCATTTTTACCGTGTTCAAAAAAGCCAAGTGCAAGTCAATGTGTCTCGGCCCAGTATCTTGTTTAAATATATGTCTTGTTTAAATTTGATAAAATTGAATTGAATCGAGATATAATTATAAGCATGGATGTATGACACGCGCACAGCAGAATAAACAGTGTCTGAAAATTCCATGTGTGAGCGAATGGTGGCTTACTTTCTCACAGTCAGCACTAGCGTCTCACAAATCAGACTTTAGATTTATGCTGAAATTATGTAGACAAGCTCAAATCTGGGTAACAGGGTTTTTCATTGGTTCATGTTTGTTTGGAACGTGTTGTTGGAGGTGAGGATCTGTAAATGCATGATTGGCTAACTAATTACTTTAAATACAATTTTGCAGTAACCTTATGAAAGTGTCATCACAGTTTTCTTCAATAGAATCGCAACCCCCCCCCCCCCCCCCCCACCGAGGTAACACATTGACAGGTGATGATTTATTTTGAGTGACAATTTAAGTTTAAACTTTCAAAGCTTGACAACTCTAAAGTGTTTTGGCTTCTTCACTTAATTTTCTGCTAGGCGAGCTATTTTCTATAAAAATACCAATACTGGGTTGCCCCAGTGGGAATCAAACCCCTCACCACGGTTAGTGTTATTGCAATACTCTGCGGCCTGAGCCTCACACGACCAGGCAGTCTAAGCATGTGTTTGTTTTTGCATTACATTTTCTCCCCTTTTCAAATCACTGTTTTTGTTGTTAACTCAACAGCAAATATTTTGCTTATTTACCTGCTGTGTTTCTGCAGGGCTTTCAAACGTCCTCGTGAACAAACAGACGATGCAAAGTCTTCTCCTTGTTTGTCCATGGCGTCCCATTCAGGTTTCGTTATTCTAATCACACGTATCGCAAATCAATAATCTATTAGAAGAACATGTATGAAACACTAGTTTTTGTCTCTGTACCTTTTCCAATACTTTAAGACAGAGTAGGCCTCTGTGGTCACCATGTAAGACATCCCTCAAACCCTGGTACTGTATCACTGACTGCATTCACCCTATCATGGGAGGTCCTGAACCTTCACTGGGTAAAGGGCCCGAGTCCCCAGGCGCTGTGGACGTTTTTCAGCCAAGATGGATAGCATACGTCACATGGCTAGATTCTGACCCAAATATAAAAGCGCTTTTGTCAGGCATCACTAACTGGGCAGTGAGGCTTTAAGTGTATAGCCTACTTTAGAATCTTTTAATCTTAGATCACCCCTTCCCCCCTACCATGCATCCTTTTATGCATGGTAGGGGGGAAGGGGTATCCTTTTATGTTGGCCTATGTCTAGTCCCTGTGGTTTGACCCAGGGAAAATTGCAATAGTAATCTATCTTGTTTTTATGTGATCCCTAGGCATATCCAAATTGCACTTAATGTATACCACTAGATAACTAGTGGATCAAGGTCAATTTACGGGTTGAAATGGGGGCCCTTTAATCCAAAACACCACTCAAATGAGTGTGTACCTCTGTTTCTGAACATGCTATTTTCATATAATTTATTATTCTCATTTAAATTAATTTGTTTTCAATAGTGTGCTTTCACATGCAGCCAACAGATAGGACCTGTTTTGAATGTATATGTGCACTTTGGGGGGTTCCCGTAATCCATTAATTGATTTACAGAGTAAATCAAATCAAGCTATAAACCATTTGTTATAATTGAATTTTCTGCACATACAAATTTGTAATGCACAACTCGAATAACGCGGCATCTAGCAAGACAGACTCTGAAGAAATTTTATATAATATTCATAAGCATTTTTTAAATCCTGAATGTATTTGTGTATATATCTGAGAATACAAATGGTTAATTTTCCTTTACCCTGGAGCCCTTTACATCTACATAGGGGCCTCTCAGGGCCACTAAGCTCCTCTCCGGAGCCCACCGCCATGTTTCTACAGTAGCCCAGGATGGACAAACGGCTGTGGAGAGCTTAAATAAAGGAATACAATTCATAAATCGATCAGAGAACCTCATCACCTGACGTTTGGCTACTAGATGCATCGTTGAATTTAAATTGAATAGAATTGAATTGAATTAAACAAATTAATACAAAAACATTATTACTTAGTTTAGTCCTGCAAGCCTTTCAATGGTGACCTGTATAACCACAAGGGCATTGATGAATATTGGAGCCCATCTCCACAGGGATAATTAGTTAGATTTATTTCCTTATTTTATTGAGTAAGATAAAGGACATTCCTCATTGCATTTTAACTGTGACCCAGAGGGGGAAACATTTTTGACAGAGCAAATCAGATAAGTTATCAAGACCACAGCCTCCTTGATGCAAAATCAACAAAGATGTTTTTTTAATGAAGACTAGTGCTCAACCGATATATTGGCTGGCCGATATTATCGGCTGAAATTTGCGGTTTTTACGTGTATCCGCATCGGCCGATTTTTTAAATATATTTTTTATTTTCCCACCATGATTTACAGACAGTTTAATAAATGTTCCTTTTTTAAATTGAGACTTGTAACATTTGTTATCATCATTGTGTCATTTTTTATGATGAAAATTGAGGCAGCAAAAGCAGTATCGGCTCCAAATATCAGCTCAAGAAAATCGGTATCGGCCTATTGGTCATCAGCTAAGGCTGATGAAAAGAAATTGGTATTGGTATCGGCCCTAAAAAATCCATATCGGTCGATCCCTAATGAAGACTCCACAAGACGAAATGGGAATAAAACAAACTTGTGTGAAGCTGCTTTGATGGAGACACTCAGACCGGTGGGGACAAGAGATTGACTGAGAATTGACTGTAGAAAATCAAATTGGTAAAAGAGAGTGATGCATCAGGCTGAGAGCCTTTTATCTTACGTTGCATGTGATGCTTGACCCATCATCCCTTAATACACTTTTTTCTTTGATATCATCAGTTGAAGGTTTAACGTTTTCAGGGGCCATATTCACTCAGTTGTATACCGTTGGGCCTGCGATCTGGCTTCCGATCGCCGTGGTTACGCCGTACCCTAATCCGTACCCCCGCTACCCCCCACCCCCCCCCCCCCCTTTCTAAGGAGCTCCAGTTCGAGCGTTTGACGAGGGAGTTGGAGGAAGAACGACAGATAGTCGCCAGCCAACTGGAGAGATGCATGCTGGGAGCGGAGTCACCTGACGCGGACAGCACCAGGTAGAGAGGACGCACGCACACACACACACACACACATTCGCACATTAAAATAGACCCATATGTACTTGTAGGAAACGTATATTGTTCGTTTGTTAATGTCTTCCTTTCATCCTTCATTTCTTAACTCTTTACACTTTTTCACTTCTGCTCTCCTCCTCTCCCTCCTGTGTGCGTGAACCAAAGCTCGTCTGAGAAGTCGTTTGCTTGGAGATCCGCAGGTAAGGCTTGATTAATAACTCCTTTACGATCCCACTCACTCTCAGCGTTAATATCCTCCAAACAGTCTGTTCCCTTAGGATGTCTAGTAGCGGTGCAGAGGTGTGTGTGAGGTGTAGGGCGGTCACCTTCTGGTGGGTTGGCTGATTGGTTGGTCAATACGATCTTGTTCGACCACCTTCTCATTGGTCGGACCATCGCTGGCTTTCCTTTCATAAGGAGAAAAGTGCTTGTTAAACCATTCTTTTCTGGGGGCCGGAGGGATGTAACCCAGACCATTGTAGTTTATGTTTGAGTGATGTTTAGGCTGTATTGTGTTAATGATATTGATTATGAATAAAAAAAGTTTACAAGGCTCCGTAGTTTCTGGTTAGATAATCGTTTGGTTTAATAGACTGTAAGACGTCAAAACACTCCTTGTTTCACAACATTGAACAAGGCTAACTTAATGGAGGCCGCTGGTCGTAAATTACTGAACAATTGACTCGGCTCCAAACTTATCGAGAGCATGCCAAAGAAGTAGGGTTAGGGTTAGTGTGGCAGCATTGTGTTAAAAATTGAAACAAAAAAAGTATATAATCTAAAAACTTTAGGCCCCAGTTCTTGTTGTTTTAGGGTTGTCTGCTCGAGGATGCTCTGTAAACTTTCGTTTAACTCTTGGTGTGTGAACACATCAGAAATGGCACCTTGATTCCCATGGCAGTGGCATCCATTGTGACCCATCGTATCAAACAGATCGAGACCTAAGATTGATTTTCCCAGCGTGCGTTGTCTCCTGGCACTACGCAGCGGCTGGCCCACACGGCTCTCCGTGGCTATGCCGGTGTGCAAACCGCTTTCATTGAGCTCTGCCGTAACCGGTGGACCCGGGCCGATAGCGTATCTGAAACCCAGGGACTTCCTGCATACAGATCTTACGTGATATTAAGGCTACCAGGTAGGGTGGAGCACACTCCACTCTATTTTTATAGTATCTTTAGAGGCTGCTCTCTAACCTTTGAATGCATGTAAAATGCTGTTCCTAAATGCCCTCACTGCTGTTTCCAATCAGGAGTGTACTCTTTGGCCGTTAAAGATCCAATGTGTATTCCCCTTTTTGGACACTTCTTGGACACGTGTTGGTGTGTGTGGATGTGTAGAGCTCTGTCATGCCAGTGGTTGATGTTGATGTGCCCTTTACTACTTTTTTTTCGTTGACTTAAAAACACGTTCTATCTAGAGCTATTTGTCCGTTCTGGGCTACCGTAGAAACATGGCTGTGTAACATGGCCACCCCCATGGAAGAGGACCCGCTCCCTATGTAGACATAAAGGGCTCATTCTAAGGTAATGAAAACAGAACAATTCTTATTTTCATGGGATTATACTCTCAATTCAACTCAATTCAGTTTATTTAAGAAGGGGACAGTGCAAATTAATAAAACACATGATCATACATGGGTTAAAAAAGCCAGAATTAGCCAAAAGGCTATTTTTCATCTGTAGTCCCCTGGCATCGATGTTAAATGAAAATACAATTAAACAAGATAAACAACAACATAAACAGGACAGAACCCCACAGCACAAAACAGGGCATCACAGAACAAACTAAGGTAAAACTAACTAAGGTAAAACAACAGAACACAAAAAATGAATAAACTAAATACATAGTGTGTTGACCACATTCACAACAAATGATTTTAGTGTTGACATGTATATGTATTGATCATCCATTGTCTTAACTGCTTAGTAAACAATTTGTATGTGTTTAGTTCCCTGATATGTTGTGGGATTGAATTCCATTCCTTTGCACTTTTGACGGAACAGGCTGACTGACTAAAAGTGCTTTTTCGCAACGGAATAACACAATCACCCCTCGACGATCCCCCCGTGACACGATCAGTACCTGTTCTTCTATTGATGTACTCAGCAAGTGGTGGTGGAGCTAGATTGTGAGTGACCTTAAAAACCAAGCACACATTGAAATATTTTTGAAGGTCTTCCCAGCATAAAAGCTGGTACTTTTTTAGAATCGAACAATGGTGGAAGAGTTTTGTTTTTTTATCTAGAATTTTTATTGCTTGTTTGTATTGTGATTCAAGTGGCTTTAATGTGCTCAAATTGGCCTGCGACCAATTTGTCAGACAATAATTCAGATGAAAATCATAGAGTGTAGAAACATTTTAGCAGCCTCTGTAGACATGTAATTTCTGAAGGAACGAAAATTTGCGATGTTGAATTTAGTAGTATTGCAGGTTTTTTTTTACATGTGCCTTAAAGGAAAGGTTTGAATCAATTAACACCCCAAGATAATTGAATTCACTCACAACCTGTAATTTTTATCCCGCTACAATTATGTGATGGTCACTAGTGGGTTTATTAGTTTTACAAAATACCATGCTGACTGTTTTTGAGACATTTAATTGCAGGCAACACTCTCTCAGCCATGTTGTAACCTGAGCCATGGATCTAGTAAGCTCATGTACAACATCTGCCATGTACAAAAAAAACTGTATCATCTGCATACATTATAGTTTCAACCTCAGGACACACAGATGTAAGGTCATTAATATAAATACTGAGTGGACCAAGAATGGATCCCTGCGGCACACCAGCGGGCAACTTCAGTGACTTTGATCTTTTGACTATGATTATTTATGGAAACTGACTGAGACCTGTTTGTTAAATATGATTCCACTCATTTAATTGCACCATTACAAAAATTACATTTTGATATCTTGGTAAGGAGCACTTTATGATTGACCGTATCAAAGGCCTTCCTAAGATCAAGAAATACTGCACCTACAACACCACCCAAATCAAGAGAGAATTTTATTTTCTCTAACAAAAGACATGTAGCTGTCTCTGTTGAATGTTTGGTCCTAAAGCCAAACTGCATGGGGTGGAGAGAGGTTGGGCTGTTGTCAAGATGGAAAATAATCTGCTCAGCTACCCATTTTTCAGCAATTTTGAATGCTGTCGGGAGAATACTGATCGGCCTATAATTATTTAGGGATTTTAGATCTCTGAATTTGAAGATTGGAGTGACAATACCTGATTTCCATGCATTTGGAAACTGTCCAATTGATATTGACTGATTAATAATAAATGTAATAGGATAAGCCAGAACTGAGCCCAGGTCTTTAAGCATAGTCAAATCCATCCCAAACACATCTTTTGCCTTAGGAGGTTTGAGGGACCTGATGGTTTTCATGACCTGTGACTCAGTGATGTTAGTTAGGCTAAAGGCAGGTTCTACTATGGTGGCTGGCTCCACTCTGCCCTGGTCTACTTGGAAATTTGGAGATTTCAGCCACAGAGTCAACAAAGTAGTGATTGAAGGCCTCTGCTATTTCATTTGGCTGACTTAAGATAGTTCCATTTAGGTTAATTTCAGGCATTTTTCTATTACTGTGACTTTCCCCTCTCAGTTTCTTTAAGTGGCTCCAGATCATTTTAACATTTCCTCTGGCCTTGTTTAAAACTGCTATAAAAAAATTTGCCTTGGCTTTTCTGATTTCCCTCATTACCTTGTTTCTTAATGTTGTGTATTGATACTTATCATGTTGAAGTTTTGTTTTGATGGATTTTTTTAGAGCAAGATCACGCTCTTTCATCAGTTTTAAAATGGTATCATTTAACCAAGGGAGACTGTTCTTTTTGGCCCTATTTTTAATCTTACAGGTAAATTGTTTAATAATGTCCTGTATTTAGTTTGAAAATGTTAAACACTATATACTTTCCGATAGCAGCTCATTATCTGCTGGATTGAGGTTTTAAAATTATGTTGCTCATTCCTCAGAATTTTATGAGATTCTGATGCAGCCAAGGGTTTAAATCGCTTACTATTCAGCTTCCTTGCCACTAAAATCTGATTGTGATCAGACAGTCCTGTTAGCATATTGAATGATTTCAAAATTCTCTCAGGTCTGTTGCTAAAGACTAAATCAATCTGTGTACTGGTGGAATTAGTTATTCTTGTGGGCCCATGAATTAGCTGTGTTAAACCCATCCCATCCATAACCTTTTTCAGATTTTTCCTATTTTGTTTATCCTCCCAGTTTATATTTAAGTCACCCATGATGATTACCTCTTTCTTAAAATTACATTGTTTCAATAAATTATCAAGTTTTTCATAAAAGTCAATATTTGATGAGGGGGGTCTGTAAATTACAATGAGGACAAATTACATTTGTGGTGACAAAGTTATATCGAGACAAATCAATTCCAGTCCATTTTCATTTGATACATGGATTTCTTTACAATTAAAAATATCTTTGGCATAGATCAAAACCCCCCCCTCCCTTTGAGCCCACTCTAATTAAATCATACTTGCGTACTTACAGACAATTACGCTAAACGCTACTTAATTCTACACACTGCGCCTTTAAGAGAATCCTAATCTTGAAAGTGTCCGAAAATCCAGCCAGGTTCTGACATGTTCAAGGGCAGGTTAACAGTACAGATGACTAAACACCTCTACACACACACACACACGCACACACGCATGCACACGCACACACATGCACACACCTCACACGCCCCCCTCCTTGGCTGCCAGACTGCTCGGGATCCACAGGCAGCCCAGAGAGGGATGCCTGTGGCGAGAGAGAGAGAGAGAGAGACAGGCGATGAGTGTGGATGTTTTGCATGCAGTGCTGGATGAAATAACCAAACAGTAGGGCAGGATGGAGTGTTGTTTTGATGAAAAGGAGGAATGCATGCAAAATATGCGAAACAGGAGCAGCTTCAAAGGGGATGAAATTACCACAATGCACCGCCGGCGTATGTGGGCGGGGCAGAGGATGCCGATCTGGCCCCGACAACCGAGCCGGCGGAACCGACACCCATCTGTCACACACATGTTTTAATAGACGACGGTGATGATGCACTGTATTGAAAGAGTTTCCGTGGAAACAAAGAGCGAGAGAGGGGATTGTTAGTCTGAGCCTAACCTCCCCCCCCCCCCTTCCCTATCTCTCTCTCTCTCTCTCTCTCCCCCCCCCTTCCCTATCTCTCTCTCTCCCCCCCCCCTTCCCTATCTCTCTCTCTCCCTCCCCCCCTTCCCTATCTCTCTCCCCCCCCCCCCCCCCCTTCCCTATCTCTCTCTCTCCCTCCCCCCCTTCCCTATCTCTCTACCCCCCCCCCCCCCCTTCCCTATCTCTCTCTCCCACCCCCCCTTCCCTATCTCTCTCCCTCCCTCCCCCCCCTTCCCTATCTCTCTCTCTCCCCTCTCCCCCTGTCTGCTTGACAGATGCCTCCGCTCTGGGGGAGCCACGAGGAGGAAATGGAGGAGGGGCGTTCGAGACCCCCGTGGCCCCGGTCCGCCTCTACCAGGGCGAGGAGGTGCTCCGGCGGCTGGAACCGGAGCGCGTCTCCCTGCACGACAGTGAGGGTTCGTTACCACGGAGACGCTGACCCCCACCATCCCGACGACAGCATCTATTCGCTTGGCGCTTGACTCGCTTGACTATTTGCTAACTCTGTTTGTTACGCACACACACACACACACACACACACGAAATACACGTGAAAGTGATGGTTTATTTTCTTTATTTTGTACATTTATTCACTGCTATAGTCTATATAGAGGTCTACGGCCTCTTCTACCATGGAGATGCGGGCGTTGTGCCCGTGTTCATGTTCTGACAATAGGGTGCATTCCACCCGTTACGGTTGGGTTTCACGAGCTAGAAACAGATGTTGGACTCGAAGGTGCTTCCGGTAAGATCAGATCAGTTGGAAAGAGAGAGCAGAAGCGAGGAGCGATCACAAAACGACAGGGAGAGAATACAAAATGGATCCCCCCCCGAAATTGGTCTGAAATGAGCCGGGATGGCTCCCCCAGAGGCAAGCACAGTCAAATCAAAACATATACTAACAGTTTGTTTCACTCACTGATCATTATAGCATTTCTATCAAATTATAATGAAAAAGCAGTTCCTAAATGGTACATACAGCATTCTTAAAGGTCCCATGGCATGAAATGTTCACTTTATGAGGTTTTCTAACATTAATATGAGTTCCCCTAGCCTGCCTATGGTCCCCCAGTAGCTAAAAATTGCGTTAGGTGTAAAAGGAGCAGTAGGTATCTTGCTCCGCCTTTGAAAAAAATGAACGCTCAAACGCGCCGAGACATATGGGATCTGGCCCCATATGTCGTCATATGGGGCCAGGTTACCTCCCCTTTCTCTGCTTGGCCCGCCCAGAGAATTTGGCCCGCCAATGAGACAATGAGCTAGGACCATGCGAGCGCCACATATGTGTGTGTGCATACACACACTGTAACACAAGTGTTCTTTGTTATTTGGATAACCATTCTGCTGTTGGTGTTATGGCGCATAACACGCAATACAATAACGCAAGCTTGCATAAAGCTCCCATTTGGTGAAAAGACTAGACTGCGTCGGGTTCTCTGAGGTCTCTGGTATTTCCACAACGAGATTCGTAGTGGGGGTTATCTCGGCCATGGTTGAGAAGGAATTGGGAACCGCGACATGGAGGAGAAAGGGATGTTGCCCAGGATTGTCCGCCGGAGCCCCGCTGCCCGCTGAACGCTGCCCGTTGCCTGGGGCAACAATCGCGGGCAACAATCCCTTTCTCCTCCATTTCGCGGTTTGCAGTCTGTACTTAATATTAACGTGGAAGTGGAAGAACCAGAGGCGTCTGAGAACCTGATGCAGTCGTTTGAGATTCATAATATCATCCGGAGGCGCAAACTGCTGATTGTCATGATAATATATATTATATTATATAGATATCTAAATATAATATGATATTATTTAGATATAGAGCTCCAGGACTCCCACCGGAGCACCCAGTGTTCCATTGTAAACACTAGCGCATGGTACCGTGGCCGCAAGCTGCTCAGGGCCACACCCCACCCTCCACCTTGACTGGCTCGTAGTGGCTGTAATTCTGCACCAAGGCTGAATTTCTTGAACGTCTTCAAATACTGTATTAGGGGCCCACTAACACCTATATATAAGCATCTATAAAGTAGCATCCCATGGGATCTTTAAGTAGAACATCACAATGCATCAGATATATCTTTTAATAACCCCACATCAAGAATAATTTAATTAGCGTGATTCATTTTCACGTTCATTTAAATTTGATTCAAAAATTAAGTAGGTAGATGCGGGCACTGATGTTTTTTTCACCGCCAGCTACATCAAGAAACTCTCCCGTAGGACATGTGCCGGCGTAGCTACGAAGGACACGCACGTTATGTCCTTCAGACTTGTCGGCAGAGAGCGAAGGCTCACCTTCCCAGAGGAAGGAAGGCAGCCCATGAAGTTTGGCCGTAACATTGCCTTTGACGCAGAGCTTGCGTACTCGTGCTTGCGGTGCTTAATATATATATGTACATTTAGGGGATTTAGCTGACACTTTTTTCCAAAAAAGACCCGCCATTCATTCACACTTTCACACACCGACGGCGGAGTCAACCATGCAGGGCGACAGCCAGCTCATCGGGAGCAGTGAGGGTTAGAGGTGTCTTGCTTAGGGACACGTCGACACTCAGCTAGAAGGAGCCGGGGATTGAACTAGCAACCTTCCGGTTACCAGTCAACCCGCTCTACCTCCTGAGCTATTGCCTCCCGAATACAACAGTTTTGGTTTGCCCCGGCTCGCGCCGTTGATGCGCGGCCACTATAAATTAGTTTCGACGGGTCCAGGTGGTGCCGACGGAGCACGCACGCTATTATTCATCTCCGCCTCCTTACTGCTTGAGGAGTGAGAGACCCCTTCACACCTGGGGCGCCCGACACAGTAAACATTGGGCTATTCTGGGCCTCGATGCCGGCTCTTCTGGAGCTAACGATCACCCTTTTAATGGCCCAAAACAGACCCTGACAACGACAACAACAACAACAACGACCGCCGCTAATGAAGCACGCATAATGTCTGGTGTCTGCTGAGCTGTGGTAACAGTGAGTGATGCAACTTTGAAGTGTATGGTTAAGACACAAGTGTAGACCGGCGGGCGTGTGTTACAATAGTCAAACGACGGTGTGCTCACGGTGTGTTCACTAGATGCGACACTGACAGGCCTTTGTTTCGTTCATATAAATGTATTGACATAGCCTCACGCTTTCCATCGTTTACAATAAAGTGCTCCCTGTTTTGAGCATTGTTTCCCCCTCTTCCTCCTTCCTCTCCCTCCCTTTCCTCCCTCATCTCCCCCCGCCTCTTCCTACCTCCTCCTCCTACCTCCTCTCCCTCCCTCCTCTTCCACCCCTCTCTCCCTTCCCTCCCTCCTCCTCCCCCCCCCTCCTCTTCCTCTCCCTGCCTCCCTCAGGCTCCCCGGGCCACTCGGCCCAGATGACCTCGTACTCCGACAGCGGCTACCAGGACAGCAGTGCGGGTTACTATAGCAACCAGAACGTGGTGCGCTCTGAGCCCCGCGGCACCCTCTCCAGGAGCCCGCGGGCCGAGGGCCAGGCGTCGGGACAGGTAGGGCCCGACCGGGAGACAGAGAAGAGATGATTGGCTATAACAACAGAAGGATGCTTTTGACAGCAGTTTAAGTGATTTGACATCCAGAGTTATTATACATACAAGGAATGGAAATATGTAAATCAAAATAGTGAAGAAGATTTTTTATGTGTATTGCTCTTTGACATCCACGTTTCACACTGACAAGCACATCTCAACGGTGTAATATCACAACAGTCCGTAAACACAGCCGGCTACCGTCTTTAGAACTAAATATGTCATTTTTTTCCCTGTACACTACTCTATGTAGTGGAAGGAAGGAAGAAAGTTCCACTGTCGGCTAACACATCAAAACAGGCCTTTGAACTGTCGCATGCAAGGAAACAAAGGAGAAGTAAAGCACTCACACTAAACTGACCGCTCTCCCCTCCCACCATAACCTCCCTCGACCCTCACTTCCCTCCCCCCTCACTTCCGCCCTCCATCACCAACCCTCCCCCTTCACCTCCCTCGGCCAACCTCACCTCCCTCCTCCCCCTTCCCTCATCTCCCCCCTCAATCACCTCCCTTTTTCCATCACCTCCCCAACCACCTTGCCCTCCCTCCACCTTCCACCATCATCAACCCCCCCCTCCCCCTCCACCATCATCACCCCCCCATCCACCATCATCACCCCCCCCCCTCCACCATCATCACCCCCCCCCCCCCCTCCACCATCATCACCCCCCCCCCCCCCCCATCCACCATCATCACCCCCCCCCTCCACCATCATCACCCCCCCCCCCGCCCCCTCCACCATCATCACCCCCCCCCTCCACCATCATCAACCCCCCCCCCCTCCACCTTCATCACCCCCCCATCCACCATAATCACCCTCCACCCTCACCTCCCACCACCCTCTTCTCCTCCCACCACCCTCTTCTCCCCCCCGTCCTCACCTCCTCCCCGCCCCCAGCCTTCAGGTCGGGTGCTGAGGAGGATGGGCTCCTTGCCCTCCAGGAGCCAGTCGCCGGGGGCCGGCGCCACCGCCTCCCCCTCCCACGTGTCCATGCGGACCTCCCAGGGCAGCGCCTACGGCTCCCCCGTCCTCTCCGAGCCCAAGCCCCTGGCCTCCCTCTTCCCCGGCACCAGCATGCCCCCCTCCTCACCCCCCTCCCCCATGGCCGCGTCCGGCGCCCCGGGGCTGGGCGGCGGCGTGGTGGGGGGGCGCCTCGGCTCCACCCTCTCCTTGGTGGAGGGGCGGGGCCTGGCCGGCTCGCCCCCGGCGCGGGCCAGTGGGATGGCGGCGGTGCCGCAGCACTACGGCGCCACGCTGCCGCGGCAGAGCCAGCCGCTGGCGTACGGCGCGGACCCCTACGGGCTGTACCAGAGGAGCGCCCTGCCCCGCCCCGACAGCCTCATAGGTCAGTCCCCTCCTCCGCCGATGGCTGCCACCGCTGCTCAGCATCAGAAGGAGAGTCATTAGCTCACTGTGGAGCTGTGACGCTGTGTGTGACACACACACTGTCACACACACACACACACACACTCACACACACACATAAATGATGTGTGTGTGTTTCTGTGTCTGCGTGTATGACTGTGTCTGTGTGTGGGTGACTGAGAGTGTGTGTGTAGCCGTCACCGACCCACACACACACACATACACACCCACACAAAAACCAACAAAGACGCTGTCACTCACACACAGAGGCTGTCACACACACACACCTAAAGACTCTCACACAGACACAGACACACACAGATACACAGATGCAGTCTCACAAACACACACACACACACACACACACACACACACATACACACACACACAGCCACTTACAGAAAGTCACACACACACGCACACACACACACACACTCACACACTGTCAATTAGCGCCAAGTAGCAAAAGTTCAGCAGTTTATACTCGTAACTGCAGCTGGCAAGATGCCTTGCTCAAAGTGCACAGTGGGCAGTGAGCTGCGTCGTCGTTGGGAGAGAAATTCTCCATTATAATTGTTCCAGTTAAATCCCCTTTTATCAGAGGAGGAGGGGGTTCAAACCAACCATATTTAATCTTAATCCCTGCCTCTCATTACTGGAAGAGCACAGCCTGTTCTCAGACACAGCTGGCATTGTTTCACAATCACACACACACACACACACACACACACACACACACACACACACACATTACAGCGCTTGACGTTTTGACAGCACAATCGTGCGTGCCTGTGTGGTTTTGTGTGTGTCTGATTCGGAGAGAGAGAGATAAATGGGAGGGGGGTGGGGCAGAGACATAGATCTTTATGTTTATGCTCTGAAGTGAACCTCTGCCACTTTTACACTAAGCCTATCGCTCCATGACCCATATAGCAACAAAAAGCCCCCCCCCCACCTGCCCAGTGGCACCCTTATCGGTGAGTGTGAGTGTGAGTTTGTCTCTGTGCCTGTTTGTGTGTGATGGTGATTTCACGCCTTCCTTTCTCTTGTTTTGCGTTGCGCTCGGGTGTTTGTCGTTGTGGTGCCAACAACCCATCACACAAAAGACACAAGAATAGCGATCATCCAAAACGGATCTGGGAGACAGAGAGATAGGGGTCACAGGCAGTGAACAGGGGGTGAAAAGTGGCCTTCACGGAGAGTGAAATGGCCTTAATTCCAGCCACGCTGCCGATCTCACACCCAGATTACAGGAAGATAAACTATCAATAGATTGACCCGATTAGCTCATCGCTAATCTACTGCATCAATATGATCGTGTGTGTGTGTGTGTGTGCTTGTGTGTGCGTTTTTGTGCGTTTATGTGTGTGTATGAGGGCGTGCTTGCATGTGTGTTTATGTATGTGTTTATGTGCTTGCGTTTGTGTGTGCGTGTGTGTTTGCTTGTGTATGCGTGTGTGTTTGCTTGTGTGTGGTGTGTGTGTGTCTTAATGTGCGTGCGTGTTTCTGTGGGCGTGTATTAATGTGTGTGTGTGTGTGTGTGTGTGTGTGTGTGTGTGTGTCTTAATGTGCGTGCATGTTTCTGTGGGCGTGTATTAATGTGTGTGTGTGTGTGTGTGTGTGTCTTAATGTGCGTGCATGTTTCTGTGGGCGTGTATTAATGTGTGTGTGTGTGTGTGTGTGTCTTAATGTGCGTGCGCGTTTCTGTGGGCGTGTATTAATGTGTGTGTGTGTGTGTGTCTTAATGTGAGTGCGTGTTTCTGTGGGCGTGTATTAATGTGTGTGTGTGTGTGTGTCTTAATGTGCGTGCATGTTTCTGTGGGCGTGTATTAATGTGTGTGTGCGCGCTCCAGGTCTCCACAGTTCCTACGCCGCCCACCAGCTGGACCCCGAGCTGCGGGCCGCCCTCTCCCCCGACTGTCACATGACCCCAGTGTTCGACGACCGCTCCTTCCACAGCCCGCTCTACCACAGCCCCTCCCACGACGACCCCGGGACACTCTACAGGACCAGCACTGGTAGGGACGCCTCTCCTGTTCCCCCTCTCTCTCGTTCCCCCCCTCTCTCTCTCTCGTTCCCCCTCTCTCTTTCTTGTTCTGTCTCACTCTTTCTTTCTCTCCCTCTTCTCTCTTTCTTGTTCTCTCTCACTTTTTCTTGTTCTCTCTCTTTCTCTCCCTCGTTCCCCCCCCCCCCTCTCTCTTTCTCTCTTGTGTTCTCTCTCTCTCTCTCTCTGCTCTACCAGTCTATCTTGCGGGGTCTTGTCAGTCCCTCTAGAGTCCCCTCAGTCCCTCCCCCCCCCCCCCCCACCTTCAGCTAATCAGATTAGGAGTCCTAAACTGTGGGGCGCCGTGGGGGAGAGGAGATCAGAGTGAGACCCAAACACTGGCTGTAAGACAAACACTAGCGGCTTTCGCTTCCACACTCGGCCCGAGTCCCACTCAGCCGCGGCGTGAAAGGACAACACACTTCTGAAGATTTAGTTCTGTGTCTATTATGATGAATGGGAGGATGGCACTGCGATGCACGCCAAGGTTTCGAGCGGTGCTGGAAGTTATAGCGCGGCTGTATGGCGGCGCCGGTGGGAGTGTCGGGAACGCCACGGCCCACTTAAATTCAAATTAAGACTCGCAGCTTTGATGGGGGTGCTTCAAACAAACATAAAACCAAAAAGGTGCTTTGTTCATTGTGCAAAGTCCCAATGAAATTGCGCCACTGCAATGATGCTTTTCAAGATCATGTGAGGAAGAAAAACACACGTTGGCCCGTCCATCGACTGGGCAACCAGAGCAACCAGTGAGGGCGGATCCCAGGCCTTGTACATGGAAATATCTATTTTGGCCACGGGTGGCTCTCACAAGTATAAAAACGCTCAAGATGGCTGTATGCAGGGCAGGAATCTCACCGGCGATGCCCTTTTGAAAATCGTCGGCCGCTGTGGCCTTGGTGCCCCGCGCTCTGCCCCTTTAGTTTTTTCTTTCCCCCCTGCCTCTCTGCCCGCTCCTGTCAAGTCTGCCCCGGCCACGGAATGTTAGTACGTGTACTTGATTGGTCAACACAACAGTAACGTTATAAACAAGTGTGAACAATCAAATGCAAGCGATGAAGAGCTCTTGTTGACCGGCTACCCGATCCGTACAGACGACATGACAATAAATGTAAGCGTTCGTAAAAAAATCAACAAATAGCTTTTTTTCTGAATCAAATAGCTTTTGAGTAGCTAAGGTCTTGACCAAGTAATGTGGTAGCGTCCACACAAAGTACATTTTCTCATGTGAGCGGAGCTTTCAGCTGCACTCTGAAGTCTGAAATAAAACTGCTTAGGATCAGTAAGTGACGCCTTCGCCAGATTGGGACAGATTTCCCACCCAATCTGGCAACAGTGGCGACCCCCGTGACGGCAGAGGGAGGGTTATTGTCATTTTGAAATAATCGTAATTATAATGTGTAATTTATAAATATATATTACTTATGGACAATTCTAATGTTATAGACAATAATACAGTTTTAACATTTAACAAAATTAAACAAATGCTTTTAGAAATGAATCTGTCTGTAAGTGAATTCAAAATCATGTTTTTTAACTTATGGCCTTGATGCCCTGGCATGTGGCCTTTGTGCCCTCAAAAAGGATGGATTCATATCATCTCTGTGTGTTTTTGTGTGTGTGGTGTGTGTGTGTGTGCGTGCGTGCGTGCGTGCGTGCGTGCGTGTGTGTGTGTGTGTAGGTGTGGAGACGCTCACGCGCGCAGTGAGCCACTGCGGCACGTTGCCGTACCAGCGGAGCAGCTACGGCCTGGGCTCTGCCCCCCTGTACACTGACTCCTACAGGGTCTCCCAGCAGGGGCTGGACGCAGAAACCCTCTTCTCCAGACACTCTGGACTGGGGGACCGGACCCCGTCCATCGACAGCATGCACAAAGATCCAAGGTACACACACACACACACACACACACACTCACTGACTCACGCAAAAAATAATGTGAACACACGTCACACACACATACATACATACACAGGAATGGACACACACATGCACGCACAAATAATGTGAACACACACACACAGGCGCCCACACACATGCACACACACACACACACACACACACACACACACACACACACACATACACAGCACACAACACACAACACACACACTCAATCACACTCACTCACTCACTCACTCAAAGGTCTTTATGAATACACACACACACACACACACACACACATATAAACAGATGCCCTCACACACATCCGGGCCATTCCTGGAGCATCACATTACACTACACTGGTTGACTTTATGACCCCACACATTGATCATCTCCTCCCTCCTCTGAAGGGAGTTTGCGTGGCGCGACCCCGAGCTCCCAGAGGTCATCCACATGCTGCAGCACCACTTCCCCTCGGTCCAGGCCAATGCCGCCGCCTACCTGCAGCACCTGTGCTACGGGGACAACCGGACCAAACTGGAGGTGGGCTAGAGAACCGGGCCGGGCACTGGACCTTACCTCAAAGCCGTCGTAACTCTTTTAGGATTCGCTCCGTCGGTCCGTCCAGGAATTTGCGAGGGGAAATCAGTCCAAAAGCTGTGCCACGCGTCCACTGTCGTTTGACCTACGACCTCTCATTTACCGTCAATCAAGGACATCCACAAAAGACGTACAAAAGGCTTTTCATAATAATTTCTGCAATTTTTACTTGTTCCCTCGACTTTAAAAACCCATCTCAACTATCACAAAACCTCTCAGTGAAACCCCGGATGGGCTGAATAGAAAGTGTTGGAGCACTTGGAGAAGCCAAGTGGGGTCAAGGATGAGGCCGGCGTCATTGTTGTGGTGGCGTATGCCGCCATCGTTGTTTGAAAGCCCATTAAAATCCATCACGGAGCCTTTGTGTTCTCTGCTTTGGACCAAGGCATCCATCTTGATTTGATGGTCATACTTTCATATCGTATCTGAATTGTTTTCATCAGCCTCAACCGAAAGGAAATCTGTGGCTTGTCTTCGAGTCTCGTCCTCAGTTTGTTTTAAATAACGTCCCTCATGAGCGATACTGTGAGCAACTTTGTGATTAGAAAAAACGTCAATTGAGAAAATGCTGAGAATACAGGAGTACAGGGTCGGGTGGTTGAGGTGGTTCGTGAGGCTTGTTCCACTCATTAGCGTCCTTCACACCTTTCATTACAAAGGTCCAAAAGGCCGTGCGGTGAAAGGTGGAACACGCAGATGGCCTGTTGCTGTACTACTGTACAACATGCTTGACATCTGTGGTTTCAATGCTAACTAAACTCTGGACAACAGCCAAGAGTTTAGACTACGTTTTCGGTGGTAAATGCACCAAAGAAAAACAAAAAAATTATATATATATAAAATCAAGCACTGACATCATGGTTGCCAGTAGTAATAAGCGTTGCAAATTCAGTCTAATCAAGTATGTCCTCTTGGGTAAGATCTAACGACTCTGCTCTTCCCCACTATCTTTGTAAACTCTGCTTTTTTTTTAATCTTTTTTCTAAATGTAATCTTTTACTTCTCTCTAGGAGTAAAAAGACTAAACGTTGCTTTTTATATGGACTATGCCTAGTCCATATAAAATAAAATAATTGGCTTACGTGTGATTTACTTTGTCTTACCAATAAGTACCGAAGCTTTTTATGACAGTAATAATGTGTTATGTTGCTGAATTAGTGGGCTTCACATAAGTGTATGATGTGAGGCATTTAGGTGTTAAATTACGGGAGGCCACAAGGCAGTTGTCTAATATCAAAATATCAAATATATAAGTTCATGTGTTTATATAAACATGTAGTTTACCAGACAGTGGCCCTATTGTCTGGAAAGGTTAACTGTCCATTAGAGGAATGTCACTTGGAATAAGTACCTAAAAGGGCAATTGCTTCAAATAAGTAATAGTCTAGTCTAGTCTTCTATAGATGACATTTGTAGTCTAATAGTAAACCTGCCCCTTTGCGACCCCAGCTGGAGAATTGAACAACTGCGGCCTTTCAGCTACAGGGGGAGTAATTTTACAGTGTATAAAGTCGCGAAAATGCTTTTAAACTTGTTTTCCTATCAAATTTCAGAATTTCAAGAATACATACATGTAAACAAGAAATATTAGACAAAAGTCCTGAATGGGCGACTCTGAAACTTGCTTGAGAGTTTAACTCGACTTTTGTTATATTTACTAGCGGTCAAAATGACTGTGGTGGACTGTGGTTCTCGTGTTAAATCAGGACCAGCGAGACCACCATGAACAGTCCCATCACTGACGAGAAGAAGATGCCACAGTTGTGTACATGTGCTAAAGAGTGGACGGCATTCAAAAGTTTTGGAATGGTACCTTTATCTAACGTGATGCCTGCCAACCCCCCTTCTGTCGCCTTTCAGACGGCTAGAACGGCCATCTGTCTCGTATGAGTCTTAAAATAAATGTCCTGCCAAATGTACTGCTTGGACTGCTCTTTGCACCGCATCCAATGGACTGAATAACCGCCCGCTCTCCCACTGAGAGAGCCAAGCTACGCTCCTATTGGAGGGAAGTTTGTGTTACTATCACTCTTTGCCGTTTGTAGAGATGGAGTTTCCTGTATTTCAGGTTCAGACTTCAAGGACTGCGCCTCAATATAGTAAATATTAATTAAAACTGAGGATAGAAAAAAAATACAAGTAAAAATGTTAAAGTAAAGTCAAGGCTACATAGGCACATGCAAAGAGGGCTTGGCCTCAGAGGCCCAGGCCACTCCCCCTATGCCCTAATTGGCTGCTCTCTGGACCAAAATCACACATAAGAATGAATATTTCGAGAGCGGTTTATTTAAGTCTTTCTGTTAGGGATGTGAATCATCAGGGACCTAACAATATGGTATTACACAGATTAATGACGCTTTTATCCAAATCGACTTACAGACGGCGGTGTCAACCACGTAAGGCGTCTGGAGCAGTTAGGGTTAAGCTTCTTGCTCAGGCACACCTCGACACTCGGCTAGGAGGAGCCGGGGAACGAACTAGCATCCTTGGTTTCAAGTCAACCCGCTCTACCTCCTGAGCTAAGCCGACCCTTGCATCAAATATGCACTTTCATCCTTTCAGTGGTTAAAGATTTAGGTTGGGGTTCAGGTTTTTCAACCTTCATCTTTCAAATGAACATTGCAGAACACAACATAGTGTGGATACACCCTGGGCATTTGTAAATCCTCTCGCAGGTGACAGGACACAGAGTCCCATCAGCCAGAGATAAAAGAGAGGCCAGATGAAATGCCCATGAAGGCGACAGCGACGCCTGAGGTCTGCAGAATGGCCATCCCAACCTGGCGTTGCAAGATAAAAGCGCTTTGCCCGAAGCAAAGGAGATCAGTCATGGCAGCACCAATGTGAAATGTAACTGTGTTCTGTCTGTATGTATCCTATAGCCTGCAATATATTAAGTAGGCCACAAATATAATCTCAAATCAATATCCCGCCAATTCATTTTGAATGTAACTTATTCATCCTCGTGGGTATTGTTTGTTTTTCGTCTGTCTAAAAACAAACATAATATGATATTTCATAAATATATGAAATATCTCTTAAACGTCCCAAACGAATCAATCAACTTGAACGATAGGCTTGAAAATTAAAGTAATAAAAATAAGTGTGTGTTGTTGTGTCGGACACACATCCACACATCTCAACTGCTTGAGTCTTTATTATTCGTTATTTCATATCATTATAATAGGCCTTCCAGTGTTGACTTGTCCCTCAAACGAATGTCTCTCAAATGTTACTATATATATAAAAAAATAACTGACTTTGTGCTGCGTCTGACACACGTCACGTCATGCGCAGGTGGGAGTTGTCAACCGCTTGCTTGTTATTATTCGTTCGTTCGTATAATTGCACGGTGGAACTCTGGGAAATATGTTCAGAAAAATTGTCATATGCGGAAACTACACTAATCAGAAATAAATCGTCTCTCGATGAGCTGCCGAGATTAGGAATCAGACAAGGGGGACTGTGGAAAGTCTAACTGAATTCATCATCGCGATCTGCCACGATAAAATAAAAAAAATCGGTCAGTGAATAGCACTGATACTCGTGGTATTAGCATTGTGGGTGTCCACGCAGGGGGGTCGGCCTTCCCACGAGTGTGTCAGAGGATCGCTGTTAGTCACACATCGTCGTACTGTAGTACCTTTTAGCCCACCCACGGCAGATGGGTGCACAGGGAGAGTATAGATTATGCAAATCGACTATAGGTGAATCCCTTAGCTTCCATTGAGGTAAACATTGGCCATCTGGCTGTGTTGATGTCTCAAGTCAACTTCAAATGACTACTTTCTGTACACATATTCTAGTAAGTAGTGTGTTTAAAGTACGTGTGTATGTTCACCAGGTGAGATTTCTGTCCTCGTGTTCTTGAATGCCGTCTGTTGTAGCCAGTAGGTTATGATGTAGGTTACACATGTTTTCATGTTTTACATGTTTTCTAGGTGAGCCTTTTTGTACAAATATTCTAGAAAGCTGTGGGTATTTAGTTAGTATCCTAATATGTTCACCAGATAAGTCTTTCTAAACACCTATTCTAGCAAGCCATATGTTTTGATGCTTTGTTCACCAGGTGAACCTTCAGCATTTATACTGTTCTGAGACCAGTTCTCTGCTGTGTTCATCCACCAGGTGAACCTTCAGTATTTATACTGTTCTGAGACCAGCTCTCTGTTGTGTTGGTCCACCAGGTGCGTCACCTGGGGGGGATCCAGCTGCTCCTGGACCTGCTGGACCACAAGGTGTGTGAGGTGCAGAAGAGCGCCTGCGGGGCCCTCAGGAACCTGGTGTACGGCAAGGCCACCGACGACAACAAGGTCACCCTGCGCAACTGCGGTGGCGTGCCCGCCCTGCTGCGGCTCCTGCGCAAGACCACCGACAACGACGTCCGCGAGCTGGTCACCGGTAGGTCCCTCCCCCGCCCTCACACTCGCATGTCAATCACCCTCTGTCCCACCGGGAGGCCCTCATTGGTCGGCTGGTTTGTGTGTCTTTGTGTGTGTGTGTGTGTGTGTGTGTGTGTGTCTTGGTGGTTTATTATGATCTGTTGCCGTATGGTTGGCTTATGACCCGACGACCAGCTGTGTGTGTTTGTTTGTTTGTGTGTCTGTCTGTCTGTCTGTCTGTCTGTCTCTCAGTCTTGTTGGCTTATTATGACCTGTTGGTGTGTGTGTGTGTGTGTGTGTGTGTGTGTGTGTGTGTGTGTGTGTGTGTGTGTGTGTGTGTAAGCAATTTGTGTGTGTGGCTTGTTGGCCTATTCAACATTCAGCATCATGACGAACGTCCAATGTTATTATAATAGAATATTATAATAGAAACATGTTATCAGTTTGTGTGTGTGTGTGTGTGTGTGTGTGTGTGTGTGTGTGTGTGTGTGAGAGGGAAGCCTTTCAGAGGTGCTCAAGTAAACGGCTCCGTTCCGGCGTGTGCATGCGTCTGTCCATCTGCGTCTGTCTGTCTGTCTGTCTCTGTATCTGTCGACTCTTGCATCCCCGGTGTGTCTGTCTGTCTGTCTGTCTGTCTGTCTGTCTCTCAGGGTTTCCCGCCAAAAATGTGTTAGTTACGGTTGTGGGGTTTGCCGTCAGACCAGGGGGGGTCTCTGTATCTGTCCATGTGGGCGTCTCTGGCATGTGTGTCTGTCTCTATATCTGTCCATGTGTCTGTCTCTATATCTGTCCATGTGTCTGTCTCTATATCTGTCCATGTGTCTGTCTCTATATCTGTCCGTGTGTCTTTCCCATGTGTGTCTGTCTCTGTATCTGTCCGTGTGTCTTTCCTTGGCGTGTCTGTCTGTCTCTGTACCGGTCCACGCGTGCCTCCCTGGCGTGTCTCCCTGTCTATCTGTCTGTCTGTCTCTGTATCTGTCTGTGTGTCTGTCCCATGTCTGTCTGTCTCTGTACCTGTCCGTGTGTCTGTCCCATGTGAGTCTGTCTCTGTACCGGTCCACGTGTGCCTCCCTGGCGTGTCTCCCTGTCTATCTCTGTATCTGTCCCGTGTCTGTCTGTCTGTCTGTCTGTCTCTGTACCGGTCCATCGTGTGTCCGTATGTCTCAACATGGCGGGGGTATATAGCGGGGGAGGTGTGAGAGAGTCGGCATGCGAAGCGCACGACGCACAAGCCACCCATCATCCCTCAACACAGATGCTCACGGTGTGGGGGGGGGGGGAAGCTGTGACAGGTGGTCTGACAAACGGTGGAAATACTTCCCCGCCAAGTAGCGCCCGGCCGACAGTCGCCGTGATTCGCGTTTGATTTACGCCCCGTTTCACGCCCCAAGGATTCGTCTCTTCTTCGTGAGTCTCGTAGCTCAGTAAACAACGTGGCGTTCACAAGCTTCCCTTTTGAGACGTTTCTCAAAAGTTGAAATCCGTGTCGGAGCTATCGAGTCCTTCATCGACCCACACACACACACACACACACACACACACACACACACACACACACACACACACACACACACACACACACACCGCCATCACCCCACGCTCCCACGCTGTTTTCATTTTTTAACATGAATGTTGATCTGAGTTCTTGCAATATCTTTTCTGGTCCCCTTAATTTGAACTGATTAACTGAGGTTGATGTAGATTGTCTTCCAGGAACCCAGAATCCCTCAAATTTCTAGTTAAGGTTATTTGCGGACCAATTGATTGTGTGTGTGTGTGTGTGTGTGTACTGCACCGTGTGTGTCCTGTTTATTGTGTGTGCCTGTCTCATGACCCTAGTTAACCGGGAACCATTACGCTCTCCAGGGAAACATGTGTTGAGCACACAGAGTCGGCCTATAATAGGACGAGAATAAATCTATTCATAGAGAGATTTCAAAAGTGTAGGAATATGTTTGTATCTCTCATTCTTCTAGTCCACTCCCCCCCCCCCCTTTTGTGTGCTTGTGTCTTTCTCTCTCCCCATCTCTATCTCTCCATATCTCTGTCTCTCTCTCCATCTTTCTTTCTCTCCTTTCTTCCCTCTCTCTATCGCTTTGTCCATCCATCTCTTCTTTCTCTCTCCATCTCACTCTCTCTCCATCTCCCTCTCTCTAACGATCTATCTCTCCTTTCTTTCTCTCTCTCCATCTCTCTCCATCTATATCTCCTTTCTCACTTTATCCATCTAACACTCCTTTCGCTCTCTCTCCATCTCTTTTTATCGATCTATCTTTTTCTCCCCCTAACCCTCTTCTTAACTCATTTTATTCATATATCTCTGGTTTTCTCTTTCTCTCTCTCTCTCTCTCTCTCTCTCTCTCTCTCTCTCTCTCTCTCTCTCTCTCTCTCTCTCTCTCCCCCCCAATCCCCTCCCCCCTCCCACAGGCGTGCTGTGGAACCTGTCGTCGTGCGACGCCGTCAAGATGACCATCGTGCGCGACGCACTGAGCATGCTCACCAACACAGTGGTCATCCCCCACTCCGGCTGGAGCAGCGGCGCCGTCCCGCAGCGAGACCACGCCTCCCACAAGCTCCACGCCTCCCTGCTGCTGCGCAACTCCACCGGCTGCCTCAGGTGAGGCGCCCCAACCCCCACCCCCCCCCAAACAGCCAGGCCCCCCGGGGGTCCATGCGTAAACACGGCCGTCGCTGCACGGGATCTTTGGTGTCTCTCCTCCTCCATTCTCTCCTCAACACTCCCCTCCTCTCCTCGTCTTCACCTCCCTCCTCTCCTCTCTTGTTCTCTCCTCTCCTGTCTCCTCAACGCTCCCCTCCTCTCTCCTCGTCTTCACCTCCCCTCTTTGCTCTCTTGTTCTCTCCTCCTCCATTCTCTCCTCAACGCTCCCCTCCTCTCTCCCCCGTCTTCTATCCCCCTCCCCTCCCTCCTCCCTTCTCCTGTTCTCTCCTTTCCTCTCCTCTTCTCAACTCTCGCCACCTCTCTCCTAGTCTTCACTTCCCTCCTCACCGCTCTCCCCGGGGGTTCACACGTGAACACGTCTGTTGTTTCACAAGATCTTTTGTGTGACAGTTAAAGGTGACAAGGTGTTTTCACTGAGCCGCCATGCTGCTATTTACGCTTTACTGACCCGGTTTTCAAATTCATGATGTCAAACGGGAACCACCTGATAAAAGAAGGAATCAATTGCCTGCATCCCTCCTCACCTCTCCTGTTCTCTCCTCTCCTCTCCTCATCTCTCCACTCATCTCTCCTAGTCTTCTCTCCTCATCTCTCCACTCCTCTCTCTTAGTCGTCTCGCCTCCTACATTCTCTCCTCACCTCTCCTGTTCTCCTCTCTCCTCCTAGTCTTCACTCCTCACCTCTCTCCCCACACAGAATACCACAGGGTACACTCTGGACCAGGAGGTTTTTCGAGGGTCAACTTTATGTCTTGAATATATAATAAAGTATAAAATAAAAGATAAATGAGTGTACAAATGTAAGTAAATACATATAATTTGTACAATAAACCAAGTGTATAAAAGTACCAACAGTACATTTCCATTCAGTGGTGTAGCCTGTGTCTCCAAAGCTACAGCTGTGTTTGGACCAGAATGATTAGACAAGCTAATAGCTAGTGTCTATATCCGTTCGCGAGACAGACAGGAGCAGAGCAGGAGGAACACAGAACGGCCATAAAGTGCTACTGCTAAACTATCTATTCATGTACTCCTCTTTAAAGAAAATACTACTCATGCATTACTCTTTAAAGAAATAGACATTTAGAAATAGACATTTAGAGCATTTCATATTATGTTTTGGTGTTTAAAGGATTTGGCTGTTTGCGAAGTGAAGGGTTGACATTGTGAACATTGAGATGTAAATCAGCCATGGTTTCGTTTTCTCTCGCGGTGTACATGCATCCAGCAATCTGACATTGTTGACGAGCCACTGACATCCATCTTATTTCAAACAAGTGTGAGAAGCTGCCATAGCTGTATCTTTGTTACGTCCAACACGATAAACTGCATACAAAATGCCCTGGCTTGGTAGTTTGTAGTTAGTGCCCACAAACAAACAAATACAGTACATACAAATATTTATGTGTGTGTGTGTGTGTATATACACATAAATTCACGTATAAATACAGATACATTCATATATATATATATATATATATATATATATATATATTTATTTATGTATATACAGCATATGGTAATGAGTGCAGACTCATTATTATGCTGCTGGTCTGTAGCATCATGTGAGCCAGCTCGAGTGAAATTGTGCATTCTTTCCTTGACTGCCTGAGCGGTTTTGTGCTGAAGACTGGTATTGGCTCAGAGACCAGCCTTAACTGTATCCAGGCAGGTTTGAGGCCGCCCTGTGGGCCAATGTATACATTGCTGTGTGTGTGTGTCTGTGTGTGTGTGTGTGCCAGATAAACCCTCAATCCACATATCCCTGGGTTTGTAAGCATGTGTGTCCAGTGTCTGGGATTTAATTGAGTCAACAATAAGGGTTTGTGTGGGGGTGCGTGTGTGTGTGTGACCAAAGATGATAAATGTAGTCCCTGAAAGCACTCGATCAATATTAAGCGTTCTGTGTTGCTTTGTTTGTGTATGTATTTTGTGTGTGTCTGTGTGTGTGTTTGTGTATTTATCCTGTGTGTTTGTTTGTATGTATCATGGGTGTTCGTCTGTGTTTGTGTATTTATCATGTGTGTGTGTTTGTGTATGTATTATCTGTGTGTGTTTGTGTATGTACTATGTGTGTGTTTGTGTATGTACTATGTGTGTGTTTGTGTGTGTATCATGTGTGTTGGATTGTCTATGTATCATGTGTGTTGGTTTGTGTGTGTATCATGTGTGTTGGTTTGTGTGTGTATCATGTGTGTTTGTGTGTGTATATGCATCATGTGTGTGTCTGTGTGCGTCTCAGGAACCTGAGCTCTGCAGGGGAGGAGGCGAGGAGCCAGCTGAGGTGCTGCGAGGGTCTGGTGGACTCCCTGCTCTACGTCCTCAAGTCCTGCGTCAACACTGCAGACTACGACAGCAAGGTAACCGCCGCTCTCCTCTCCACCTCCCTCCTCTCCTCTCCTGTTCTCTCCCCTCCTCTCCTAGCCTTCTCTCCCCTGCTCTCTCCTAGTCTTCTCTCCCCTGCTCTCTCCTAGTCTTCTCTCCCCTCCTCTCTCCTAGTCCTCTCTCCCCTCCACCTCCCTCCTCTCCTCTCCTGTTCTCTCCCTTCCTCTCCTAGCCCTCTCTCCCCCCACCTCCCTCCTCTCCTCTCTTGTTCTCTCCCCTCCTCTCTCCTAGTCTTCTCTCCCCTCCTCTCTCCTTGTCTTCTCTCCCCTCCACCTCTCTCAACACCTTTCCTGTTCTCTTCTCTTCTCTCCTCTGCTCCCCTTCCTCTCTCCTAGTCTCCTCTACCCTCCACCTCCCTCCTCTCTCCTAGTCTTATCTTCTATTTACTTCCCTTGTCATCTGTCCTGTTATCTCCTCTCCTCTCCTCTCGGCTCCTTTCCTCTCTCCTAGTCTTCTCTTCTCTTCCATCCTCTCCTCCGCTCTCCTTTTCACTCTCCCGTTATTCTTGGTTTTTAACTCTTCACTCTTCTACTCCATTCTCTCCCCTCCCTTCCTCTCATTCTCCTCCTCGTCTTTCCCATCCTTTCCTGTCTTCGATTCAATGTGAGCGGAGAAGCACGACACTGTATCTTCCACTCTGCTCACAGTGGATGCCCCTCCAAGGTAGAGCAGGAGTACATCCAGAGTCCCTCATCATCTTCATAACCTTGAGGGATTGTTTCCCTAAGGGGGGAAGAACATAGATAGCATATACTATTACATCTGGAGCATCTGGTGCAGGGGCCAATATCAATTCCTCACTCCTCTGGGAGGAGGATCAATGGTGCCTCGTGGCTAAGGGCCCCCAGGAGATCAGATGCGGCCCCTGATCTCAATCCCAAACCCCCAACCCGCAGGCTGCAGTTCAGTGACTGGCCAAAGAGGGCAGTAATGAGAAGGAACATCTTATTCGTAGACGTCCTTTAAAGCAGACGGAACCATGTGGAGAACCACTATCATTTATCCACTCAGCGGCAGCACTTATATAAGATTGTCGGTTAAACATCATAGAAATAGATATGCATTAGGCTGAATGTAATCCGCCTTCGTAGAAACAATTACGATGATTCACCAATTCTCTTCCCACAACGGCTGAGGTGTGTGAGGTTGGGTTTGTTGATGTGTGCACAAAACAGTCTTGATGCGTGCGTGCGTGCATGGCGCTCATGTGCACGTGCGCGTACGCGATAAGCCATCAGAAAGGGTTTAGTGCGATCAGTGATTCCACTAGGGCTGAATTTCAGATGAAATAGCCTCATACAATGACATAACATTATAACAGAAGAACACAAAAACAGCTTAACACGTTTTCTTTGGCGTGCGTGTTGGCGCCTATCCTGTTTTGAGTCTGCGGTTCGCAGCCATCCCACCGTCTGGGTTTCATTATACTGTTGCTTCTGTTGATCATACATTTATGCTACTTTCTATTATTAACTATTAGTCACTTTGTGTGACTTGGACTATTTATGCTTCCTATATTTTGGCTAATAGTCATCCGTGAGCTTTCATGTGTTTCCTACACTGCTATAGCAGAACACCGTTCTGTCAGTGTTTCGCCACGGTATTTCTCTGAGGAAAATAACGATAATTTGACAATGGTGGAGTAGTGGGTGCAGTAGGGGACATGTATGATATCAGGTTTATATATATATATACGAAAACAAATTGCATTTTGGGTGGCCATATTAATTTTGATTTCTTCTACGAAGTGCTTGGTAGCTGACATTGGGGTCATCCCAGCTTCACCTGTGATCCAGGTGCAGTGTGCGTATGGGGGAACACAGTAGGTGCAGTACACAGTAGGTGCAGCTAGCCGCTGCATCTGTGACGGCTAGCAGGGAACCTGTCAGGTATGGCTTCTTCAGAGGCTGACGCGCTCAGCAGCTGTTTACTTACCTTCATCCACCGTGAAGACATCAGCCGGATGGACGAGGACGGACCAATTAGTGTCTGCCAAGCAACCGCCGTAGACCATCCACCTGTCTAATGTGTGTCTGTGTGTGTGTGTGTGTGTGTGTGTGTGTGTGTGCATGTGTGTGGGCGCCTGTGTGTGTGTGTTCACATTATTTGTGCATGCATGTGTGTGTCCATTCCTGTGTATGTATGTGTGTGTGTGTGTGTGTGTGTGTGTGTGTGTGTGTGACGTGTGTGTTCACATTATTTGTGTGTGCCGTGTCCACATTATTTGTGCGTGCATGTGTGTGTGTGTTCCTGTGTTTGTGTGTGTGTGTTTTTGTGTCCATTCCTGTGTGTGTGTGTGTGTGTGTGTGTGTATGTTCATATTATTTGTGCATGCATGTATCTGTGCATTCCTGTGTATGTGTGTTTGTTTGTGTGTGTGTTTTGGCGCATGTGTGTGCGTGTGTGTTGGCACACGTGTGTGCGTGTCCACATTATTTGTGCGTGCACGTTCATGTGTATCCATTCCTGTGTGTGTGTGTGTGTGTGTGTGTGTGTGTGTGTCTGTGTGTGTATCCATTCCTCTGTGTGTGTGTGTGTGTGTGTGCGTCTGCATAGATCGTGGAGAACAGTGTGTGCACGCTGCGGAACCTCTCGTACCGGCTGGAGGTGGAGATGCCCTCGTCCCGTCTCCTAGGCAACCCGGAGCTGGATGCCCTGCTGGGGTTCTCCTCCCCGGCCCGGGAGCTAGACTACCTCTGCCTGGGCAAGAGGAGGCGCAGCGGCAGCGGCAGCAAGAGGAGGAGTGGCTGGACCGACGACAAGGTAAGGGGAGCACCGGAGCACAACGCCCCCCTCTGGTGGCGGCCCGTCGGTACTGCGGGTTGTTTTATGCAGCGTTGCATTGCAGTGGGTTGTAATGGTAAATGGACTTCATTTATGTGGCGTTTTTTTGGCACCAGTGGCCACACAAAGCGCTTTGCAATGTTACCATTCTTATGCTAATGCTGTTAAGATACTCTCTGACACACGTCTGTTAAACGCGTCGTCTTTATACTGATGTATACAGCAGGGGTTAAAACAAACTTTTTTCACCACCGTCCCGGAAACGTCCCAAAAAACATTTTGAACTGTCCCGAATCGTTCCGAATTTTCAAAAATCTTTTTTACATTTTGAGTTGTTACTTACTGATAATATAATAAAAACACAATACATTATGTTGATAAAATAATATATTTATTTCCAGACTAGTTTTGTCTACGTGACCTTCTGCCACTACTCAACCATTTAGTAACTGCATTTACCGTAATTTCCCGACTATAAGCCGCAGTTTATACACAAATTTGCCAAAATTCTGTAAGCTATGCGGCTTATGCATGGGTGCGGCCAATACATGGGAAAACGATTTCTAAAAGTCCATTTTCAATTAATTAGGTTATTCGTTCTTTGCTACAAATTTCTTTCTCACGTCGTTCGTTGCTAAGGTTGGTCTGAAGCGCTCGTAGAACCTTCTTAGCTCTACCGTAGTGATGGTTCAGCTCCTGACACTCGTCTCCGCCACTGTACAGTAACCTTTAGAAATCCACATTGCGCATGGAACTGCCACATTGGCAGTGTTGTGTTTCACCAATATACAATACACACAGCAGGCGAGGTCAGCTCGACTCGCTTCCAATAATTTCAAAAACTCGCAACTTCATAAATGAACAAAACTGTCTTCCAAATTAATGAAATGATACTGGGAAACGAATAAACCATTATAAGCAACGAGTGAAATTAATAAGCGGTCAAAATACTTTTTTCAACCACCGCCTCGTTCCCTTGACGGTGCACAAAGCCCGCACACAGACAGGTAGCAAAAAGCAAAACAGTCTCAACATAAACAGTTGTGAGTTAAATATGTCCATCGGGGAACACGTCAATTCCTCTAATGTTGACGTTAAAAATAAATCAGCACCGATTTACCTTCATCTTCAACTGCATCCTCGCTGTCTTTATTCCTTTTTTCCAGATTCATATGGCGGTTCATGGTAAACTAGCTCATTGTCAGGTGTTTAACAGCGACACGCACTCAGAGACAATAAAGAAAGAAGGTCCTGTAGCTGCTACGTGCGTTTGATGTGCTCTCGCCGTTCTCCTGCACAAAAATGTGCGTGTGCCAAGCAGTAGGCCTAGTCGGTCTTAACGTTAAGGGGGAAAAGCAAGTTCAAGTTTAACATCGATTTGCAGTGACCACTTGGCTGAAGGGTTTTATATGCCTATTCATAATATAATTCATACATAATTAGCCCATTTGAAACTTGTGCGGACTATATATGGGTGTGGCTTATGCACAATTCTGTCTTTTTTATACATAAATTAAAGGCTTGCGGTTTACCCACGGTGCTGCCTATATGCGGGAAATTACGATAATAAAGGATCTTTGGTGACAGTATCCTCGTCTCGTCTCAGCTCGAGCGGCAAGCAGTGCGAGAGCAGCAGGCTGCAACATTGTTGCAAGCAGTCTCTGCGTCTCACTGAACAACACAAACACGAGCGCGCCAGCCAATTGAATGAAGCTCAGTCCTTTTTCCATTTACCTTTTCACGTAAGTCTTTTCCATCGACATTAAGTGTTTTCCACCGACCGCGAACCCGTTCTGGTTCGCAGAAAGTGTTGAAAACTTAAACAGAAAAATTAAGTCAGTGCCCACAAAATTCTCTTCGTCCCGAGGTTGACTCCTGAGAGAATATTGATCCTCCCGATGACAATTAATTACGGCCCCCGGGACGACGGGACGTCGTTAGTTTTAATCCCTGGTATACAGTGTGTATTGATGGAAGGGTGGTTTCTAAACTGCAAGATGTCAGCCATTGTTTTGTTTTCTCATTATGTTGTCTAACCCTGCCATTCACTACTAGAGGTTAATCTTTGTGTGTGTGTGTGTGTGTGTGTGTGTGTGTGTGTGTGTGTGTGTGAGTGTGTGTTTGTATGCGTGTGTCCGTTTCCCCCTGTGTGTGTGTGTGTGTGTGTGTGGGTGTGCGTGTGTGTGTGTGTGTGAGTGTGCGTTTGTATGCGTGTGTCTGTTTCCCCCTGTGTGTGTGTGTGTGTGTGCGTTTGTATGCACGTGTCCGTTTCCCCCTGTGTGTGTGTGTGTGTGTGCGTGTGTGTTTTTGTGTGTGTGTGTGTGTGTGTGTGTGTATGTGTGTGTATCCATTCCTCGGTGTGTGTGTGTGTGTGTGTGTGTGTGCATGCGCATGTGCGTGTGTTTCCATTCCCCTGCGTGTGGGTCAATTCCTCGGCGTGTGTGTGTGTGTGTGTGTGTGCCCCCCCCCCCAGTGGGACGGTGTGGGTGTGTCCCAAACCCTGCGGGGGGCGGAGCTGCTGTGGCACCCCACGGTGGTGCGGCCCTACCTCAACCTGCTGGCCGAGAGCTCCAACCCCGCCACCCTGGAGGGCGCCGCCGGATCCCTGCAGAACCTCTCCGCAGGGAACTGGAAGGTAAGGACCTCGTCATCATCACCATCATCATCCACCTCATCTTCCTCCTCATCATGATCATCATCACCTCCTCCACCTCCTCCTCCTCCTCCTCCTCCTCCTCCTCCTCCTCCTCCTCCTCCTCCTCCTCCTCATCATCATCATCATCATCATCATCACCCTCCTCCTATTCCTCATGATGATCATGATCATCACCTCCTCGTCATGATCATCATCACCTCCCCCTCCTTATCCTCCTCCTCCTCCTCTTCCTCCTCCTCCTCTTCCTCCTCCTCATCATCATCACCATCCTCCTCCTCCTCTTCCTCATCATCACCATCCTCCTCCTCCTCCTCCTCCACCGCCTCATCATCACCATCCTCCTCCTCCTCTTCCTCTGCCTCCTCCTCTTCCCTCTTCCTCCTCCTCTTCTTCCTCCTCCTCCTCCTCCTCCTCATCACCATCCTCCTTTTCAACACACGAGTTATGAAGCGCTTTGTGATCGTGATAACAGCGACCACATCGTATGAGAGCAGCACAAACAAACTAACAAACAAACAAACTGTCAAACTGTGACAAACGTAAGAACTACACGCAAGGCTGATCACACTCACACACACGGGGGGTCGGGACGGTGTGAAGAGTATCAGATGTAACGGATGGTTAAAGGTGCCCTAGTGTAGAGGTGATGTTTGTAAAGCAAGAGCAGAACACAGCAAGGGTTTAAATAACATCCTTTTAATTATCCCCCTTTACTCACAAACAATACAGCTATTAACGTATAACAAAACTGAAACAAAGTGTGATCATCTATAAGTCACTAGGCGGGGTTGTAGCGAAACTTGGACAGAGATCGTCGACGAACATGAGAAACACAACTAAATAAGGGTAGATCTCTACATGGTCTCCATTGATTTGATCAACCAGTTCAGTGCGGCCAGTTATCCCAGTAATCCCAGTGGGCAGTGATAAGCTCCTCAGTAAGATAGGAACAAATGGTTGAATGTCTACTGGGCTGTAGGTGGTTTGTTACATGGTCCACCAGTATCATGGTTATTAAACAGCCATGCATAAAGCTTCATATAAGAGAGTGTACGTTTTGTTTGAAATGTAACAGTGGATACGCTGTTGAGCAGGGCTCTTGTTCGCTACCCCAACGCCACGATGTGCTAACAAATAAATACAGCACTTTCATAGACCTCGTGATGATGTGATCTCTCCCTCGCAGTGTTACCGTTTTCTGTAGTTGTGATTTTGGGGACGTTCATTAAAGCGATTCCCCGGAATGTATTATGCAACAAAGAAAAGGAGTTTAGTGTTGAAATAAAAATGGACTGTGTCTGTGTGTGTGTGTTCTTGTTCTTTGTGTTCTGTGTGTGTGTGTGTGTGTGTGTGTGTGTAGTTCTCCTCCTACATCCGAGCGGGGGTGCGTAAGGAGAAGGGTCTCCCCATCCTGGTGGAGCTGCTGAGGATGGACGCTGACCGGGTGGTCTGCTCCGTGGCCACCGCCCTCAGGAACATGGCCCTGGACAGCAGGAACAAGGAGCTCATAGGTACACACACACACATAGAACACACACACACACACACACACATAGAGCACACACACACACACACACAGAACACACATACACATACACACACAGAACACACACACACACACAAACATAGAGCACACACACACGCCACACACACACACACACACACACACATAGAACACACACACACGGAGACACACACATCTTCATAGAAAACGCAGATGTACACAGAGTGCGACTCAAAGAAATACACACATTCACAAACAGAAGGAGGCATGAATACAACACACACACACATAGACTGCCATGCAACAATGCACAAACATGAGCCGTGCACATGAAAACATGGACAGATCCACAACCACTGCTCAATTAACCTGTTTTGTGTGCGCTGTGTGTGTGAGTATGCTGTGTGTATGTGTGTGTGTGTGTGTGTGTGTGTGTGTGTGTGTGTGTGTGGTGTGTGGTGTTTGGTTGTGTGTATGTTGAATGTGCTGCGCTGTGTGTGTGTGTGTGTTGTGCGTGTGTGTATGTGTGTGTGTTTTCTGCGTGCTCTGTGCGTATTTGTATTGCGTGCACTGTGTCTGTGTGCGTGCACTGTGCGTTTGTGTGTGCCTGCCTGCGCCTGTGTGTGTGTGTGTGTGTGTGTGTGCGTGCGTGCGTGCGTGCGTGCGTGCGTGCGTGCGTGCGTGCGTGCGTGCGTGCGTATGTGCGTGCGTGCGTGCCGTGCGTGTGCAGGGAAGTACGCCATGCAGGACCTGGTGAGCCGGCTGCCCGGCTCCTCCTCCAGCGGCGGGGCGGCGCCGCTGGAGGACGACACGGTGGCGTCGGTGTGCTGCACGCTGCACGAGGTCACCAGCCGCAACGTGGAGAACGCCCGCGCCCTGGCGCACAGCGGCGGCATCCAGAAGCTGGTCAACATCGGCAAGGGCCGCGGCAAGGGGTAGGCCCGCACCACACGCAGCACGCCGCACCACCTCATGCACCACGCGCACCACTCCACTCATGCACCACGCGCACCACTCCACTCATGCACCACGCGCACCACTCCACTCATGCACCACGCGCACCACTCCACTCATGCACCACGCGCAGCACGCCGCACCACCTCATGCACCACGCACACCACTCCGCACCACCTCATGCACCACGCACACCACTCCGCACCACCTCATGCACCACGCACACCACTCCGCACCACCTCATGCACCACGCACACCACTCCACTCATGCACCACACGCACCACTCCACTCATGCACCACACGCACCACTCCACTCACGCGCCACGCGCACTCCGCTTTGGGTGGAGCACTCTCTGCTAGTGTTGGGGGTGGGGGAAGGGGTAGGCTGGCACCACACGCAGTACCCTTTGGGTGGAGCACTCAGGGAAAGGGGATGGGGTTGGGGATGGCGGGAGGGGCAGCTTTCAGTGTGCAAGAGTAATCGGGATTCTTTGCTTCCGCTTATTCTTGTATTGTCAGGTTTAGGTTGAGGAAGCCAATGGGTGTTACTGAAGGGAATAGCGTCCTACAGAGGGCGCTGCAGTGTGGTCGTTTCCGGTTGTTTTGCTTCTACTGCGTTCGTTCCTGTTTGCTCACATTCATTTAAAAGACAACTGTGGACACAGATGGACCTTTAGAGCCCGGACCTCAAATGATATAGTTATATGTTATACCATATGAAATATCAAATCCGTCATAAAAATCGGATTATCTTATCACGATATTTACAGTGGCGTAATTGAGTGTAGACACTGTAGAGCGCAGCGAGCATCAATCCTATTTTGATTGTGCAAGCGTGGTAATGATCTGATGATTTTGTATGCAGTGGTCCTCTCCTGTTGACCCCTAATGGGCGTGTCTTCCCCCCCCCCAGGTACTCCATGAAGGTGGTGAAGGCGGCCTCCCAGGTGCTGAATACCCTGTGGCAGTACCGTGAGCTGAGAGGTCTCTACAAACAGGTGAATGAAGGAGTGTCATGTGGGGGGCGCTGTGGTGCAGTCACTTCCAGTCCATTTGCGTTCAGTTTGTTTTGGTACCGTTCATTTAAAAGGCAATAGTGGGCTCCAACTTGCCTGTAGAGCCTGAACCTCAACTTATATTAAACTACATCAAACAATAAAGGAATTGAACACTAAACTTTATGTCGCTAGACTACAAAGGCCTGTGGACTTTTAACCCAAACACCTCACCAGATTACTTTGCACACTCCTGTTCTCCGTCTGTTGGAACCTGAATTGAACGTTGGAGAACAGAAAAAAGCTGGTATTCATCTTGGTTTATTATTCATTTTTATAAGCGGATGTGAACGTCTAGACGAGTCTGTTCAGGAACCTGACGGCCAAACGTTGCGTCTCCACAGGACGGCTGGAACTACACCCACTTCATCACGCCCGTGTCCACACTGGAGAGAGAGCGCTACCGCTCGCAGCCCGCCCTGCCCACCAGCCCCCTGCACTTGCCCCCCGTCGTCCAATCAGGTGAGACCCGCTGGAAGCCCATTGGCTGCCCCTGTTGAGTGACGCAAACGGAGGCAGGGAGGAGAGAGCGTCAGTAGGCCTCAGCAGGGTTTTATCTGAGGTTGTCTGGACATTATTTAAGTCAAGTCATAGTATTCTCTTACATTTTATATTAATTCAACTTTATCAAACGAGGCGTCTTGCTCAAGGACACATACAGGTAGGTAGGAGATATCTGGGAAGCAGTGAAACACCCTACACCTATGTATAGAGTTTGTGAGGTATTTATTGTTATTAATGACAATACATTATCATTATTATTAATTTGGTTGCAACATTGAAGCTGGAGTTAAATGGTCCTCATTTATATAGCGCTTTTATCCAAAGCGCTGTACAGTGTTGACTGACATTCATGCACACATTCACACACCGACGGCAGAGTCAACCACGCAGGGCGACAGCCAGCTCATCAGGAGCAATTCGGGTGAGGCGTCTTGCTCAGGGACACCACGACACTCAGCTAAGAGGAGCCGGGGATTGAACCAGCAACGTTGCGGTTACCAGCCAACCCGCTCTACCTCCTGAGCTAATGCTGCCTGTAATGTAGTGCTCTGTCCAATGTGTCTGTGTGGGGCCAGGGGGGAGTGCCACGTCCTCTCCAGCCATGCTGGGCATCAGGAGACACAGCTCCAACAACCAGAGGATGCAGTCGTCTATGCAACTGGACTCCTACTACGGCGACAACAGTTTACACAAGTACCAGTACAACGGTGAGTGGCCTCGTTTTGACCGTGTCCTGACGATAAAGACAAGGTGCAGGCTGCGTGCTCTGTGTTCTGATGGAGCATCAAAACTGCAGCTGTGTGTTTTACTCATGGTCAATGATTTATCATTTATAATGGGATATGTGAAGGACTGGCCCGGGTACATCATTTCAAGGCTAAGATTGTCGTTAGGAATATTGAATATTTCAATAGTTCATAAATAAAGACATAAACCAAGGAAATATTAGCGCATATTTCGTCGGTTTAGGTCGTGTTTTTAATGAACGATTGAAATATTCACACATGTGGGATGTGTTTTTATCAACAGTTAACGGTTTATTTCCTCTTCATTTTTTGGTTATATTTTATGCGGTTCAATTCGTTAACAAATGTGTCATATTAATATTGCAAAAAAAAAGCCAAACTACAATATCACAGGACCGCCGCGTGGACGAGGGCTGTGACTCACGGGTCTGAGAGTGACTGGTTAGGGCAGAGCTCCAGTGTGACAGCTCTTACTGAGAGAGTAGCCTGCTCTAATGATTGGTCTCAGTTGAGACGTTCATGGGGATGATTGAAGTCGCATTAAATAAGGATTGCTCCTGTTTTGAATAGCTTTCACTAATTGCCCCATTGTATTATCTATATGTATTGAAATGCTGTTCTGGTTGTTTGACCGACTGTTTCTATCTATTGTACATTTGTATTTGTTTTTATTTGTATGTTGTAATCAGGGCGTCATTGAAAAAGAGAGCCTGCTCTCAATAGCGCCTTCCCTGAATAAATAAAGGTTAATAAAAAAAAAAATAATGACCCAACGACAGACCTAGCGCTGATCACAACGCACCACAGCACCGCGGACCACAGCTCACCAGGGAGGGAAACAACAGAGATGGACCTCTTCTAGTCATGCTCATTCAATTACCAACCCGCTGTTATGAGTAGGCAGAGCTTTCTCACCCCTCATTGAAACAGCTGCTAAAGACGTCCATTACTGAAACCATTAACCCCCCCCCGCTTGCCACCAACTCTTGTTTCTATGGCTGCAAGTGACAGGTGGAAGTGCCACAATGTCAATTAAATATATCCCGGGGAAACCCTATTGCACTTCAATAAACACAATAGTGCTTTGTGGACCACCGGTTAGTTTAAAGTGCTCCCCGCCTCCCCGTTCCTGTGGCCCCTTGACAGCAGTCTGCCGTCACTGATGATGTGTCAAAGCGGTGCTGAAGTGTTACTGAGGAACGGCCGTAACGAACCAATGATCTTACCGTTACTCCAATATGTGGGGCCAGCCCTAGACGTGTTCACATCCCCAGTTGTGTATTTGTGCGTGTCTAACGTTGTTGTGTTTTCCCCTTCAGGTTCTGAGAAGAACCATCCGTATTTCATCGGGACCTATTCCTCCCAGTCCGGAGAGGACCTGCGTAGGTCTCAGGTAAGATACCCATTAGACGCCAGAAAATAAAGTGGTGATTGTAAAGCAGCAGTGTTGCGCTCTTCCTTTGTACTGCTCAAGATACCTATTAGAACCATAAAGAAACATGCTCAGAAACATATTATAACACAGAATAATCTAGTACATATCCGACCGAACAAACGGCTTCTAACCCAGCTTCTCCAAACAACGCCTCTTTAATTAAAATAAATCAATCTTTATTAGCTTTAGCTGTTTTGAATGAAGACCCACTTAAATTGATTGATTTATTGATGTCATTGCAAAAGAAAAAACTAATCCTATTTTGAAAACATTACAAACGTTGCAACACTCCCCCTCTCTCCCTCTCCCCCTCCCCCCTTTCCCCTCTCCTCTCTCTCCCCCCTCTCTCCCCCTCTCCCTCTCCCCCCTCTCTCTCCCTCTCCATCTCCCCCCTCTCACTCCCTCTCCCCCTCTCCCTCTCCCCCCTCTCTCTCCCTCTCCATCTCCCCCCTCTCACTCCCTCTCCCCCCTCTCTCCCCCCTCTCACTCCCTCTCCCCCTCTCCCTCTTCCCCCTCTCCCTCTCCCCCCTCTCACTCCCTCTCCCCCTCTCCCTCTCCCCCCTCTCTCCCCCCTCTCACTCCCTCTCCCCCTCTCCCTCTCCCCCCTCTCACTCCCTCTCCCCCTCTCCCTCTCCCCCCTCTCACCCCCTCTCCCCCTCTCTCTCCCCCCTCCACCAGCACTCGGAGCCCTTCTACGACGAGCCCGACCGGAAGAACTACAACAGCTACCGGATGTACCTGTCCTCCCCGGTGCAGGGCTACGGCGACGAGTCCTACGAGGACGAGCCGGCCGCGCTCACGCCCCCGTCGCCCGACGGCTACCCGGGCCAGGCCCTGCGGCCCAAGGCCCACGCCACCAACTACGTGGACTTCTACTCCACCACGCGCAGGCCCTCCCAGGGCACCAACAAGTACACCGGCTCCCCCGACTCCTGGGTGTGAAGAAGAGGAGGGAACGCGGGGATGCCGGTGACCATCTTTTTATTTCAGCACGGTGGGTTCCCCTTGTGTGCGTGTGGTTGGGAGGTTGGGAATGCATGTTAAGTTAAGCCGTGCACATCTGGGTGTACTTCTGTGTCCGAGACTCACGGAAGTCTTTTTTTTTGGGGGGGGGGGGGGGGGGGGGGATCCGAGTTTTGACGTCGTTCCGTTTGGTCAAACTTAGAAAAGATCGGCGCAAAATGTGGACGTCGGACTACGGTTTCGTCCGATGAGACAGCCTTAACGTGGTCGATGTTGACCAGGGGGGCAGACTCGCGTTCTGGTCACCTTCTCGCCCTCTCTGCGGTGTGAACACGCGCAGACCAATGGTTGTTATTGTTTACCAACGTTTGATTCATGAATGGAAACCCTGGAGGCTCGGTTTGTAAAACATCTACACTGGGGTTCATTTGTTAAGTATTTGTGATTCTTTGACACTGTGTTAAGAAGCAAAGGAGGAGCTGTCTACCTCGATGACCGGGGGAGTCATCGAGGAGGAATTGAGTGTACTACCTCTGAACACTACTTCAACTAGCACGCAATTAACCACGAAAGGTTTCCTTTAATTCCGATATATTTAACTCCAAATCATACCAATTTCGGATTTGGGGAGCAACACATCGCATCGCTTGGAAAATATTCTGTCCTGAGTCACTTTCAAAAAGAATTCTTGTCTGTTTAGTGAAATAGGAACATGTCTATTGATAAAATATTCATATGATAATGATGAAAACCCATCCCTAAAAGTGGAAACTATTCAAAGTAATATTCAAAGCAGAAAAAAAATGGTATGGATTAAAAAAGTGTTTGACATTTTAACTAAGGCAAAGAGCGACTTACAAAACTCTGAAACCGTGAATACTACGGTAAAACTTTGTTCTTTGGCCAAATGTTCGGTATATCCTAAAGTATGTGAAACATGTGAACACGTGGGGAAAAAATACTATTTGTACAGAAGATACAGCGGTTTAACTTTCTTGTTACGTTGTTGTATTAAATATGTATCAGACTTTATATGTGATTGTGTGAAGGAACTTTTTCTATTGTTTCTCCTGTTTTTTGTATTAATTTACTTGTGACCTGACCAAAACTCCCTGTCTGTCTGTCGTGTCAAACCGATCATGATGTGCAATGTGAGAGGGACACTATATATATAGGGATTAAAGACTATATCACAAACATGTCTGTGTGTCTGTGTTCACAGCAGTACAACATGGAGGAATTTGTGTGGAGTAAAAACACAGGTTAACGATCAACTTTTATAAAATACTATGTATTTTATCGCATACAAATGTACTTTCCGTCAATGTAGTCTGAAAAATGAATAACATGCCAAACAACGCCTGTTTAAGTTAAATAAATACATCTTTATTAGCTTTAGCCGTTTTGATTGAATATACACTCAAATTGATTGATTTATTGATGTTATTGCAAAAATAAAAGAAAGCAAGGACCCATAGACCTGGCGTGGTCTCCATCGATGGTCATTATATATATATATATATATGTATATGGATGCAGAACGTTGCACATTTAAACGTATGTATACGTTTAAATGTGCAACGTTCTGCATCCGTTTCACATTTCCATTGGCATTTCCCTGAGCACGCCTGAAACAAGCTAGCCGTGCTATCATATGCATTTATTAACATCCAGTTGCACTCATCAGCTGCAGACCAAACGTAACCCATGGGCTGATTCACACTAATACAAGAGACTAGTGCTAGTGGTCATGTTGGGAGCTAGGGGATACTCAGAGCAGATGTTTCTAGCAACAGGGTTAAGGGATAAAGGGGTCAACTCTGATACACAAATCAAATATTCCCTCTAACTTTCAACTGCAAACTATCTATTCTTTAAATAACATAAACAAAGGCATATATGCATATATATTTAAATGCATTACATTGCAACATATTGCTGTTTCATGCTGGTCTCTCTTTTCCATTAAACGATGCATACACCAAGTTTGATATTTTCTCATGATGGGGATAAAAATTTTAAATGAATTAGACCATTTCAAATGATTGCAGTTTCAATTGATTGTTTTGTTAGTTTTGTTTTTAAAATAGCTACTCTAGCTCTGCCCCCTGGGACAAGGAGACATCTGATTGGCTGGTCAGTGCCCCACTGCTTTATTAAAGGGATACACAGATATCTGTAAATTAGTGTTTGCCTGTTTTACCGAGAATTAGTCGATTGGTTTAACTACATAATCATCATTATGTGTCCAGATGGGGATTTCGCTGGGTTATCATTTGCGTTTCGTTAGCCACTTCCATTGACTTGCAGAGCTACAGTAGCATAGCTCCTGGTCATATGGGGTGAATACACTTTGAATTACTTTCCAAAGATTTCCAATGTGTTCTGAATAGTCGCTTATTCAAAATGTCCAGTAAAACAAGATTGTAGTTTGTGTATAAACACAGATAATCCAGCAGTACTTTCTCTGTGTCTCTGTATATGAACCACAATCTTGTTTATTACTGGCATTCATTAATAATCTGCGACTCTTCAGAACACGTTGGAAATCTTTCGAAAGTAATTCAAAGTGTATTCCCCTCACATGAACAGGAGCTAGGCTACTTTAGCTCTGCAAGTCAATTGAAGATGCCAAAAAAAAGCCCATGCTCACCCCGGGTTCTCCCCTTATGTACGCCAAACGATGAATCTGGAATTAAAACGGCTCGTCTGAACCTGGGCAAGAGAGGCCAACGGCGACACAGATCGGTCGGCCTACCCCTTTAAGTAGTGGTAGTTGCTGTCCGAGGAGGAGCTGGAGCGAGATATTTGAAATACAGGCACTCTGATTACAAGATTGCCCTGGAGCGGGAGAGGTCATGTGAGGCATGGGTTGTCTTTGAACAGAAATCCTTCAAAACAAAATGGAACTAGGTCAGTCGGTTCTACAATGCAGCTACATCTCCGAGAAATTCCAGGGGCCTTAATCTATTACAACAAAATAAAATACTGTTATTCATTACACTCGATCTAAACTGCCTTATAATGTTTTATCGAATACAGCAAGGTAAATAGTAGATAGCATACAATTAAATTATATAGTGAATGTACTACTCAACTAATAACAATTAGCACTAATTCATACTAAATAACTATAACTGGCATGGCATATCACATTCAGTGTATGATCAAGAACAATTTGAATAAATACAATTAACCAAATTAAGAAAAAAAAGAAAATGAGATTGTACACATGAACAGAGTTTGTAATTGAAGGGTTCATAAATAAGGCACGTGATTTTATTGTTTTGTTTTACTTTGGGCCAATAAAAAGAGACTTTGCGTTACATCGCTGTATTGTTTCCAAATCCAGGAGGGAGGTTCGTGTGTTGTGGGCGGGCTCACTGGGAGATGGTCTCCTATTGGACTAAAAGTAGGAGGGGTGAGGCTGCGTGTTCCAAACAGGAAGTGTGCATCAGACATGCTTCTGTGAAAAGGAAGAAAAATTGTTATTTACCCAATCAACCGCTATTTCCTGTTGAGCTATGTGTGTGTTCCAGCCTTATCGATCAATACAGATCTTCATTTCTGATTGGTTTAAATCCCATTAGTTGAAGGTGCTGTAGGTTACATTAAAGGGCTATCACTGCTCATTATGACCAATCCATCCCTTCCCTGATTGGTTAGAGGAATCCATGTTGCCTGTCAATCAGTTGTTTGAAAAGCAACACTTCTTATTGGTGTGCGGAGGGAGGTAGCAGAGCGGGAAGGCGTTCTATTGGTCTAGTTTGAAACCTTGCTCTCTTCCACTCTTTTCTCCCTCTCTCTAAAACCACTCTCAAACCATACCTACAGCAGCTTTAACGTTGGTATTATCTGGTACTGTCACTCTTACTAAACTGAGAAGCTATCATATAGGCTGCTGATGGTTTAATGTCTTCCTGTAATATTGCCCGAGGTAAAAACTTTTTGCCTAACTTTTTCAGACGTTGTGTGTGTGGCAAGTAACTGTTTAAACAATTATAAAATGTAAACAAAATCGTGTTTTTCTCATACAAGCTTTTCTCATACATGCTCTTTAACGAGAAAAGCTGTCATTCCTCCAGCAGTAGCAGCTTTGACTGTGACTGACAGGCCTCCTGGTGGGCGGACCTCACCGGGGGGGGGGGGGGGCGGGGCTAGATGCTGGTCTGGTAGTGGTTGTTGTTGTAGAGACCACCTCTCAACGCGTGGAAGGTGGGAGAGGACAGAGGGTGCTGGCCTGGACGGATGGGCTTGGCTGGAGAATACACACATACACAGACCAACACATACACACACATGCACATATAAACACATGCACGCACACACACACACACACACACGTAAACGCACGCACACACACACACACACGCACATGTAAACGCACTCACACACACACACACACACGCACATGTAAACGCACACACACACACACGCACACACACATACATAGGCGAGGTTATACAAGTTCTGAGAGTACAATCTTGCAAAATGGTGAATATATAATGCTCACATTTTGTCTTGGGTAGAGTTATGTTGAGGCAACAAAACGTGCAACAGAGCCAAACGCTGAGATCAGGACCGAACGGATACAATGATCATTAAATAATAATAATAATAACAGGTGAAACTCAAGTACTGTACCTGTGTTGTTGTTTATATAACTAGCTGAAATTGTATTGGCTCAAACATTTTTCCCATTCAAGACAAATGTGTTTCTTGTAATATCCAGATTCACAAGAAGAGTGCTTTACAGGCCTCCACTTTGATGTAAAGACAACTCAGAAGCTACGCCCGGCTTGAATATAAAAGATAAAAACTAAAGGGATCCGTCACGCTCAGATACTTTGAAATATCAAGAGAATATAAAGAGAATACCGCTTCGTTTGTTGGAGATACCAACATCAACTCACAGAACATCAAAAAATATACATGCAGAAATGATGGAATAATATCGACCATAAACATGCTGCTCCGTGATTTGTGTTCTCCATTGGTCCATTTGAGAAATAGAGACATAACGGTCCTACTTTCCTGCACAGGGTGGATGTAACCAGTCGTCACGCTTATTTCTCAACACACAAAACACACAATTCTCTCTTCCATTCTAAACCATCAGGTCATGACTCAAAACAACCACGGGGGGGCGACGTGTTACCGATCTGCGCCGAGGGCCCCCGGCGGACCATCTTCTTGGCCCGGACAGCCTCCTTGATGCGGCCCACCTCCAGCTGGTAGTGGCGGCGGTCCCGCGACGCGCTGCCCTTGGCCTCCTTCAGTGCTCCCTCCAGGGCCTTCACCCGCTCCGCTGTGGCCCGCAGACGCACCTCCAGCTTGGGCAGCTCACAGCGCAGGTCCCCGTTATCACTCACCAGCTAGAGGGGAGGGAGGAGGGAGGGAGGAGGGAGGGAGGGAGAAGGGGGGGAGGGAGGGAGAGGGAGAAGGTGAGGGAGGGAAGGAGGAGGGAGGGAGGTAGAGGGAGAAGGAGGGAGGAAGAGAGGGAGAAGGGAAGGGACGGAGAGGGAGGGAGGGTGGGAGGGAGGGAGAAGGGGAGGCAGGGAGGGAGGGAGGGAGGGAGAGGGTGGGAGGGGAGAGAGGGAGGGGAGGGAGGGGGAGGGAGGGAGAGGGAGAAGGTGAGGGAGGGAAGGAGGAGGGAGGAAGAGAGGGAGAAGGGAAGGGACGGAGAGGGAGGGAGGGTGGGTGGGAGGGAGGGAGGGAGAAGGGGAGGGGAGGAAGAAGGGGAGGCAGGGAGGGAGAGAGGGAGGGAGGGAGAGGGTGGAAGGGGAGAGAGGGAGGGGAGGGAGGGAGGGAGAGGGTGGGAGGGGAGAGGGAGAAGGGGAGGGAGGGAGAGGGTGAGGGAGGGATGAAGGAAGGGAGAGGGAGGGATGGAGGGAGGGAGAAGGGAGGGCGAGAAGAGGAGGGATGGAGGGAGGGAGAAAAGAGGGAGGAGGGAAGGAGAGGAGGAAGAATGGGTGGGGGGGGAGAGAGGAAGGGAGAGGGGAGGGAGAAGGGGCAGGGGGAGGGAGAGGGGAGGGAGAAGGGGCAGGGGGAGGGAGAGAGGGAGAGACAAGGTGCTCAGAACTTGATTTTCCCTGATCCGCCGCCCTACGTTAACAGAGCGGTGGTGCCGACTGGCCCCCACCTGCTTGTGGACCTTGGTGAGGTGCTCCAGGTTCTTCTCCAGGAAGCAGATGCGCTGCTTCTGGGCCACACTGCCCAGCCCCTCCTCACACTCCAGCTCTGCACTCTGGACCAGGCAGACAACAACAACAACCCCAACGTATTCAGCAGGCGATTCTATGTAGAGTCAGGGTCAGAGTCCGTGGTACCTGGGTGTGATACCCCTTGGTCATAACTGTGGAGTCATTTCTGTTAATGCCCCTCCCTCTGTTTGTGTTTCTCTGTGTGCAGCTGCTGTGTTTGAGCAGTGATTGATTCAGTTAATGTAATGTAACCCTGCGTTTGATTGGTTGGATGTGCGGGTGTCCCCGCTGATTGGCTCACCAGATGGCAGCTAGGTTTTAAGATCAGCAGTGGACACACATCAACACACAAGCCACCTCCTTCTCACACACATCCTGTGTCTTAACTTAGTTGTTGCGTGTTATTTTTATTATATTTATATTTTTTTATTCCAAATATGACTTCCCCAAACCGGGACCTTTCTATCTCTTGAAAGGATTAATCATATTGAATAATCTACACATCCTAGAGAATCAAATGTATTTCATAATTATCAAGAACATTATCGACGATCTGATTCTAGTCAAATAAATAATCCATGTAAAACTAATAATAAATAAGATAAAGATAAAATAAAAAACGATTAGAGTATAATATCTGGATAACCCCACAACGGTATGATAATAACAACCTGTTCACTAAACCCCTTGAAGGAGGGACTGACTCTGACCCTGTGGAGATGGATGGAGATGAGGAGCACGTCTCAAACAGAGTCCTACCTTCTTCACGCGCGCCGTCAGGTCCTTCACAAACAGCCGGCGCAGGTTATGCAGAGTCTGCAGCTCTTTGGCCTGCAGGGGGGAGGGGGGGGGTCTGACTCAGTCACACAGCGGCCAACTTGTTTTCAGAACACTTCCTATAACACGATTTGTCCGATTTTTATTGTATTCAGTAGTGACAGTCGTATTGTTTTACGGTTAGAAGGCAGTAGTTGTTCTGCCTTTCTAGCTGTTGGGTTGAAACTCGTGGATTTAGATACAGGATTCCCCTGGGTTTACAA
>NC_140294.1:3328116-3515616 GCF_964030765.1 Micromesistius poutassou
CCGGGACGGCCTCGCCTGCCCCCCCCGCCCCCCCCCGGACCAGAGGAGACACCGGTTGTCAGCACCTCAATCTTGGACTCGAAAATCGTTTGAAATTGCTCGAAATCGCTCCCTATCATGGATATAGTGCACTATATAGGGTGCTCGCCATTTTGTAGTGGTGTTCGAAAATACCCAAAATTTGAGTGAACATACGATGTTCCCTCCATGTTACTCCTGTGTACCACAATGCAATGCGTCGTATTTACTGAGGCAAATGACGTTTAGAAATCTTAAGCGTCGTGTCCCAATTCTCATTTGTCCGTTCCCTATATAGTTCACTGTATCATAAACACTATATAGGGAATAGTGAGTGAGGGAATAGGGAACGATTTCCAACACAGCTATTGACTCAACAACCTGCTGGTCGTTCTCTTCACCGTCTGTTTCCCACCTTTTTTCTCCCTGCTCACCTGCTCCTTGTTGTCTTGTAACTGCCCAAACTGACTGTACCCTGTGTCGTTAGTGCCACCCTGTCTGATTGTTTTATACCTGGCACAAGCTTGGCTAGTCAGTTTGTTCTGCCCTGTTTCTGCCTGCCTGCTTGTCCGCCTAATTCTGGATTCACCTCCGGTTTGACTTTCTGCCTGCCCCTGGACTACTCTCCTGAATGGGGTGACCTGGCTCTCGTTTCTTTCTTTGTTTTTGTCCTCAGCGACCTTGTGCCCTTTTCGTTTTTTCCCATCTCCTCCTGGGAAGCAGGAGTTGATTTGTGCTATTGTTTGAGTTGAAGGCTTGCTTCGAATGAATATTTTTAAACTTTATTCTGCATTTGGGTTCAGTTTTCACATACACCTGAGACCGTTGATGAGACCACAGTCCCAGAAACACAGCGTTTACTGTGCTCCCCCCATACATGGTTAGATAAAGGTAACATGGCTTCTATCTAAGTAGGAAAGGAGGGTATGGTGTGAGGGGTGTCATGAGGACCGTCACCTCTCTCCCCCACCTCCTCCACCTCTCTCCCTCCTCCTCCACCTCTCTCCCCCTCCTCCACCTCTCTCCCCCTTCTCCACCCCTCTCCTCCTCCACCTCCCTCCTCACACCTCCACACTTTTCCACCTCCACCCCTCCTCCGCTCTCCTCGGCCTCCTCCTCCTCTCCTCCTTCACCTCTCTCCTCCACTCTTCTCCACACCCTCCTCCTCCTCCTCCACCCTTCTTCACCTCCTCCTCCTCCACCCCTCTCCTCTATCCTCACCGTTCCTCCAGCGGTTGAGCTCGGCCTCCAGCCTCTGGATGATCTTCTTGCGGCTCTTGCTCTTCTCCTTCTCCTTCTCGTACTTCTTCTTCCACTCCTCCGCCGTCAGCTCCAGGTTCACACACACCGTGTTCTTGATGGTCTTGGCCCTGCGTGAAACACACACGCGTGCGCGCATACACACACACACACACACACACACACACACACACACACGTGAAGATGACAAGGGTGAAGTCGCTGAAATCCTAAAGAAGGGGAGGAAGGCTGATGGGAGGGCGATGTGGATGCTGGCTGGGAGGGAGGGTGAGTGGACGGACGGTCGGGTGGATGATAGATGGACAGACGGACGGATACATGAATGGATGGATGGAGGAATGTTGGAGGCTGAATGGATGAATGAATGAATATATGGATGTGCGAATGGATGAATGAATGGATGAGCAGATGATTGGATGAGTAGATGATTGGATGAGTAGATGAATGGATGAGTAGATGAATGGATGAGTAGATGAATGGATGAGTAGATGATTGGATGAGTAGATGGACAGAAGGATGAATGGATGGATGAATCAATGGATTGAGGCATGTATGGATGGATGCCCTTTCATGAGTGGACTCAGAGGGTTAGACGGACTAAACCAATGAGGGAACAGGCGGGGGGGGGGGAGGGGGGGGGGGGTTACCTCTGTCCGAACATGAGGGTGGACTTGGTCTCGGCCTCGTTGTACACGGAGGGCGAGCAGCAGATGATGATGGTGGTCCGGCAGTTGCCCCCCAGGGAGTCCTGCAGGATGCGGGTCATCTTGCTGTCCCGGTACGGGACGTGGCTTTTCTGAACGGGACAACACAGGGGGATACCGTCACGTCCCGCGGGGGTCCGAGGACTGTTTCCTACTTCCTACTTCCAACATCTGCATGTGATAGCGAGTGTGTGGTGTGCTTATATATTATTGGAATTTACTTCTTGTGCGCTGAGACTTTAGAACATTACACATTAGTATACATTTTTGTTACTGGTTGGGGTTTGCTGGAATGGTTGTACCTTGTAAGGCCAGTGCAGGAATGTGGGTCAAAACTGCATTACTCAGTAGCCCACAATTACATTTTTGGGGCACAAATATACACCAAAAGATATATAAATGTAATAATTGCATTATTTATTATGCTTTAAATCGTAGCATTGAAGTAAATCCACTATAGGTTAACCCAACAAGGCCCTCATTGTTATGATCTGACTTTGTCTTTATGTCGTCTGGAACAAATTGGGGAATATTGTTAAAACATGTACCAACTATATATGACCAGATTAGCACAGAAGGCAGACAAGGTTTGCATGGATACAACCCATCTACTTTCAGTGGAATTCAAGCTGCTCCCTTATGGTTGTTGATATAGATACCCAAACGTAGATACCCAACCGAGCAAAAGACTCATTCATTCCCATGGCGATAACCCAATTAAATAAGATGGGGGGAGGGGTATGACTAGAGGAATATTTGTAGTACTGTGCAGTAGTTTCATTTATTTATGCCATTAGGCCTTCTAGGGAAGTGCAATACACTCCATTTTACTGTACTTTGTTTATTGATGTGTGTATGTTATGTGTTAAATAGTGCTGTAGATGTCTGGTTCAATGTCTGTGTTGTGGATTATATGTCAATATGCCTGTACTGTACAACAAATTGCCTTTCGGGGACATTCAAGTTTTCTAAGTCTTAGTCTAAGTCCAGTGTACGTTCTCAAGCCTCATCTGAGCCTTCTCGTCAATCTCAATTCCTTCATCAGTCTCTCCCAATACATACTAGCTCCCCTCCTCAGTTCCCTGGTCAGTTTGTTGTTTTTGTTATGTCCCTCACTCCCCGTGGGTCCCAAATCGTGGAGTTTTTTTCCACCTCCCTGAACATATATTGAGTTGCCTCATCAAAGGCCCTTTGATTGTTTACATCCTGAGTCATCTCGTTTGAATTGATCTATTTGTTCATTTGTTCCTGCTGACACTCATAGAGCCCCTTTTACATTATGTCAACGTTATTGAAAGACGATCCCGCTGGCGCCGGTCCAAGTTTGTATCTGGTTCTGACTCTCTCTGGGCTGTGTCACAGCGGCTGGTGGCGCGGGGGGGAGGAGTGCATTGTGGGTAACTCACAGTCCCCTCGGCCAGCGCAGAGATGACGTTGCCTAGCGCCGACAGAGACTTATTGATGTTCTTGGCCTCGTCCAGCACCGCCCCCTCTGCACCTGTCTTACTGACCTTGAGGGGCGACCGAGGGTAGAGAGACAGAGAGAGAGACACAGAGAGAGAGACAGAGAGAGAGACAGAGAGATAGGGGAGAAAAGAGAGAGAGATAGGGGAGAAAAGAGAGAGAGAGAGGAGAGAGACGGAGAGAGACACAGAAAGAGAGGATGGAGAGAGTTAGAGAGAGACACAGACACCAAAAGAAAGAGAGGGAGAGAGAGAGAGAGAGAAAGAGAGAGAGAGAGAGAGAGACAGAGAGACAGAAAGAGAGAGAACGAGAAACAGGGAGAGAGAGAGAGATAGGAGAGAGAGAGATAGAGTAGAGAAAAAGAGACAGAGAGAGATGTAAGGCAAGTGGCAAAAGTGAATCGATTTCTGAGAAAGAAGACAAAGGAAAACAAGAGATACATGTGTGTAAAAACAAGAAGAAGAAGAAGGAGAAGGAGAAGAAAGAGAGGTCCCAGGTGTGTAATAGGGGGGTCAGGGGGACCTTCTCGCTGCCGGCCAGGTCCACCAGGTACAGCTTCCCACTCAGCTTCTTCTCCGTCTCCACATTCTCCTGCTTGATGTTGATCAGGAAGATACTGTGGCTCCTGGAGCTGTGCTCGTTCATGTCTGAGGACACACACACACACACAGAGACACACAAACACACAGACACACACACGCAAGCACGCACACAAACACACACACGGTTACCTGATTCTATAAATAACGCTCGCTCACTAGCTGAATTGATCAGTCCAGCCTTTACTTTTTCTTTTTTTTTTTTAAGTCTTTTATAAATGCTTGTAAGGCAAAGATATTCCTCACTTTAGATGAGCTCACACAAAAGACTTACATAATGCTTCCTAACTACCTGAACTAATCATGAACCGTTACCGCAGCATTATTAAGTGTTTATATGTGTTAAAATGTTACAGTTATTCTAAAGGGCTGCCAAAAACGGTAATAAGATCAACAAAAATACATTTTATGTACCAAAATAATGTATTGCAATATATTTTCGAACCAAGTAAATATATATATATATATATGTTTCAACTGGCCTGAAGTACTCGCAACCATTTTCCTAATGCTGTTAGCTATAATAGTCAGCGTATAGATAGAAACAGCAGTGTTCATTTAAACGTCCTGCTTGTATGAATAGCAAGACAGGGCTTGTTCCAAAGGCCAATCAGAGCACACGATCAAAGGCTTCGAACTCCGCCCCTTGTGGACACCTACTGGTCACTGCGACATGCCGATTGGCCTTGCCCTCATCGATGACGTCCATCACCTCCTCAGGACTGGACACGAAGCGCTCTGTGCAACCCTGGAGGACAGAACAGACAGAACTCAGAACATCAACATGTTTCAGTGGACACACAACAAAGTTAGCGACTATTGTCTGCGACTATAGTTAGCGACTATTGTCTGCGACTATAGTTAGAGACTATTGTCTGTGACTATTGTCTGCGACTATAGTCATCGACTGTTGTCTGCGACTATGGTTAGCGACTATTGTCTGTGACTATAGTTAGCGACTATTTACTGCGACTATAGTTAGCGACTATTGTCTGTGACTGTTGTCTGTGCCTATTGTCTGTGATTATAGTTAACGACTATTGTCTGCGACTATAGTCAGCGACTATTGTCTGCGACTATGGATTGCGACTTTTGTCTGTGACTATAGTTAGCGACTATTGTCTGCGACTATAGTTAGTGACTATTGTCTGTGACTGTAGTTAGCGACTAGTGTCTGCAACTATAGTTAGCTACTAATTGGCTGTGACTATCAATAGGCTTTAGAGATCTTGCTTAATCACGCATGGGGTCATGTGTGAATTGGAACAGGGATAGATATTCTGCGAAGTCTGTGCCAGCAATTTGCCTGCTCAAGACCTGGTAACATCTCCAGATCACAACCGGGACGGCTGGCATTACACAGTTAACAGCGAACAGTTACTTTTCTATTGTTCCTTTGCTCATCAAAATGACAATTGAATGCATTTCTCTAAATTAAGTGATCAATGAATTGACTCATTGTTCCACACTTTGATCCAACTGATATATCATATACCACCCTGTCATGCCATCCTACCCCACCTACCTTCACATAGGGAACTCTGTTTTTGTCCTCATGCACAGCAAGGTTGGTCTTGGACACTTGAAAGAGGAGAAAGAATATATATGAAAACCTCCTCTAAGAATGTATCCTTCATACATTCATCATAAAACTGAACTGGAAGGACACTTTATAGTATATTGTGAAAGTATAATCAAATCATTCTTATTTTACTTGTTATATTAAATCGAAACCCAGGTACATAATACACATTTAAGCTTGGTTATATTCAAGGATATACAGTGCAGAAGTATCTTCACTGAACTCTGAGCTAATATTCGGTGCTGTGAAGACATTCCGACATTCCGAAATAGGTTTCTCTGGGTTCTATTGAGGCCAGTAGAAGTTCTGCTTACCATCCAGCAGGTCCCTGATCTTGTCCATGTAGATCTCAAAATAGGACACCTGTGCAGCAAGACAGATTTCTTAATGGTGAAAACAATTAATCCTAGTTATTTCAGTATCTATTTGAATAATTCTACGATGTGGTTGTGGATGGGCCTACATTGTCTGACATGGTTCACATCCAAACAAACAACAACGGTTGACATGGATGTCTGTGCTGTATGTTGTCCTTGTAGGACAGCTAATAAATGCACTTAACAAGTGTTAAACCTTGACAGCACTTTCAAACAGCACTAAAGCACTTTATTTTTTTAAGAATTGAAATGGAATGGACTTTTATTAAAGAACAGTGGTATTTTATTTTATTGGTTGTATTTGGTCGGGTTGGTTTGTCTCATGTCTTTTTATATTTTGTATTTGTGTCTTTACCAATGCCGTCAACAAAATTTCCCGGTTGGGACACTAAAGTACTGAACTGAACTGTGCTTGCGTTTGTGGTTAAGGCAGTTAAGGCTTAGTTATGGTTCCACGTGACCACATCGACACAACGCAACGACCACGCACCTCGTTTTGGTTCTGCCTCGGGTTTTAGTGAGCAGACAAATCACAGCCCTTGTTGCTTCGGTGCCTCGACGCAAGGTTCAAATTTTTGGGAGGCGCACGTCTGGCCCTTGCGGTGGACGCAAGGAGGGTCCGCAAGGACGTAATGAGTCTGTAAACCCCCTTCTGTTGCGTCGACGTGGAACCTCAATTAGACATTAGCCAACAACGGCGCTTTGTTTACCTTGATGTGGAACTCCAGGTTCTCGTCCATGGAGTAGATGTGGTCGAAGATGTCGTTGGAGATGCGTGGGATGATGCCCATCAGCTGAGGGTTGTGGAGCTTTCCCTGGGGAAGAACCAGCCCAACGACACAGGCCGTTACCCAATGACCAATCAGAACTACGTCACCACCCGGTCACCACCCAGGGATTACAGGAGCCAAGGACCACTGAGAATCTATCAGACTGCCTTTTTTACAATGGGTTCTGTTCCATTACACTTATTAACAGGTTTTAATTAATATCCTTATGCTCACGGGGGAAAGTCTTACCGGAAACAGGGGTTGGTTTAATTTGAGAAGAACTTAAAACCTGCGCCGGTTTAAGAAAGCGTCAGGTGAGTGTGAGCTTTAAATAAGATGGGATCTGACCTCTGCTTTTAGTGTCCACCTAGATATATGACGGATAGAGAAGCAGCCTTTGCTACGGTCCACTGGGTAGGCCGGTAGACTGATCTATCCAGCACACATCTATGTGGACACACCCACTTGTGATGTCAGAAAAACACAGGAAAAGGCTTGTAATCACACTCACACCTGGTGCCATAATAGCACTCCTTTAAGAAGTGCAAACGGAGAAGATAACCTCTCTGGAGCTGGGGAAGGCTTGGAGGCTGAGGCCCAACTAGACAGCCCAAAGACGACTCTGCTGCCTCCCGTGTGTGCCCTCATTTTAATCCCACCTCAGGGCCGAGTGGAGCCATGGAAGGAAGAAAGGCGTCTGATTGGTCAGAGTCAAAACTCTCGATAAGCCGCTCTTTAGGGCATGAGGGAGTTTCGACTAATGAAAGACTTCCAGTGAGAGACGTTGGGGAGCGCTTAGAGGAGAAGGTAAGGTGAGGGCTGGGGCTGCACTGTAATCACCACTAACGCTGTCTGAGGCCAACACGTTACACCACGGCCTGTAGCAGAGCGAGAGGGGGACCGTGGAGATGAGTCACCTCCATCGTGTGGGTCTTCCCCGAGGAGGTCTGTCCATAGGCAAAGATGGTCCCATTGTATCCTTCCAACACGTCTGGAATCAACACAACGTAATCAAAGGTCAATGCACTCATCGTCATAGTCAAAAAGGTGTGTGTGTGTGTAGGTGTGAGTGTTTGACACTTTATAGTCTAAAAAGGCTGTTCAGCAAACAGAAAAATGGAGAAGGTTTATGAAGTTGCACTCTGTATTCAGCACAATTCATTAAACGTGGTTTTCAGAGCTCTGTGTGAGTGTTTGGGAGTGTGTCACACATAACAGACTCCAGCTTCAGAAAACGCGTTGTTTTTTTTTCAAAATAAAAGCCCCCCCCCCCCCCTCCCTCTGTGTGGACCCACCTTTGACGATCTGCTTCGCACACGCATCGTAGACCTGCTCCTGCTGGGAGTTGGGGGGCAGAACGCGATCGAAGACGTACGGCTTGCCCTGTTGTTGTTGTTGTTGTTGTTGTTGTTGTTGTCGTGGTGACACACCACCAGAAAGACAAGGACAAAGAGAGGTCAGGGCAGTGGCACCTCAGGGAGAGGACAACTATCAGGAGGACCTTAAAGCTGCAGTAGGGAGAGGTGTCAAGGGAGGGAGCAGGGAAGAGCAGAAACAAGCAAACAACCAAAAACACCCTGCCCCTCCCTCCCTCCCTCCTCTCCCTCCCTCCCTCCCTTTGTGTCTCCCCTGTTGATGAAGTACTGCATTCATGCACCTGCGGTGGAGCTACGCTAACGCTGTGTGCGCACATGTGATTGACAGGCGATACGGATGCTCAGAACCAATCAGGGAAGAGCTGACACGAAATAATCACAGCGCATTTCATTCACTCAGCGACAGCACCTTTCAATGGTACACATCTTAGATTGTACAAACCTCAGTTTGTTAATATTGAACAAAACCACTATAAAAGATAGAGCAAGCATTGTTGCAGTCATAGGACCGTTTTTCCCAACGTTTCTTGTCTTGTAGGCCTACTCTTACAGTCCCATCAGTGCAGCTGAAGTCCCTGTTCATCAACACCAAATGTAGTCGTGGCTGAGGAGCTTAAAATAGAAGAGGCCGAGGGCTATTTCTGGTCTTTATTTATCAGCAGCAATCCACATACATAATATGGATGAGATTCAACAACTATTCATATTTATTCTGTAGGCGTGATAGAAGCTAAACCTGAATGTTTACAAGTACTCCCTGGAACCTGCTCGCGTATGCCCCCTATCGGCCCGCGGAGCGCCGGTTGTGAACCGTAGGTGTTAAACCACCGAGGAGTCCGCGGCACAGCACAGGGTGGGTGGCGGGGTGTGTGGAGCACTCACAATGCAGGCAAGGCTGGCTGTCAGACTTAGTTGGCAGGAATCAACAACTCTGGGAAACGAACCTGCATTGCTATTTAAGTTGAAATACGTCATGAAGGTGTGTGCGTGCCGGTGGTATCGGATGCCCTTTTGGTCAGCCTGACTGAAACAGTGAAGGTTTATTATTCTACCATTGCCCTGGTTCATGGAAGAAGCAGACCCCTTATCAGTGTGATGATACCCTTGTGTCTGTTCCACCATGGCCCCTCTGTTCCAATGGTATAATGTGATTACAGGATACTGGACCGAATATCCCTCAGCTTCAATGTGCCCGTTCAGCAAGGTTTTCTACCGCATCGGACATACGTCAAAAAAAAACCTGCTGTCTCATACCGGCAATCTCAGGGTCCCAAAACACACACACACACACACGCGCGCGCGCGCACGCGCACGTGAGCGTGCACGCGCGTTGTCTCTCCAACTTAAGTCTAGTGAAGCGATTTCAATGGGCCCCTGTGCGTTATAAAGAAAAACGCACTTCTGATCTTTTATTTATTTAAACATATATATATTTTTTTTTACAAATCCTCAAACTCGCGGATACATAAATACAACAAATAAAAATAAAACAAACAAGTTTTTTAGTTTTTTTTCTTTACTTACCGTGATCACCACGGTGTCGTCGTCTTTGAATTTGGGGATGTATTTGTCCCCTCGTGTTATCTCCGCCTCGTTCAGGGGCCTGAACCTGCACAACACTTTGACGCCGCATTCCGCCGGGTCCGTCATAGCTGGTGGTGGTCGGCCGGTGGTCCAAGAGGGGGAATCAAAGATGTTTTAACGAAAACCCAAACGCGTCATACAGAGACACTGCGCCATGCGTCAGCCCACAGCCACGATCCAGTCGTCCCTCCGTTAATAAACACTGAAGGAGGAGAGCGGAAGTCAGGGAGAGAGAGAGAGGGGGGGGGGGGGTGTTCGTCCCAGCTTGAGGATAGAGGACAGAGAACTGGGAGATCAGATGCTTGCAAACACCCGCATCGTCCTGCTGGCGGGAAGCGCGCGCTCGGTTTGTGGCTGCTGCTGCTGCGGCGGCGCGCGCCCTCATCCTGCATCATCAGCATCTCGGCTCCCAAACACTCCTCTCCACCCCACTCAAACACACATCTCCATCCCCCCTCCCCCCTCTCTCTCTCACACACACACACACACACACACACACACACACACACACACACACACACACACACACACAGAGTGAATAGCAGTGCGCATTTCTATTTTAAAAGTTTCCGTTAAGGACAATATGGGCCAATTTGATTTGTTTTGTATATACTGTAATTCAGTGTTGTGAATGCATGGTTGGACTCATGGTGGAATCAAGCTCGTTGTGTTCATCGTTGGGTTTACAGTCGAATATAAACATGCCATCCCGCCCTGGACCGCCGGCTGCTCCTCTAGGGGGCGCTGTCGGACAGAATACCTCTGAACCAGGTGTTCAGCTGCACCATGGGAAATTGCGTTCTTGTACGTTTTGCGCGGTAAGATAGGCTACATAGCCGAGTCAAAAAGCCGACCAATATTTTTCTCTTGTTTAGTTTTCTAAATGACATTCTTATTGTTAGTAATTATTCTTATTGAATGACACTGAACTGCGCTGTTCATATATCAGATCATCTGAATATGTAGAACTATACACACCCAGCCTTCCTGGACCCCACACCCGATTGTACATTTAATTGCCAAAACACTTCCGGAAACGTCCCGGAGTGACCACGTGAATGCCCAGACTACTTGATTGACTGATTGATTTTCAGAGAAACACTAATGTAAAAAAACACCTTTATGAATTCAAGAAAACAGACGTCACACAAGTTGTTCAAGTAAAGAGTGACCGTGTTTTTATATCTGAAACTTCTCTGCGACATTATCAAAATGTCACATCACCGCATGACCTGAAATGTTTCACAATATTTACAAAATAAATGTTGCTTACATCAGACCATTAAAAACAAAAACAATGGCAAAAAAAGAATGACTCTTGACAAAGGGCCAAGTGCACAACATACTTTACACAACATACACGCAAGTTTATTTCTGTAAAGTATATATTACTATATACTCGTTTACATGTTGGAAAACAAATACTGACAACAAAGGGGGTATTTCCCCCCCTCCCCCACGTTGGGCACACTTAAAGAGCAAAACTGAGAATGGCAAACAAACAAAGCAAAACACAACACAAGGCAACAGGCATCGTCCACTTCAGAAACTCGCTGGGAACAATCATAACCCATACCGATTGGTGGAGGGGGAATAAAACAAACCATGGTTGGAGACATTTCAGAAAACCAAAACATGTTGAAGTCAGGACTTCCCAAAGGACTTAATGAAAAAACCGAAAAACCGTTCTGCACAAATCCATGGAAACATGAGGTAGGCCAGGATGTCTTGGGTCCCGTACGTACATTGCACTGAAGGAGAAGTGTGTGTGGGGGCGTGGGGTTGAGGCTGCAGAATTAACTTTGGGGGGAGACAGCGTGCGGGATTTCCACGGCGCGTCGTTCATTTCGGAGCTCTACGCCTTTAGGGTTTAGTTGAGTGTTTTAAATGGAGGTCAGAAGTCCCATGGAGATATTACTGTAAAAGTCGCTTTGACTGTAAAAATAATAATAAATAAAAGGAAAAGTGTAGTTTCTTAATGTTGGTAAATTTGTGGTTTTACTTGAAGCGAGGGTGTTGCCAATGCGTTACGGTTAACATCAGATAAATGCTCTGCAAAACAGACTTATTATTGCACGGTTTAGTTCTGTAGTGAATTCATGTTCCTACTGAGAGACAGGGGTGAGACAGGAGCAGGGAAAAGGTTCTGCTTCTGTATGGACCGGGGGATCTCCTAGGGTTCATTTACGGTCACTTGATTTCAGACATTTTAGCTTGGGAACACTTTAAGTGAAATAGATGACTTAAGGGGTTTATGGACCATCTACAAGTAATTGACATGCAAAACAATACAATACAAAGTAGAGGGGCCAATGTTTGCCCTCTCTGTCCTGGGGCCCTTGGTAGGGTCGCCGTGCCCTTTGAAGGGAAGCCACGTCCAAGGGGAACACCTTAAGGTGAACATGGACGTTCTCACTGCCACGGCGGGAAACGGTTATGAACTGTACTCACACTCACACAAAATACTGGTTTTAGCTCTTTGACTCTGTGGGTCTCTCAGATGTGTTGTATGTTAAATGCTTTTATTACCCCCCCATAAAGAAAATTAAAATAGTATTGTTTTTGTGAAACACTTCTTAAATAAAAAGGTAAATCAAATAAAAATACAAATGGTCTAGAATACATTAACTGTTCACACGTAAAAAATAAGCCTAACTTACACACAGACATAAAACATATAAGGCTTGAGTTTTCAACTCTTGGTAGTAATTATTGCCATCTAGCATGTTTTGTAAAGCTTAAAAATAAATATGAAATGCTGTACATAAATAATTTACAACAATGAACACCGGAAGCACACAAAATGGAAAATAACTAAACATAAGGCCCCTTAATTGCAAGAAATGCTTTTTAACGTTCTCAAATCTCAAGTTAGTGTTGCTCATTACAATCTAGACTCGGGGGTCATAATCTACACCTGGCCTCTGAAGGTTGGTTATTCTACCTAAAGCTATTGGATATTGAAGATCATCCCTATAGTATGAGGGAATCGGGTGCAATAGAAGCACACAAGCATAATCCACTTCGCAAACACTGTCAGTTCAGTTTTAAGGTTATCTTGTCTCGTTGAGCTACCTAAAAAAAAAAAATCAACCTCAGCCAATCAGAAACTGGCGTTTTGTAGGCGGCCTGGCATGCCATTCACCAGCAGCAGTACTTTGCCCAGGACCAAACACTGTCAATCAGTTTTACGGTTATCTTGAGCTACCTAAAATCAACCTTAGCCAATCAGAAACTAGCGTTTTGAAGGCAGCAGCCAGCAGCCCAGGACCAAACACTTTCTATCGGTAAAGTTCACTCAGAGAGTTGTTCCTCTTCTGACACTAATAACCGGGTGCAGCTGGACTTGTATATGAAGTGGTCTGTTGGCCAACTAGGGGGATGGGAGGGGAGGGGGACTCGCACACACTGACAACTGCCGTTCCTTCGCCCAAAAGGAATGAAAAGGGGGAAACCGGTCGGAACTACATTTCAACGTATTAAAAAAAGCTTTCGGCTGTGTTTGTGTCTCTCTGAATAGAAACAGGGGCGTTGGTACGCCTCATCGCGTTTCTTTTGTACAATAAAAAGATAAAGTGTGCATCGGGTCTGCTTGTACGTGACGTTGTACACTATTTACATACAATTCTTGATAGCAGGACATTTCAGGACTATGTACATATTGAAAATGTATCAGAAATATTTGGACTGTCTATTCTTCTTAAATATGTAAGGTACGCTCGTTACTCTCTCTCCACTCGGATGTACTGCCGTGTTCTTGAAAAAAAAAAAGTTAACTCGGCAAACTGTAGAGAATCTCAAACAGTTTTTTTTTTTCAGTTTGTTTCTGTGTTTTTTTTGCAGTTACAACTGTATCGGTGGTCGGGTTATTATCCAGCACCTTCCCTCCATCGGTCAGCCGAGTCGACCGTCATGATGCACTGCTGATGTCCGCGTGTGTAGCACCTGGTGAGGTCAAAAGGTCAAGAGGGATGGCCCAAAGGGGACAACGTGGCATAAGGCTTGGGGGACGCGTGCGGGGGGAGGGGGGGAGAGGGAGGGAGAGAGAGAGGGAGGGAGGGAGCGTGTGGCACATTCAGTGTTATCTGGAGATCTTCCTCCTCTTGGCTTTGGGGGCTCGGACCTGACGCTCTCTCGATGGCATCTGATGGACCTGCAGGGGGGGGGGGGATAACAGACAGGGTTGTTCACATCACAGGCTTTAAAGACATTGATGCGCAGACTAGAGGGTGACACGGGAGTGGCTTTTGACTCCCTTCCCATCCCGCTCCCAGAAAAATTCTCCCGTCCCGTCCCGCTCCCGCGGTGGGGCTTAAAAGACATTCCTGTCCTGCCCGAAATCCCGAAGAATGATTCCCACTCCTGTCCCCTTACCGTAAAAATTAAAAAAATCTCCCCGTCACAAGACCGCATCCGCGAACTACAGCTGACATTCTGAAAATTATATTATCAGTCATCATCAGCTCGCTAACGAGAAGCAGTAGTACATTTAGATGCATGAGCATTCAAGTCAAGAAATTCAGCGAGTCTGACAAACTCTTGGAGAGGACAAAGGAGAGGAAGACGGGCGTGCAGCCTGTTTGGACCTGTGAGTAAAACAAACCATGGACGAGCCGTGCAGCGCTTGTTTATATGGATGTGTGGATCCACGTTTAAAGCTCTGTTCTATGAAATGTCTGTTTAACACGTTATGATGCCATCGCTAAACAAAACAGTAACAGGTGCTCTGTATTAATCAATAACGCACACCCCGCGGAGGCGGTGGAAAGGGGAACGGAGCAAAATAAATAAAGAAGCAATCGAATAAAAGGAAATCAATAAATAAACGTCAACTTAAACAACCTAAATATTCCCTTTTTCTCTATGATTCAATAATGACACTCTGTAGTTTAATATTGATAAAATGTATTTATTTATATAATTTTGTCTATTTGTCTCTCTATCGCCCGCTCCCGTTGATTTCTATGCTCTATCCCGTCCCGATCACTTTACCAACAGTGAATTGACTCCCGTCCCGCGGGAATCCCGTGACCTGCTGGATTCCAGAAAAATACTCACTCTCTAGCGTGGACTAAACAAAATGCCGGCCCATTCATTTCATTGGGTCGGCTCATTGGCGCAATGAGGCCCTGCGATATGGGAGCTGACATCTTGATTTATTGGCGCTGACATTTTGATTTAAGACCTCAGTCCACTCCCTGCTCAGCCATTGGGAATGTTCCAGTCACCGGCCTGTGTTGACACGAGGTTAGGGTTCCCTGAACCAATCAGGGAAGAGGTGGGTCATAAAAAGAGTGCTTCACTCCAGAAGAGCTGAGCGATGGTTATGGGATTTCATCCAGACCATTATTCTGGATCCTTTCAGTTCATTTTCCACTTCCAAGGGGCGTTATGAACGGGCACCGACCAAAATGCCGCTGGACACAATTGGATAGACCTTCAACCAATCAGAGCAGCTAAACCTGTGACACATCAGAGGCAGCCATCTTGGTTGATTACGAAAAATGCCTCAACCGCCCTCTCATAGGGCGCTCCTCTGTTCAGTCATCCTGTCCGACCCGCCCACTTTTAGATAAACAGCAGTGATTGGCCTGGCCGCTGTTTCTCAGGAGAGACGTGGCAACACTTTGATTAACCTGGGTTACGGTTTATTTACATTTATTTATGATTCTCAAGTACTACTACACTCTCGAGGCATCACAAAATCCCATGATGCATCCTGAAGTTATATTAAAAGGTCAGGGGTATAGAATTTAATGACAGACACCAAATCCGTGGAAAATGCACCATGTGACCACTTGATGGCGAGGCGGCCGCCTGTTCTGATTGAAGGCCGTTCATCTATTCCCTGTGAACCCTTCTCTTAGCTGCTATGCATGATTGTAAACACCTTTTGAGGTTTCAAAATTGACAGAGACACTGACACTGGATTATCCGTTTACGTTAGTTTTATGCGATCAAACACAACAAAGTCGCGACATCATTTGTGGTCGTAACTTGAAAAAGGGAAGTTTGTTCGTAAGGGTATTTTGGGGGTGGCCTCTCAGGAGGAAGAGGTTAAGCGATGAAAGTGGAGTATAAAAGGCATGGAGATAGGAGATGTACATGTGTAAGAGGGGAAAGGAGGCTACTCACTGTGCCCGATATCTTATCCAGCTCACTCATGGCCTCGTGGATAGCAGCTTCCAAATGGTTGTTTAGTTTGCCCGGCCTGTGAAACACAACACCGGCACGCTTAAAGACACACTTCAACACAGCACAGCAGGCAGCCCTGTCCATCATCAATATCAAATATTGTGCACAATGCTTGAAAATTTATCTCTTTTGTTCAAGATATAGATATAATATATACAGCTCTAATAATATCATGGTCCACTGTCACCGTTTCCTTTGGGCATTGATCCCTCGACAAAGGATGCTCCGAGTCTAGTTTGTACGTACAAGTGACAACCAAGCTGAAAACATGGTTCCTGGTCTAGAGAAACAGGAGAGGGGAGGAGCCTGTCTGTATATGGACTTACTTCCTGCTCCGTTTGGTGGCCCGGTCGAAGGCCTCCAGGTCGTGGGTTAGTGTCTTAAGTGTTTCTGGTTCGACCTGGGACAGGAAACAAGACGTCAGTGGTGGCACAGGGAACTCAGTGGCTGATTAAGGATGAAGACAATAGCATCACATATCCAATATATATATATAGATAAGGCAGCCATTATATTAAAAAAAAGTTATCCGCAATGTCAAGATTAACAGAGCCTCATCAAAACTTAGGCTTAGGGTTAAAAAGTTTATTACTTAGTTTCTTAACCTCAAAAAACAGATCTAGCCTGGGACCCAGACGAATCTGCGAGCTCATGTTCTATTGGCTCTAGCACATGTGTCCGGCCCCCCTCCCGTTCAGACAGGTTTCCAGGAGACCTGGCCCGGGTATAGGGCCAATCCCATAGACATTATAAAGAGTAGACGCCGCATTGTCTGCTTGGACACAAGAAATGCGGCCGCCATCTTGGACCGGTCATACTCCGAGTTGCGTAGCAGCAGAAGACACAAGATGCCAGAGCACTGCAGCATATTACTGCTCAAATCGGCGGACCATCGCAAACAGGGCCTGGGGGATTACTTTTCAGGAGGAGACACGGTTTGGCATCGACAACCAGACTTGTTGTCATTGGTTGTGTCTGTGTTTCACAAGTTAAGGCTGCACCACATTGCCAAACTCGCCTCTCTTGAACTGCAGAAAAGGAACACGAGAAAGAAGCTCTGCAAAACAGTCCTCTTTCAGGATTAGGAAAGTCCTCTTTCCTAGCAAAATACCTATCATAGCCTACATCACATATCATAGGGTGACCAGACGTCCCCGTTTTTGGCTGCCTGTCCCTGGCTAAATACAGAAAAAACTACCTGTCCCCGTTTAGTTTTTGAAGACACATTAGGTTTTTCAATCAGATTGCTAGTTGGACTGGAAATGTCTTTTATATATCATATGACATATCATATCAGAATATTCTATTACTGTTAAGCCCACAAAATATTAAAACACGCCGAACCATGTGTCCTGTATCATAGCTACGTGTATGACCTTTTCAGAAAAACAACCTGCGTGAAAATCGGTTTGGTATTCAGTGAGGTATGATGAATTAAATGCGCTGACAGTTCATTCAGCCAAACTGATTACACTGAGTGGAGCGGTCCACCGGTCCAAGATGGCGGCCCTAGGGCTCGTCAGCTCCAGTTGACAGTAGCGGTCGATGCGGCGTCTACTCTTTATAATGTCTATGGCCAATCCCAACCGTTTTTCCAACAGGGGGCAACAGCGCCACATGCATAAAGACCCGTTCCATCAGCAGGCTAGGTCTGAGGCAGACCGCGCATCCGCTCCCCACCAGCACCCATCGACGCTCACCTCTCTACGAACAAACGCGTTCTGACATGCGGACAGCCGAGCGACCAGCCCCCGCCCCTCACCTTGACCTGCTCCCGGGGGTGCTGCCCCTGCTGCTCCCCGGCCAGCCTGGCGGGCCAGGGGGGGAGGCCCCTCAGCGGGCCCCACAGCACCTCGCCCACGCGGAATCCCCTGGCGCGGTACGGCGAGTCGGGCCGCCGCAGCTCCTCCTCGCTGCTGGGGCTCTTGGTGTCCGAGGGGCTGGCCACCGCGCCGCCGTAGCAGCGGCCGTTGTAGGGGCCGTAGTCCCGGCCCGTGGCCAGGGGCCCGTCCAGGCTGGTGGAGGAGCCCGGCGACTGGTCGTCCCCGGTCAGCTCCTGCCGCGGCGGGCCCAGCGCGTCCCCGTAGCCCCCCCGGGAGACGTAGAGCCGCCCGGGCGCCGCGCCGCTCAGCTGGCCGCAGAGCTCCAGCGCCGGATCTGGGAGCTCGCTGTAGTGGGCGGGGCCCCGGCCGACGACACCGTCGAAGGTGCGATAGCCGTTGCCGCCTCCGCCACCTCCGCCGCCTCCGCCGCCACCGCCGTCAGGGTAACCCTTCCGGAGGTCCTGGGAGAGCTCGGGGGGGCAGGGGGGCCCGGGGGCGAGGCCGGCGGGTCTCTCTGCGCAGGGGCCACTCCTCACCTGCGTGGAGCACTCCAGGAACTCCTCCCCGCCCCACGCCGCGGTGTTGCCCCCGCTCTGGCCGTCGAACCACCCCGCGTGCCGCAGCTCGCCCTCCCACGGGCCCCTGGGGGTCCCGCGGCCCGGGGAGCCGAAGAAGTCGCCGGGCTCCGGCGTCCCCTTCCCGAGGTCCGGGGTATGCTGGGGCGGGCCCGCCCCCGGCCCCGCCCCTCTGCATCTCGACGGGGCCTCGTGCAGGGCGGAGCCGGCGGGGCGAGAGAGGCAGACGGGCTCGCCGGCCGAGGTGGCGAAGGCACTCGCGGCGGCGGACGGGGCGGCCTGCGTGGCGCCGCTTGACGCGGTGGTGATGGTGACGTGCACGCCCTTCCTGGCCGCGTCCACCACCGCCCGGTAGATGGCGTCCACGGCGTGGTCACCCGGCGGCCCCGCTGGGGGCCCCTCGCCTTTGGGGGGAGGCTCCCGGTGCTGCGGCCGCGGAGACCGGAGCCCGTCTCCGTACTGGCCCTGGTTGGCCACCATCCCCTGCTGAGAGACACGAGAGCCCGGTCACATGGAGACGTCCAGGGGGGAGGTCTTTGTGTACAACATTCTCTTTGGTATATTTTAATATTTATTTTTGGAAGGTTTTTATCCTTTTTATTGTAGATTAGGACGGTATGGGAGAGAGAGGGGGATGACATGCAGCAAAGGACTGCGGGCGGGAATCGAACCCCGGTCGCTGCGGTAAGGCCTGGGCCTTAATGGTATCGCGCTCTACCCGGTGTACCTCCGGGCCTCCCCTCTTTGGTATATTTTGTATTCATATTTTCTTTGGCCTTTAGAGACCAGTGTTGGGAGGATGGACAGGGTTGAGCGAGAGAGAACGACGTGAAGCCGGTGAACTCAGGCGGGATCGAACCAGGGTTGCTGCAAGGCATTTCTGACTATGTGGGGTATGGACCTGCAGTGTGAATTCTAGCTGAAACTAAAAACCCTTAACCCAGTCCCTTCATCAATAGAATACAACCAATAATGGTGCCAGCTTAAAATTAACTTGACAGTCCTCCAGGTTAATGAGGAAAACACTGTTCACAACAAGCGGTGCGACTCTTCTCCCACCGTTGCCGGTGTCTCACCTGGTAGTTCTGGTAAACGCAGGGCATGGCGCTGAGGGTGGTGCCGTCCGGGTAGGGGGGGTGGTCTGGGAAGTGCTGCTGGCCCTGGTAGAGGTGGCTGGGGTGGCTGGGGTGGTTGGGCTGGTGGCTGGGGTGGTTGGGCTGGTGGTTGGGGTGGTTGGGCTGGTGGTTGGGGTGGTTGGGCTGGTGGTTGGGGTGGTTGGGCTGGTTGGGCTGGTGGCTGGGGTGGTTGGGGTGGTTGGGCTGGTTGGGCTGGTGGTTGGGGTGGTTGGGCTGGTGGTTGGGGTGGTTGGGCTGGTTGGGCTGGTGGTTGGGGTGGTTGGGCTGGTGGCTGGGGTGGTTGGGCTGGTGGTTGGGGTGGTTGGGCTGGTGGTTGGGGTGGTTGGGCTGGTGGTTGGGGTGGTTGGGCTGGTGGTTGGGGTGGTTGGGCTGGTGGTTGGGGTGTGGCGGGCCGGCGTGCTGCATGCCCTGCTGGAACTGCTGCCGCTGTAGCTGTTGATGGTGTAGCTGCTTCTGGTACATCTGGGCCCCGGGGCCGCTGCCGAGTGCCTGCATGCCACCCATGCTGCAGCTCAGAGGCGACGGGTTACCTTGGTTGGGGGGGAAGAGGGGCCAGGGGATTACAGGTGTGTTCCAAGAACAATATTTAGATTTTTAGTCTTTCTTTGGGCAAAAATGCATCACCACAAATGTTGTTGCCTTTTTGCCATTAAATATAAAATCGGTAAAACAAATTAAATAGATCAATTTTTGGATCCATTTTTGCCTCCACTGCATCAGTCGGCACTACATATTCAGCAAACTGATTTTTTCCAGTCATGCTCCATGTATATGAGCCCTTGATACAACTCCAAAAAACGAAAATGCCTTTTCAGTATGACAATCGCACCAAGACATGAACAAAAAAAACATATGCGAGAGCTTGCACTTAAACGGAGCCTGGGTCTGTTGAAGGTGGCATTGCTGTCTTTAGGCTGTGATAGCCATAGGATAGGATAGGTACATTGTACCTTTTTTTTTTTTAAGTTAGGTGTCTCGTGTTTTTCACCTTTGGTTGGTAGTTTGGTAGCCAGCATGCTTGTAAGGTTGGTTTGGACAGGGGCCTCTGAATATGTGTTTTCCTCGGATTTTGGCACAAGGGATTATAACATTTGATCCTGTGTATTAATGAAATACTGAAGCTAGCTTAGGCTAGTGACTGCTGTGAATAGGGCAGCTGGCAGCTAGGGAAAGACCTTGTGACAGCACGGAAAGACGGCTGACAGGAGGAAATAGACCCTGCCGGGGCTGCAATGGGTTAGCAGCCCATTGTGGCAGTAGCCCAGGCTTTATTAAGCTATGGGTTACACCCTACCAAGCTACTAAACGATATAATGGAAAAATACCCCTAGAGTCAGCGAGAGCAGGGGCGGAAGATAACTCACCTGTGATGGACACGGTTAATGACCCTGGAACGAATTCGACTATGAGTAAGGAAAGCATGTCGGTGGAAGCCATTAGTTCAAATTTAACTGAGAAGAAGCTGCAGGTGTGTGTGTGTGGCTGGCAGAAGGTTACTACTATGAAGGGCCTAAGAATCCATCAAGGTAGAATGAAGTGCTTGGTAGAGGGAACACAGGGAACCCGCATTGATAGCTACTTCTTAAGAAGTGTATTAAGTCAGTCGGTTGAAGTCCAGTGACAAGAAGTAACCCACAGTTCGCAGGACATCAGCACCCCTGATGTTGTGGAGGTAGAGTCAAGCACCGAGGCAGAAAGGGAGGCCAGCCAATGAAAGAGGGAGAAGTGTGGCCAGGCGCAGCAGAAGGTAGGACTTGGGAAGATGTTAATAACGATCTGGTTAGCACTCTGGGACGGCTTAAAGGGACGGCTGAAAGCAAATTGGAGAAAATGGGGGACATTATCTACAGCTACGGTAATATTGTTGAGATTGTTGAGAAATTGTTGAGAAAACGGCAACATGAGGTAGTCAAGTCTAGGCGCCAGCAAGAGATAGATAGACTCATCCAGGAGAGGAGGCAGCTTAAGAAGCAGTGGAGAAAAGCTACAGATGACGAGAAGGAAGGTATTGACTGTCTACAGGCAGATGTGAGGGAGCGGTTGGCAGTGCTAAGAAGAGCAGAAAATATTAGGAAAAATAGGAAGAAGAAATCGCGAGCTAGAGTAGCATTTTATAAAGATCCATTTAAATTTGTTAAGTCATTATTTTATAGGCAGAAGAGTGGTAGTCTTATGGAACCTAAGCAGAAGCTTGAGGAGTACTTGGAGGGAGTGCATAAAGATGGGGAGAGGTTCAGAGAGATGGTGCTTCCCGCAGATATCCCACCTATTGGTGAATTAAGTAGTCAGTGTGACGATAGCCCACCAAGGTGGAAAGAGGTACAAGAAGTAATAAAACGTGCAAAGGCCTCTTCAGCCCCGGGACCCAATGGAGTGCCCTACCGATTATATAAGAGCATGCCGGATGTTTTAAGATTCCTATGGAAGCTAATGAGAATAGTTTGGAATAAGCAGAGTATTCCCAAGGCGTGGCGTAGGGCTGGGGGAATATTTATTCCCAAAGAGAGGGACTCAGTTGAGATTAATCAGTTTAGACCAATTAGTCTACTGAATGTTGAAGGGAAGGTCTTCTTCAGTGTTGTGGCTCGGAGATTGACAAGTTATCTTGAAAAGAATAGACTAATTGATACCACGGTTCAGAAAGCTGGAATCCCTGGTTTCTCCGGATGCTTAGAGCATACCAGTATGATTTGGCACCAAATTCAGTTAGCGAAGCGCGAGAGGAGAGACCTGCATGTTGTATTTTTGGATTTGGCTAATGCCTTCGGGTCAGTACCACATAGTCTGTTATGGGAGGTCTTTGATTACTTTAGAATCCCAGGTAGCATTAAAAGCCTAGTTAAAGCTTATTTTCTGGATATGCAACTTTGTTTTAATACGGCAGTATGTACGGAGTACACCACAGGGTGGCAACAGCTTGAGATAGGAATAATGGCGGGATGTACAATCTCCCCACTCGCCTTCACAATGGCGATGGAGGTCATTATCAGGGCCTCTAAGTGGGTAGTGGGTGGGGAGAAGTTGCAGGGAGGGCCACGCCTCCCCCCAATTAGGGCTTTTATGGACGACATGACAACCATGACATCAACCGGTCCGTGCACCAGCAGGTTGCTGGATAAGTTAAATAGCAATCTGCAATGGGCTAGAATGAAGCTGAAGCCAAGTAAGTCTAGGAGTCTCTCAATCGTTAAAGGGAAGGTAGTAGATAAGAAGTTTGCTATAAATGAAGAGGTGATGCCTACAGTTCTGGAGAAGCCAGTGAAGAGTCTGGGAAGGTGGTACGATGCAAGCCTTAGTGATAAGGCACAGGTTGAAGGATTGTAAGATGTACTAAGGCAGTGTCGCAGGCTAAACAAGGGCAGTGGGTGAATTGGGAGGGAGTGGAGAAGAAGAAGATAAAGTGGAGAGATCTATGGAGCATGGAGGCTAGCAGGATCAGATTTATGATAGGTGCCACTTATGATGTTCTCCCATCTCCCCAGAACTTAAATCAGTGGTTTGGTGAGGATGAGACATGCACACTATGTTCCTGTGTGTGCAGCCTCCGCCATATCCTATCAGGGTGCAAGGTAAGTCTCTCCCAGGGGCGCTATACATGGCGTCATAATCAGGTTTTGAAATGTTTGGCTAGACCATTTAGAGGCAGGCATAGAGTCGGGCAGCTAAGTAATGGAGGAGCCTGGGAATTGAAGACGGACCTTATTCAGCAGGTTGTTGTGCCTCCAGTCCACACATCGTTAGCACTCGGCTAAGACCAGATATGCTATTGTGGTCAGACTCAGAGAAGATTGTTTATTTTATTGAGCTTACAGTTCCTTGGGAAGACAGAGTTGAAGTAGCCAATGAGCTTAAGAAAGCGAAGTATGCTGAGATGGCTGGAGAGGCAGCACAGCGAGGCTGGAGTACGCGACTAAGGCCTATTGAGATCGGTGCGCGGGGGTTCGTGGCTAGATCTGCTATTAGCTTGCTGACTGAACTGGGTATTTGTGGACGAAGTCTGAGGCAGGCAGTAAGTAACATGTCCGTTGCAGCAGAACGAGCAAGTGAATGGCTGTGGATAAGGAGAAAACATACTTCCTGGGGTTACCAAGCTAAGCTAAGGTAAGCCAGATGTGCTAACGTGTGCTATTGTGCTAATGTGTTTGTTTGGTCAGGGTTAGCGGTAGGGCTAGGGGTACGATGCAGGAAAGAGAGTGTTTAGATGCATTAAATGTGGCAATGTGGTGGCAGCATTGAGGGGGGTGAATCCAGGACGCTGGTTTCATTGTTAAGCCTTCAGGAGGTGTCGTGGGCCTAACGAAATATCTGTGAAAGAGGGTGCCCACTTGATAACCCCAATGATATTTTGCTTACTGCATACTGCTGTATTTACTGCCGTTAGTTGGGCTAGTTGTCTCGTGTTTTTCATCTTTGGTTGGTAGCCAGCATATAGGTTGTTTAAGTTGTTTAAGTATAAGGTTTGTCTTGTCAGGGGGGCATTGTCACTATCTGGAGCTTGCACTTAAACGGAGCCTGGGTCTGTTGAAGGTGGCATTGCTGTTTTTAAGCTGTGATAGCCATAGGATAGGATAGGTACATTGTACCTTTTTTTTTTTAGTTAGGTGTCTCGTGTTTTTCACCTTTGGTTGGTAGTTTGGTAGCCAGCGTGCTTGTAAGCTTGGTTTGGACAGGGGCCTCTGAATATGTGTTTTCCTTGGATTTTGGCACAAGGGATTATAACATCTGATCCTGTGTATTAATGAAATGCACACGCTGTACACATGGTGAAATGTGATGGCAAAAACTACAGCATGGAAGCAAGACGAGACACGTTTCCCCACGCCACCGGTTTTGCTGACTCTTCCTTCAGTGAGCTGCCCTGTGCGTCCAATCACACGATGACAGCAGGGAGCAACTTGGATCATTGGCGTGGCCAAACGTTTAAAGGGCAACACTTGCATGTTGGACTTGTATCAAGCAGAAAAATATACATCAACGGTTACACATAGACGTAGAGCACCCTGACACACGCACATACGCTACTTCACACAAACACGTTGTGCTGTGGTAAGAATTAACTTTAGGATGTTTCAAGAACCAAAAAGAAACATTCCTAAACAACTTAATGCCGTAAATGTATGCAGCCCAACGAGGTGGCTGGCTCTGTGGTTTTTAATCACTAGAGTTAATGTGTCCACTCAGTCACAGAAAAACAAACACTTTATTGTTATTGTGTCAGCTGGCCTATTATTCATAGGCCAGTTGACACAATAACCAAAATTCCCTGTACAAAACTGTCCATTTCAGACGTGGAATCAATGAGAACAAAACACCGGAGATAAAAGAAAACCGGACCAAACCCTTCCTCTCTGGTTGCCCCTGGCAACTTCCCTCTTGCGGCCCCTGGCAACCAGAGGGTGGCAGAAGGCCTCTGTGTGTGTGTGTGTGTGTGGTGCTGGCTGGGACAGCTGGTGAGATGCTGTGCATGGCTGAAGGCTACACTCACTGGCGGCCTTCTTTTTTTCATCTCTCCCTCTCCCTCCCTCCCTCCTTCTGCTGATGTGATTGGAGCCGCATGGTGATTGGTGGAGCCGTGTTCGCCCACCCGTTCCAAGGCTGCTATGAAAGTGTGTGTGTGTGGGGTGGGGGGGAGGGGGGTTGGGGTGTACTGCAGTCAAGGCAGCTACAATGATCTCTGGGCCGGCAGTGAGGTGAAGGGTGAGGTGGAGGGACAGATGGTGCATGGTGCTTATGCTCTACCGCTAGTTGAATGAAACCACTGACTGGGGCCTGTTAAAACTATTCAAAAGAATGCTAATCACCTGATGTGGCCGCTAGCCACCGGCTCACACAGTGGTCGTCGTGAAATGGATCCTCACGCTGAAAACACCCTTTGAAATCACTATTTGCCGAGCAGCTTCCACGACCAGCTACCAAAGGAAGATGGGTAGCTGAGGTAGCTTAGTCTGTATCCACTTTCCACGTTCCTCGAAAAGAAGCATGTTTTTTGTATGTTTAAGGTACAAACATAAATTAAAGTACTGCGTTTTATTTACTATACCGAGATCAATACTGATACTTTAGATCAGAGGTGGGCAAACTACGGCCCGGCCCATTGTTTAATCCAGCCTGTCAGGAATATTCAATTAGTAATAGGCCTATTCATTTTATTGGATTTTTTTTGCATTATTATGCTTTATGACCGAGTGAGAGAGACCGGAAGGTAATCAGCAAAACATTTTTGTCTGTCCATCCACAACTCAACACGTCAAAAGCCTTTAACTACTGTCATACAAACTAGTAAAGGCAACCAAGCCTTTCTCTGAATGGGAGTTTTTGAAGGAATGCATGGTAGAGACAGCAAGTCTTTTATGCCAAGAAAAAAAAAGCAAATTTAAAACATACGTTTATCACGCAGAACAGTTACTCCCCGCGTATAACTCGTTGACGGAAACTCGGCCAATGGGTTAAGCAAGAAAGCAGAGTCTTTTAACTTGTACTCGTTAGCCCTGGACGAAAGTACCAATTTAAAAGACACTGCTCAACTATTGATTTCTGTCCGGGGGATTAATGCCAATCAACAACTATTCTATAAAGTGCATGGTTGATTCTGGTGAAGTAGGCATCTCACGCTTCACTGTACATGTCATCGCCCACGTCTGCGAGCAGCTACATAATCAGTACTGCATGACAAACATCAATTCAGGTCTCTTTTTTTTTTTGACAAATAATGAGCCTTCTGTCCTGGACACCAGGTGGCCTGGAGCAGGTCCTGATGGCCTCGCTTGCATTCGTATTAAAAAACATATGAGGAAGTATGAGGCGCCATTAACCACACACACACACACACACACACACACACACACACACACACACACACACACACACACACACACACACACACACACACACACACACACACACACACACACACACACACACACACACACACACACGGTTACTATGGCTACCAGCTAGCTGGACGCTGATCTTTTCACAGCCTCTGAGCTGAGCTCATCTGAGCTGTATCACAACAACCCATTGAGCATTTCTGCTTAGCCGCGAGTGACGCTAGTGTACTCATAAAACAAAACAAGAGGAGCGCACTGGCCGCATGTCAATTAAGCCCCGCAGCCACCGGGACAGCCGGTCAATTTGCATAAGAGCCGGACTTCTTGGGCCAGAAGCCTCCATCGGTTTAACCCTTTGGCAAAATAAAAAAACTAACGAAAACGCACTAAACCTTGGTGCATTTTTCGCTGCGTTTGTGACTAAAGCGACACAGCCGTCCCCCTCCTATACCTCAACTAAGTGAATAAAGCTTAATGGACAATGGGGCTTGGTAGGGTATGGCACTGACATAACCATCAGTAGGGCGGACTGGTCTTCTGAGGGGAGGAGTCTCACCTGCGTTGACCGGTCCACAGCCTCCGTCTCCGACGCCACGGGCCATGGCCGCCATGCCAGGCCGCCTCATGCCGTGGAGGAGGAGGTTCTGCTGCTGGGGGGAGGGGCCGGGGTGGGACAGCGGCGGCGGGTGGGAGCCCACGTGGCCCAGAGGCACGCCATCGGGGCCGGGGCCGACGCCGGCACTCACAGGGCCACGGTTCCCCAGGGCGGACGCGTGCATCTGGGTCATCATCTCCTGGCCGGGGTGATGCTGAGGGTGAGGGTGAGGACGGGGGCCCAGCTGGCCCCCAGGGGCCTCGTCCATGTTCTGGCCGTGCGGCATCGCTGGCGCCCCGGGGCCCCGCAGTCTCTGCTGAGCGAGGAGGTGCTGCGGCGGTCCCCGGGGGACCCTCATGCCGGGGCCGGTGGGACCGTCGCCGCAGTGCAGCGGGTCGGCCCCTAGGGGCCTCGGCCCGGCACCGGCCATGACGTGAGAACCCTGGTGGCTCATGGACTGGAGGAGCTGAGCCATGGAGGTGTTGGGCGGCAGGCCGCCCATGCGAGCCCCCTGCCGCAGCGGATCCACAGGGCCGCAGGGGCCCGGGACCCGAGGACCCCCCGTGCCGGGTTTGTTGAGCATGCTGTAGGCCACACTGTTACCGCCGTCGTGGACAGCGGCAGTGGCGGCGGCGGCGGCGGCGGGGCCGGACGGCTGCTTGCGTTTCCTCAGGGGGTCCCGCTGCTGGGCCATCAGCTTGTCCCGGAGCGCCGCCCGGCCGCTCTGGGCCTCGGGCGCGCTGAGGAGCGTGGCGGCGTGCGGCGGGAGCATGGGGTTTAAAGTGCTGTGTCCCTCCATGCCTCGAGGGCTGCTCAGGAACCCGGGTGGCCGGGCGCCCGCTTCGGTCACGTCCCCGCCGCCACCGCCACCGCCTGGAACAGTGTTCCCCAAGCCGCCGACACCACCACCGCCGCCGGCCGTGGGGCCGTGGTCCGCGGCGGCATGCTTGTTTTGATATGCTAGCTGTGCTTTGGCTGCAGCGGACAGGAGGCTGCTGGCTGGGAAGGAGGCAGCTTTCTGTTGGTTGAGGATCTGGTTCAAAGGCATGCCCAGGAGACCTGGGTGGCCGTTCTGGGAAGCACTTTGGGTGGATAGTGACGAGGGGGAGGAGGAGGAGGTGGGGGAGTACATGGGGTTACCATGCTGCTGCTGGGCCCCGACGGAGCCGGCCATGCCGGACAGCATCTGGGAGTCGATGTACTGGTGGAGCAGGTCGGCTTTGTTGGAGGAGGGGCTAGAAGGCAGGGCCGGCAGAGGGGAGCCCATGGCCGAGCGGGGGGAGCTCGGTACCTTCACGCTCCCGGGGTGGGCCTGCTGCCCCGAGGGCATGGCAAAGCTCCCGTGGTCCAGGGAGGTGGACGGGGGCCGGGACCGGTGGGGGGAGGCCTCCACCCGGCCGGACGTGTGGACCGGGGAGGTGACGGGGGACGGGGACATGGAGGGGGCGAGGCCGGCGTGGTGGGGCCTCTGGACGTGGCCCGTGTGGGGCGCGGGGCCAGACTTGCCCGTGGGTACGGGCAGGTTACTCGCCAAGGGGACGACGGTGGGGGGCGGGACGTTTACATTCATCGTCGGTACCTGAGAGTGGAGGCCGGGCTGGAAGCCGGAGGGGTTCGGGGAACCGGCGGAGGAGAGGCAGACGGGTTTGCTGGGGATGGGGTCCAGGATGCCCAGCGGGTCTTTCTCAGAGGAGGTCATGAGCCTCTGCTGGAGGGCACAGGCGGGAGGTGGTGGCGCTTGCAGAGGGGCGCCCGGGTGCGGGGCGGGCTGCGGTTTGTGGTGGAACGCTGCGCGAGGCGTGTCCATCCTGTGCCGGACGTTACCCGTTACCCGCGACGCGTTCACGACGGGGCTTTTGGCGGCGGCCGTGGGGGAGAGGGTCGCCCTAGTCCTGCCCGTCATCGCACAGGCCGGCTGGCCGAGCGGGGAGCCGTGGCGCAGCATGCTGGGCGGGGACAGCGGCGTCCTGCTGCTCCCGTGGACGGAGACGACGGCCCCGGGGAAGCCACACTGGGTGGTCCGGTAGCACCCCGGTACACCGTCGGGGCTGCCCAGGCTGTCTGTTGTGGGGGAGTGCGGCCCGTCTCCGTACAACTTGGAGCTCGAGGGAGGTGGGCTCAGCATACCCCCGTATCCGACCATGTAGGGGGACTTGGGTCCTGCGTCCGCGCTCCCCAGTCTGTGTGGCCTCGGGTAGCCGGGGTACAGCTCTCCTAGGTGGACTGCGGCCACCTCGTGGGGAGGGTACTGCCTCTGGGGCTGGTGGTGGTGGCCAGCTGAGAGCATCACCTTGAAAGGGTTCTTGCAGTCGGGTAGGGCGTGGTGGGGCAGGCCAACGTGGGGTATAGTCCTTATTGCTCGTTGGGTAGTGGAATGTGGGGGGATGGTGGCCGGTGCACCTTTAGGTAAAACATAACGCACATGTGAATTCATGACAAGAAATGCAAGCTTATGCAAAACGTATAACTCATTATTCGTTGGCACAAACTAATCGGCAAATAGACACAAAACTGTGTTTTTTAATTTATTTTTGAAGGTTTTACCCTTTTTTTGTAGAGTAAGTAAGACAGGAAGGTATGGGAGAGAGAGGGGAAGACATGCAGCAAAGGACCGTGTGCAGGAATAGAACCCTGGTCACTGCAGTAAGGACTGGGCCTTTGGTGGTATGGTACGCGCTCTACCCGGCGAACCACGAAGCGCCCCAACTATGTTATTTTTATTTATTTATCGTTGTGTAACAATACGGCGGCCGTGGCGGCGTTCACGTACCCGTGACGAGCGCCGGGTGGGTCTCAATGCTCCGGTGCAGCGCGGCCACCGCCAGCAGCTTTCTCTTGTGGATGCACAGCTTGGTGACGTCCTCGTCCGACCGCACGTCCTCCGCCGTCCGCTGCTTGACCAGCGCCCCGGGGTCAAAGCTGAACACCTGGGGGGGGGGGGGGGGGGGCCGGGCAAGGGGAGACATGCAGGTGGTTACCTCCATGCAGAGGACGAGGATGAGGTCTCTGACCATGGAAGCAAAGGGTGCGTTCTTTTCTCATTAACTACTCTTTTACCCTCCATAATGACTGTCAACAGAGGATTAACGGCGTGAGGTTTGAGGTCCTCCGTGACATTGACTTCAAAACTAAACCTATAGAAACCAAAAATGACCTTGGAAAGAGGCCTACACCTTTAAAGCCCCAAGGGTCCATTTGGCCTCCAGAAGGACCCACCTTGTGGAGGATGAGTGGGCATTCCAGGCCACACTTGCAGGTGCCATCCGTCAGCAGGTAGGCTTTCAGGTGGTCGTAGCTGGCCAGCACAGAGCCGCTGGGACTGGAGACGGAGAAACAAACAGGAAGTGATGGAGAAAAGCTTGGGGTCTGCAGCCGGATATGACAAGAAAGCAGTGATGTACAGGGGTGGTGGCGGGGGGTACAGTGAACACTGACTATTGTTGTTGTGCAATGTGTAATGCGATATAAATATATATATCCGATCAGGTAACAAATTGGCTCTAAATAGTGGACACTTGTCAACCTATTAACTGCTTTAGACCTACATCATTATGCATTTGAATATAACATGGATTTGCCAACCAGCAAGAGCAAATTCCAGAAGTAGGGGTTTCTTAACAACCAACACCTACTTGTAGCTTTATGAGTAAATGTATTTTTTATATATTTTTTTCCCTTTAAAAATGACTCAAACATTAGCTCACTCAATTTGAGTGAGCTAATGTTTGGGTTCTTGACATACACTATGATTTAAATCATTAACACTATTAAATCAACAAACTTCAATAAGAACATTTGATTCAACTCTGAACCCGGCCGCCTCAAAAGACCGACCTGGCCCGCTGACCCTTCAAATCAACAGAGGAAGAGTGGCGCCCTTACCTTATGTAGATCACCCCTTTGCCGGGCTCCGCCCTGCGCTGCCAGCCAATAGGGACCTGGACCGGGGCTACGTGGCGCTGGTGTCCCGCCTCAAAGTCCTTTCCGCCATTCATATCTCCGCCGCTTTGACGTTCCGACGCCTCACGGGTACATATATACACATATACATATATATGTATATATACATATATATTATATCCATATATACACATATATACATATATATGTATACATATCACACGCGGACCGGAGCCATGGCAACACAAGTCATGTTCGATCTTCAATGCCGTGGTGATGGAGTTGGTGGTGGGAGCAGCCCTTCAGCGTGAAGATGTGTGTGTGCCTGCGCAGCTGTGGCTATGATTCAGGGATGACAGTCGAGCAGGGGTGGGGGGAGCGGGGAGGTAGGGAGGGAAGGGGGAGGGAGTTCAGGGTGAGACCGGGCTCACGACGAGACCCTACCCCTTGAGCTGCAACGCGGCATGTCCGCTCAATGACACGGGCCGTGCTTTTAGAGCGGCTGCGCAGGAAGTGCCGCGGGCGACGCCATCTGGTTGGTCAGGAGGACTGAGGCCTGTAACACCCCTTTTTTAACGTTTCCTCTGAATGTCCCTCTTTTTTTATCTCCCAGAGGGCGTTAAACATCCACAATTCGGCCTCGGATCGCCAGAACGGTGATGGTGGTGGGGGGTCCTCTTCTCCTCAACATGTTGGTTCCCAAAGACGGACAACGGGTTGTGGTTTCCCCATGGTTCCTGAGGGGAGAATGAAAGAACGCATAACGGAGAGTCAAAGGTCACAGTTTCCAGCTTTCCAGTGTGCAAGTCGGATGCCCTGTGATAGCCCCCGATGCGTCCATGCGAGTGCTACACAGGAGCACGCACATAAACGCACAGAAACCGAGCCGGCTGCCTTGAACTGCGTGTGAACTTGTGTACCACGCACGCCACCACACATCATCACCGTGGGTATCTGTGCGCATGCATGTGGGTCATCAGCACCGTGATGCAGACGGATTGCCCGCTACTATAAATGTTTCTTGAGAAATATTTATTTATTTTATGCTGTGCCGTGCGCACAGTGATTAGGCAGTCAATCCCATCAGAGCCTGACAGGAGGAGATATGGAGCCCGATCGTCCTCTCCTCCTTCGGTGTTGCTGACTCATTACCGACCTGAGAAGAGCTGGGGAGGTGGCCAGGGTCAGTCAGAGTACACCCACCGCAAGAGAGAACCGAGACGGCCCTACCTCTCACACAAACATGGGCCGGGTAGGGTTGATCCTAATGCCACAGATTCTTATTTATAGCATTAGTCACAACAACAGAGACTGTAAAATAATGCCCATCACTTTAAACTATGAGTAAAGGTTTCAAGTTATCACTGTGTAGCACTGCCACTGGTACATTTTTACACTTTGTATGAATTAATTTTTCCTTACTAAAAATCCCATTTGGGAAGCATCACCCACACGCAAATTTGTTAAAGAAACCGTAAACACGGTCCAACTCCGCCCCTCGCAGTTTCTGGTTTCCAGCCCAGGCTCTTTGCCATCTTCACCCAGAAGATCTGCTATAACAAAGTAGGACTGCTGGATCCCAGATTAGACCACTCCTAACTGTTTTGCCCCCTCGCCACCCAACAGTTCAGTTTAAATTTAAAACAGCTAATACACGCAATATATTTATCTGACCATTTTGGCACTTTTATATCGCAATGTTCCAAATCTTGACCGATTGCGGGGCCGTGGATCTTTTTGTTAGATATTATAGTTCATAGTCTTTAAATAGTTCCAGAAATTGTAAGAAAGCCGAAGAACATAACTAGTAGTTAGCTGCACAAAACACTGAATGCTGCCCAGTTTATGAACTGAGAATCACCACTGCTTCTGGAAATTACAACATTAAATAATTATTACGCTGACATCGACAAAATATAAACTTTGACAAGTCTGATTTTAATGTCAACTACTGCAATGGGGAAAAAAAACAACGTAATAGCCTATTCACCAGTCCCAGTAGTCAAATAAATTGCTTCCATACTTTTCTACAAGTCTAATGGCAATTGCCTCAACCAATCATTCCCATTACCCTTAGGTACTATAAAGCTAATTAAAACACTTTTCAATATGAATCTACATTAGTGGTTGCATATTTAAAAAACTAGTGTTTTTCTTGTATAAAGCTGGCCTACATCTATTTAAAAACTACAAAACACATGCATGAAGAGGCAAACTTGCAAAAGATCTTCAAATTTGAAGCAGCAAACCAGCAAAAGGAGTGAGACATTGCATTGATTGCATTGACTGTTGGGCTCTCACTTATGGTGTTTACCTGACTGAAAATGACATCTGTCACAGACAGATTTAAAAGTTCACATCCATCTATGCCAGCATGCCAGCCAGCCCATTATGTTGACACAACAAAGTCCTAACTGATCAGAATGACCAACGTTACACCACTGGTTACTACGTTGCACATGACCTGTGACCCTACACCAAGTGTTGCTTTATAAACGTGGGTTTTGGATCTATGAATGAGAAGAAAGAAACATGTTTGACTAAAGTAAAAGGTGCACGAAACATGACATATTATGTGCGTGGGCCGTGATAATATAGATACAGTGTCAACGTGCACAATCCGTGCACTTGTATTCAGTAGTGATTGATCTGAGAGCGTCTTCAATCCAAACTAGCTGCAGGGTTAGCGCGTCCAGAGCCAGCCTGTTAGACTGCCTGTTAGCCGCGGAGCTAACAAGCTAACCACCGAGAAGGGGAAGGTCTTGGCTTCGCTACTCTTTCGTCTTTTTTAGTCCGTAAACCGACGTCAACGTACGGGGGACCTGCCGTCTCAACACACAAGATAGCCGCATGTTACCAGAGGAAAATAAAAAACTAATGGGACTTCTCGGCACCAGCTGGGTCTGAAGCCAAGGGGCAGGCCAAGGCCAGTGCCAGGCCGAGTTAGCAACGTTAGCCTAGCTAACAGTGTTAGCCTAGCTGGCTAACAGCAAACAACTCCTAGCAACGCAAACCGTTGCGTTACGGAGCGCGAGCAGAGACGCTCACTCAGCTACTGTTAGTCGCTATGGTCTAACGGTGACACAATGATCGTTTTCTTAGCACACACCTCCCCGATAATGAACGGTTTTATCGTTATTTAAAAAAATAAAACGACCATAAGTGCATTTTTGACCTTTGAGAAATAAGAATAGGAACCTTACCCATTAGTTCACAGCCTCTGCTGGCTCTCATAGACTGGGATATTGAAGATGATGGAGTTGCATCGCGCATGCGTGGCAAGGGCACACAGATGGGTCACGGTTAGATGGGATCTGACCATGATTCCCACTGAAGTCTACTGGTCAAGTATACCCACGCCATCACACACACACACACACACACACACACACACACACACACACACACACACACACACACACACACACACACACACACACACACACGCAGGCAACGTTTTTTTTTTGTAACTATGTTGTTGTTACCTGCTTGGTATTTCCATAATATTCATAAGTAATTTATGAGTTGAGTAGTGTTTATGATGTAGCCACAATAACTTAAAATTCAACATGAGATACTTATCATTATTATACTAACAAATAATACTAATACAACATTATAGGTCAGCTGTAATCAGTAGAAAGTTGATAAATGTCATGAAATTGTTAGGAAAGAATAACAAACAGCTGGTCCATAAAGGAAAAGGCATCAGTGCAGTTATTTCTTCCTATAAACGTTGTTTTGATGATAAACAGGCTGCTTTGGTTTTAATAGCAGTCTTCTGTCACAAACTATTGACAAATGTAAAGTGTCCGGATCTCAAATAGAAAAATAAATCGTGAAATAGGCAATACAGTAGATCTACAAGAAATGTAAGCTGAATCACTCGGACGCGGACATCAGACGCTATTGTTTCATCATCAACGAAAAAAGTCTACATTGACCGTTCTTGACCGTGTGCCTGCGCAAGCTTTACTAAACATGGACATTGAATAAAGTGATTTGTAACCGTTAGCCTTCCTACTGCTTTGGTCATGTTTTCTCTCTTTCAAGGTGTGCTGTACCAGTTAAATCCCCACCTGCTGCTACACTGGAACTGTTGATTTACAGAACTGGAGTGATAGTAATCAATGTAATGAGTTTTGTCGGTCTTCAAAATTCATATATTCATCATTAAATCTATAATATATAGTCTTCGTACAATTATACTATATATTAAAATATACTATAATACCTGCATGAGGAGCCTGAGGAAAGAGGTCAATACATCTTCCGGCCACAGGGGGCATGAGAGAGGTCTGAGGAGGAAGGTCCGAGGTCCGACCACTGGGGACTCGGACCCGCATCACGTGAAGCCTGAGGGCTCACGATCTCAACAAAACCCATCTGCCTGCTCGGGACCCGCCCCGGAAGTCGTCACGTTCACAACAGGAAGTAGCTGTGTTATTCCCGCGAAGATTGAGACCGCTCGTCACAGTTTACAGAGTTGTGCAGGTCGGTACTCAGTTAGATCTGTGTTTTATTGTACACTGGTCTAATTTGATAGCCTTACACTGTAGATACATTGCGTTTGAAGAGGTGGCTCATGTATGCCATCCAGCTTGCTTTTAATGCCTTGTGTTTGAGACGAAAGTCTGCTGGTGACGTTAACATGTGCTGTCAGGACATTCTCACAAGACATGAGTGACAGCTGAGTTTCTCCTCCGACGATGACTGCGTGAGCAGGGTCTATTTGTGGTACATTAGGTATATTGGTGGTACAATAGATCTATTGTTGGTACATTAGGTCTATTGGTGGCACATTAGGTCTATTGGTGGCACATCAGGTCTATTGGTGGTACAATAGATCTATTGTTGGTACATTAGGTCTATCGGTGGTATACATTAGTTATCTTATTTGCTTCACTAATCTTTGTGTGACCCATGCCCTGTCTAGGTTACTATTAACATGAGTAAACGGAAACTCCAAGACTCGCCAATGCCAATAGGAGAATGCATTTCTCAGGTTTGTGTTTCTAATTTTATAACATTTTGTTATGTTAGTTTACTGCTCCATCTCTATGCATTGATGTAGTTATTTTACACATGGTTCATATAGGATTTGATGCACTAAAAGCATGATCAACATGCGCATAGCCATATAAATTATTCATGAAAACCTTGCACACAGATTTGGGTAATTTGCTAGAGTGGTAGACTACTACTTTTCATGTTATAGTTATGTGATTCAAATGTTACCTCAGACTTATCAACACAATCAACTGCAATTGCTGCACGTGCTAAGTGGCCACATGTAACATTTAAGTGCATCATTCTACAATCTTTGTTTAAGAGGATTATGTGTTGGGTAATATGACTGTATTAATGCTGTTCTACTTCATCCATATACAGGTGCAGACTCTGCTAAGAGAACGACTCTGCCACCACCAGCAGCTGCCACAGAGGCCAGAGGGAGTCGATTCACAACATAAGTAGGGAGGATTTCTATGGGTAACGAATACTACCTTCTTAAAGGTAGAATATTATACCACCAGGTGTGAGTGTGATTAGCCGTTACAAGCCGTTTTGACATCACGTGGGCGTGTCCACCTAGATGTGTGCTGGATGGATCAGTCTACCAGCGTACCCAGTGGACTGTAGCAAGCGTTGCTCATCCGTCTGTCACACATCTAGGTGGACACGCCCACTTGTGATGTCAGAAGAGGTAGATTTTCGAAACGGCTTTGAACGGCTAATCACACTGACACCGTATAATATGTCACCTTTAAGGGAGAGGGGAAATAGTGAAACATACCACACAGACCAAAACAAAAACAAATGTCCCCAATCCGATGTTTCAAAGGAGAACATACTGGCTGTAGCATTGTTGTCAGAGAAGACAGTATTTCGACTTGGCATGTTTCCTTAATCTCTTAAGGACGAGTAAATGTGTTGCATAAAGCTCCTTTTAACAAAGGTAAAGTGCTTATTGACAGAATTGCATGGTGGGTAATGTAGTCTTAACCGCCTGTGTAATTGCAGGCACCTACTGGAGCTGCTGAAGCGAACAGCTGTGCACGGAGAGAGCAACTCTGTGCTCATCATTGGCCCGAGGGGAACAGGGAAGACCCTGGTAATGAAACCACAGTAAACCTGCATTACATTACATCTTTACATTTGACGGCTCAAAGCATTGTCTTGGCCAGTAGATTTTACCACTCTGCCAGGAAAGAAGACAACATTTGCATATGAAACCAATTAACAACATTTTATAGAAAGATGGACTAAATTAAATGAAATGGAAGGAGGGGATGAATAGATTAATAATAATAATGATGATGATGATGATGATGGTAATAATAAAAAAACTTTTTAAAAATAAGACGTTTAAAAAAAAAAAGGAATTGTGGACCCTGTCTCTAAACGCACTACTCAATCAGTTGGGGCCTTACCAGCAGCCAAGATGGCGGTTTTGACACAGTGTTTTCACACTATGTTTCCCTGTCCTGTCTAGCTGCTCCGATGTGTGCTGGCGGAGCTTCTGGCTGAGGAGGATGTCGATAAGACCCTACTGCAGGTTCACCTCAACGGTAGGCAGTCCTCCACACTTCTGATGAGCAGGGCCGTAGCCAAGGCACATGGGCAGGGGGGCCCTGAACCCACCCCCCACAGAGTGTCCCCTGATTGGCATCGGATCCTCCTTATTATCTCATCTTATTATGCGAAAACACATCGAGCTGTAGAAACGCTGTAGTGCATATTCAAGGCGACTGTGTGGTGCTGGTTCTCCACAAAAAAGAGTGGAGCGCATCAAACCTGCGCGCATCAAGCCATGCGCGCTGTATATAAACATACAGTCGAGGAGGAGAAAGCAGTTGTTAAACCTTTTAGATTGAGCAGAAATACTTTTTAATGTACATTTAGTAATTAAATTTTACCAAGGGGCTGTATTTAAAGCTACAAATATATATATAATACATATATATATTTTATATATAATACAAATCAAATAAATAAATAAAAAAATCAACGCAACTCTAATGTCCCTAGCTGGTGGGGGTTTGTGTTTCAGGCGTCCACACGAATCCTAACACAAAACTACATAGGTCCGTTTTTATCCAAATCCACCCTCGGAGGTGGTTTCAGAAAAGTGTGTTTTTGGGCACCAGATCCGTCTGGACAGTCGGCCCAAATGCACAAGACTTATGCGGTTTCACCAAAGAATTGGCTCCATGTGGACGGGGCCTCAGTGGACCTCGTTGTATTCCTCACTGTTGATGATCTACAATCAGTATTGTGTATGATGTGAGGATCATGTTGAGGAATCAGTCCTCCCCAGGGGTCCCAATACAAAAATCTGTCAACCCAAAAATGCCCTCCTTTTTTTTTTTAATTAATATTCTTTACATTTTCAGAAAATGTATTTATTGTACTTTATCATACTTTGCCTCCAAAAAAATTAGCGGCTATAGAGTTGTATAATTGAAATTATACACCATTGTATTTTTTATGCCTTCTTTACTTAATTTTATATTGGGACCCATGCTGTTATTTTGCACCTCTTCTCTATTGTGTTTTATTTTGTTTCTTTAAATTCTGAGTGTTAAAAGCCTGCTTTTCTTGCAGGTCTCTTGCAGACGGACGACAGAATAGCGCTGAAGGAAATCACAAGACAGTTGAGCCTGGAGAACGTCGTCGGGGACCAAGTGTTTGTAGGTACCACACTGCTTATTAGGCATGCAGTAGGCAACGTTCAAGTCAATGATAAAATGAATACTAAATTCCAGCATCTATCTGTCCAGCCAGTGTTCTACGAAAATACTAAATCTACGAGTGCTTTATAACTGTGTTGCAGCCTGTCAAAAATGTTTCAACCCACCGGCCAAATAACAACCAACCAGGGCTAGTTTTGTAGTAACCAATCAGGACCATTCTCTACAAAGTAAAGTTTCTGGTTGACTTTCTCTGCTCACATTGGACATTGTTTGACGAGGTGTTTCTGACTGACTTCTGTCTTTTAAAATTATTGTCTGTCAGTGGAATTTCCTACTGCTCCTTTAAGGTACAGTAGGTGAGATATAAGTGTCTTCTCTTCACAGAAGAGATGCTCTGATTGGTCAGAAGTCAAAAAATCTTTGTCTTGATCTTTGTTGTACTTTCTCCCATTTGATTTCAGGGCAGTTTTGCAGAAAATTTGGCATTTCTACTAGAGGCCCTTAAGAAAGGTATGTTTATTTGTGACATGTTTAGTACCTGGCCCCTATTCACCAGTACAGAAACATTTGCCACACAGGAAAACAATGGCATATTGAGTGAGAAGGAGGTTCTCAATGAGTTGGTATATTCTGTGAATCAACATGTAGAGTTTATTTTAGGGTGCTTTGTGGATCTGCTTTTGACCGTTTATAGGTGTATCATTTTCCATAGGTCGGTCTGCCAATCGGGGAACCAGCTTTCAATGGCCAAAAGGGACAAAATGAGAGAATTATTTGAAATAGCTTACCATTTAGCTCTATAATAAGGGGTGTTTGCAATTAAACCTGTAGGCCAAAACAAACCGATTTTCCTTCAATACACTTCAAACCTACCTACTAATTTACAACAGCTCATCCCCTTGATTTAAACTGGGACAGAGGGGAATTTGCTGATGGACATTTTCTTGCTGTTGTTGGTTTCCACCGTTAACCCCCCCCCCCCTTCTCCTCCTCAAATCAGGGGACCGCAGCAGCAGCCGGCCAGTGCTGTTCATCCTGGACGAGTTCGACCTGTTCGCCCACCACAAGAACCAGACGCTGCTCTACAACCTGCTGGACGTGTCCCAGTCCGCCCAGACCCCCGTGGCTGTGGTGGGGCTCACCTGCAGACTGGTACGCTCTTATTGTGGAGGAGGACGGCAGGACAGTGAGTATACTGTCTCGCCATGTGGACGGTTAACTTGTGGGGCATTTCATTCATAGTGGGATGTTGAGTCATGTAATCACGTCATAAATGTAAAAAAAAAGAAAAGTACAATAAATAAAATATATTTTAATTATTGTACTAATACATAGTTCCAACAAGCCCTGGAAAACCTGGATTTAAAAAAGGGGGGTTCCAGTCATGGCACAATACTGACAGTTTACAGTTTAGTATCAAATGTCCTGCTGTTACATGTCATGAAAAATGCAAAACTGCACTACAAACATATTTTATGTTTCTGTGGGCTATGCTCAGTCTAATCTAAAGTTGCACAGTTGTCTGTCACAGGCGATGAGCCAGCTCGCAATGCTTTTGGCGAGATAATGGTGTGAGCGAGCATTCCAATGAAATATCAATCACTGACTGAAACGTTAAAAGTTAAAATCACACAGGTTTGCAGATTTTGTCTAATTTCACTTGGCAATTGTTACCAAATGTCAAAGAAATACCACAAGAACCTAAGCGCTAGGTGACAGTCAGCAGCCAAGTTGTAGCAGTAGCCAAGTACGGTTAAGGTTTGCAATTCAATATTTAAGCAATAGATCACGACAGGCTGTGGTATGTTCTCATTATACCACAGTTAAGGGGCGCGTCGGGACGGTGACCCCCTTAACTGTGGTACAATTAAATAAATATCATTTCACTAACTGAAGTGATCTATTTTATAAAACGGTTACGTAAGTATGGTGAAATTAAAGTCATAGACAACCTCAATTTTGGAAAAGCTAGAAAGTCGGAAAAGCATTTTTTTTAACAAATACAAAAAAGTAGTCCCTCCTGGCTGCCTGCAAAGTGTACGGCGGTTGCTATGCAACACACTGTAGCGTCCTTCAGAGAGAAGGCTAGAGACGGTAGCTTGGTTCGCCGGCAATTTAGCCTACTATCGAGTTCACTCACCGTGTGCCTATTGCTTTCCAACATTTCCACCCTCTCCAGCAATCAACATATTTTTAGGCTTCAGTGAACTATGCTATTGCTTTTATATATAAATAAACAACAGTTCAAGTTAGGCGCGGAGTGATACTGAACTCTGTAAACTGAACGGGCGTCATAGCTGTGTGTATACGCTCAATATACAACAGCTAGGAACCAATCAGATCGCTTGATTTAAGCCACCCGTTTTATAAAGGCCTATAAGACCTGGACAGACAACGGCTGTTATCTGTATTTTAATGAAGATATCGATGGGGGAAACATGTTTGTTTTAATAATCAAAGTTATATTTGGGATAAAATGCAACTTGTATGCGTCTTGTACATGCATGTATGCGTCTTGTACATGCAGCTGTGATTGACAGGCAAGATCAATTCCCTTTAACAAATCGGGGAAGAGTTGCGCGTAATCATGGCAAGAGTTGCCATGATTAGTCATAAATAGGCCGGGAGCGGTCTAAAATGTGATGTGTGAGTCTCATACAGAGGCAGGGGCGCTCAACTGGAGCAGACATCCTCACAGCATTACACTGACTAAAGCTGACGGATGGCCAACTGCCAATTCTAACAAATTACACTCAAACAAAAGCTCTTGAAAGTCCTACATCACCTTTTGAATAATCTTCCAACCTTCATCACAAGTCTGGCGCTTAATAATAGTACTTAGCATTGTATAGCATCTTATCCTAGCTATCTTGTATACGGGGAATGGGTTAACCTAGCAATTGTAAATGCTTAGCACTTGTTTCTATGGACATCTTTACTGTACTGACATATTGATATATTGTTTCTGTTTCTTCTGACAAATGTACTTAATTATTTTAAGTCGCTTTGGATGAAAGCGTCTGCTAAATGCCCTAAATGAAAAATGTTAGTTATGGTTGGACGTCGACGCATTGCAAGGGGGTTAGAACTGCACCCTCAATTGATAGCTTTAAAACCAGTATCAAGACCCATCTATTTTCTGTTGCCTTTTCTTAGATCATCTTTCTGCTTCATCTGTTTCATCTGTTTCTTCTATTCTACATTGTTACCTAACATTTTTTCGAACTCTCCCTTATGTAATACATTTTATTCATTTTTATTTATCTATTTTATTTTATTTAATATATTTTATCTTATCTTCATTTTATTGGTGTAAAAGCACTTTGGGTTGCCATTGGTATGAAATGTGCTATATAAATAAAATTGCCTTGCCTTAAGTCTTCGACAGAAACACAATCTTTCCTTCATTAATTTCCCAGTGTCCTTTCCCTCCGTGGCCTCCAGGATGTGCTGGAGCTGCTGGAGAAGAGGGTGAAGTCTCGCTTCTCCCACCGCCAGATCCACCTGCTCCCCAGCCTGAGCTTCAGCCAGTACCTGCAGGCGGTGCAGGCCCAGCTCCACCTTCCCGACGCCACCTTCCCTGACACCACCTTCTGCCACGACTGGAACGCCAGCGTCAAGGTCGCCCGCTTCTTCATTCAGCGCTTACAGTTTCAGTCGTGGAGCCGAGACTACTTTGGATAGATTTGCAAAGGATAGATTTGTACAGTTGTAAGGGCTTTGTGAGAAGGTTTAAAACATGAGGGAAAAGAAGCGGTAGGAACTCAAAGAATTCAGAAATATATTTGTTGAAGTGCATGCAGAAAATATAAAAAAATATAAAAAACAAGTTTAAAAGTCATTTAGCGAGAGATTCTTGCACCCGTTGGAGCTGCTGAAACAGACAGCTGGGCACGGTTTAGGTTTTCTAAGAACGTAACAGTCCTGCCATTTGGAGTTGAGACACCACTGTATAGTTGTTCTTCAGTAAAAGCAGGATTGTTAAGTGAGTACATCTTTACTGACTTGAAGGTTCTTTGGTTTGTAGGCTTTGTGTGCGGACAAGTCTGTGGAGGAGGTTCTACTGAGACACTTCAACTCTACCAAGGACTTCCGCTCCCTGCATCGGCTCCTGGTATGAATAACACAGCGCTTTCATTTAAAATCCAGCCAGGGGTGCTCACTTAAAGGATGCAAATGGTCTTAAAGGGGAAGTTCAGGGATCTAACACATTCAGGCTCCTGCTGGGTTATTGGGAAAGAGTTTTTAAACGATTACAACTTTCCGATATAATCTGTTATTACCTTATATTTTATAAAGTCTCTCAAGTCTCGGCATGGAAGAAAAAACTTTTTTTTTTTTTGTATTGCCAAATCATTATATACCAGTAAACAAAATTATATCAATAACACGGGATAATAATAATCAACATATTACACACGCACACGCTTTTGTGACAACTGATGGGGTAAAAACAGTCTTTGCAAAAAGAGTTCACTGAAACATTATGGATGTAAACATTATCTCTCCGAGGTCTTTGTGTTGTGGTAACCCGACTCCACGAGTGTCCCTCCTCCCCAATCACCACACGTTTGTGTCCGTTTAAGCTGTGAAAGCGCGTTTATCAAACACACAGAATGTGTCTGAGGAAAGTCAACAGAAAAGGAGAGTCTTGGCTCCGTGAGCCAAGCCACCATTTTATACATTTATTGCATTATAATTTTGCTCACTACTCCACTCTGCCTCTAGATGGCAAGCTTGAGTCGTGTGAGCGTGAGCAACCCCACCATCAAGCCGGCCGACCTCCTGGATGCCAGTAGGCTGCTCTCTGCCGACGCCATGACCAACGTTCTCCACGGTAACCAATAACATCCGGAGTTAGGATCGTAACACACACATGGATAGAAAGATGTGAAGAAATGCACGATCCGAGACAGCTTTGATCCAATATCGGAAAGTGTTTTTATTTTTTCACCATTTCCCCACTGTATAAACATGGATATGACTTTTATTAGTGTGGGCGCGAGGCAAATGCATTGTTTGCCTTGATATTGTTATTCTGTGTCTGAATGGGTTATAAAAATGTTAAATATAAAGCATACTGCCCGGTCGGGGTAGATTTGAAAAAAGGATTTTGAATCTCTGAGTCAAAAAAACCCTTTTTTAATTATTATTTTTATTCTTATTTGAGGGATTTATTAATAATTATTTCTAAAATAACCGTTGCCAAAAGTATATGCCACTTAGTTATTTAATTCCATCAATAAGTCTACTTCTGAGTGGGCCCAGGGCCTCAGAACCTGGTAGCATCGTCAAGGTCTTAGGGAGTGAGTTCATCAAAAGCACGGCACATTTAAATGAATGCTTAGCTAATGGCTAACCCTGTAGAAAATAATATTTGTTTCATATTTTTTAACGAATGATGTACACTCTTCTGGGCCGTCTCTCTCCAGGCCTCTCCATCCTGGAGCTCTGTCTGGTCATCGCCATGAAGCACCTGAATGACATCTATGACGGGGAACCCTTCAACCTCCAGATGGTCTACAACGGTATGCAGCACAGCATCAACAGGACCCCATCATGGAGCCTTGCTCATTTTTATACTGTTATTGTTTCATAGATAAGTGTTCTTATTCAGGTAGTTTAATTAATTTGACCAATTCATGAATTAATCAAAAAAATAAATATAACGGTCTCACGGAAGTTGAAAATGATACAGCCGAGTGAAGTCGTTCTGGACACAACACACAACGTGTGTGTGTGTGTGTGTGTGTGTGTGTGTGTGTGTGTGTGGTGTGTGGTGTGTGTGTGGTGTGTGTGTTCAGTCAAACTTTATGGTATCAGGAAGGATTGGGGTCACAGCCACAATACTTTCTCAGCGTTGTGATTGTCGTGTCCGATACGAACGGCTGACTTAGACTGCCGTTTGACATGTGTTTTCTCTCCTCAGAGTTTAAGAGGTTTCTGCAGAGGAAGTCTAATTCCCTGTACAACTTTGAGCTGCCAGTAGTCATGAAGGTCAGTGCTCGGGAAAACCTTTCAAATATTTAGCTCATAATACTTTTATTTTCCCCAACATATTTCTGATTGATTGAAGTTACGTATTTGTAGGACACTGTGGCCTATTTTGAGAATCTAAAGAATGCTATTGGAAATAAATAGAAAAAAATAATAATATAGTTTGAAGCCAATTGATTAACTTTTACTGCATTTCCATTCGCAAATGAAAGCGTAAAAAAATTGTCAATTTGTTGAACAAATGCAACTGTATCAATCATCATTCAATCCCCCAACCGGTAACATTCTCTGACCTCTGACCCCTGACCCCTGCCCCAGGCCTTCGAGCACCTGCAGCAGCTGGAGGTGGTGCGTCCGGTGGAGGCGGCGGCGGTGGCGGCGGCGCGGGCCCAGCGAGAGTACCAGCTGGTGAGGCTCATGCTGGACCACAGTCAGATCATGGAGGCGCTGCAGAAGTACCCGCAGTGCCCCACCGACGTCAAGCAGTGGGCTGCCTCCGCCTTCGGCTAGGACCGGAGGAGGAGGAGGAGGAGGAGGAGGGGGGGGGTGGGGGGAGGGAGGGAGAGGAAGAGTACTGCACCTAGGCCATCCTAGGCGAGTCGTTTCCGGAGATGGTTTGGCTCTTTGTGTGACGGTGCTTCACCGCAGCAAATCACCGGGCCAGCTGAGACAATTGTACCTGCACGCAGAACGATTCTGCTGAGGAAAACCAAAACTTCAGAGTAGGTCTTCTGTGGGGTTAGTTTTGACACAGGTCCATGAAATACATTGAATTGTAACTTATTTCATTTAAAAAAAAAGTTTTTTTGTGATTACTTTTCCAAATAAATGCAAAAAAAGGTTTTCTTGCTGTTGAGGAGCTTGTGTCTTTCGTACACTGCGTGAGTGTCCCAGATATCGCCATCAGGTGGGTGACTTGATAGGAGTTAGTAGATTGTGATGATACTGTTACTAGACCTACATATGCAATCAGACAAGGTTGATACCTGCTATGTTAATTTTAAAAATGTCCCCCCTCCTCCTTCCTACCTACCCCCCATAGAATAGGATCAAAGCATTTTAACCAAGACTTGCTCAAAAGCAGCGAAGCAGACACATTTATGAACTTTGGACGTGATGACATTTTAGAAACTTTTTTAAACAAGGTTTATTTTTACAATGGACCTCATGTTTAAAATTTCTGTTATAGAAAAAATAATACAAGCGGCGTATTGATCTACTATTTGATGACGCTGTGCTTAGTCAGCAGCCAGTAGGCTACAACCGACAAGGCAGCGGACAACCTGCCGGGTTAATGCCCTCCCCCCAATCAGAATCAAGCATTCTTAAACAGAGTAGAATAAAGCAGGTTTATCCGAGGTACAGTCGAAAACCAACATCACCACAATGTCACAAGGAGAACACACATCACATCAAGGGATTTGAAGTAGCCTTCATGAATGCATGAATGTGCCCAAGTCAAAGTGTGAAAGTTGAAACGTCAGGGAACTGTGTGTGTCAGGAGGAGCCTGCTGTGTTCCAATATCCAGGGTTGCCAACTCTCACGCATCTGGCGTGACTCACGCTTTCAGCATCAATCTCACGCACACGCAACGGTTGGACAGAAATCAGACACTGAACATAGAAACCATCAACTTCAGTCTCTTGTCTTCTCTTAATTGCGCAACCTTTGAACAATTATCTATTTTCTGTGGGTAAGATGAGGGAGGTAGTTAGATATGCTTCATGTAAATCAGTCAATACTAGAAAATGCATTTCCTGCAGAAACCGCGGGGAATGCTGTAGTACAAAGTGAGGTTGAAAATATGTTTTAATAAAGCCACATAGATTAAGACGTAAAGAAACGTTTAATGGATTAAATCAAGTAAAAGCTGCCCAATCTGGCAACACTGCCTGCACGTCCTCGCGCTCCACCCTCAGCGTAAATTAATGAGACCAACTGAAAACGAGGAACTAATTAGGACATGGAACTAATTAGGCCTATGCAAAAAAATATAAAGGTAATCGAAACTCTGTTTTCAGATTATTGAAAATACAAGTGGACCCACTTGTTTTGATTTGTTTAGTTACGAAGTTGAGTGGGCACGGAGGCTCCGATACTTTCTCCCAAAGGGCAGGAGGCTGAACAGAGGGGTGTGTGAGGGGTGGCTGGCGTCGCTCACAATTCGCGAATTGTCACTGGGCGATGTATGTGACTTGCAAGGAAGGGAGTGGGGCACCAATGATCCTTCCAGCTGTGTTCACTATGCGTTGCAGTGCTTTCCTGCTGTATTCAGTGCAGCTTCCGCCCCACACAGTGATGCAGCTGGACAGGATGCTTTCAATGGTGCCCCGGTAGAATGTGCACACGATGGTTCGCTTGCTTCAGTTTGCGGAGGAAGTAGAGGCGCCGCTGGGCTTTCTTCGCCAGTGATGCAGTGTTGGCTCCTTCCTGTAGAGGGTGTCATCGTTCTTGGTGATGAGACCCACCAGAGTTGTATCGTCCGCAAACTTCACCATGTGATTGGTGCTGTAGGTTGGTGTGCAGTCGTGAGTCAGCAGGGTGAAGAGCAGGGGACTGAGCACACAGCCTTGGGGGGCCCCTGTGCTGAGTGTGATGCTGCTCGAGGTGTTGTTGCCGACTCGTACTGCTTGTGGCCTCTCACTGAGGAAGTCCATCAGCCAGTTTCAAAGGGAGGTGTTGAGTCCCAGCTGGTCCAGTTTACAGATGAGTTGTTGTTGTGTTGGATTATGGTGTTCAATGCTAAACTGAAGTCTATGAACAGCATTCTCACATATGAGTCTGTTGAGTCCAGGTGGGTGAGGGCTGGTGGATAGCAGAGCAGATTGCATCCTCTGTGGACCGTTTGGCTCAGTATGCAAACTGAAAGGGGTCCAGGGTAGAGGGGAGGATGGACTTGATGCCGTTCAAAACACTTCATGATGATGGGGGTCAGTGCCACAGGGCAATAGTCATTGAAGCAGGATGGTGCAGGTTTCTTTGGCACAGGTATGTATGATGATGATGATGCCTTGAAATGTGATGGAACAGAAGCTTGTCTCAGAGAAGTGTTAAAGACATCCGTGAAGACATCCTTAAGCTCGTCTGCACAGTCCTTCAACACATGGCCTGGAATGTTGTCTGGGCCTGTTGCTTTCAGCAGACAGCAGATAGGCACAGAGCCTGATCGTTGGGGGGGGGGGGGGAGTCTTCTGGGCTTGTGTTGTTTGTTGCTGCTTCAAACCGTGCAAAGAAGCTGTTGAGGTTGTTGAGCAGAGAGATGTTGTCGTCGCAGATCTGTGGCACAGGCTTGTAGTCCGTGATGGTCTGAATGCCCTGCCACTGGCTCCACGGGTATCTGCTGTCTTTGAAGTGGTTATCTTATCAGATTATCTTTTTTGTAGGGATGCACCGAAATTTCGGCCACCAAGATTTTTCGGCCGAAAATGGACCAAAAGCGCACTTTGGCCGAAACACTTTTATCACCGAAACAACACGGCCGAAACAGGAAATTGTGATGACGCAAACAAAAACCGCGGCCAGCACACGCTTGTCTGGATAAGCGCCTCTGCGCCAACATGTCTGCGGTGTGGGCATATTTCCATATATCTGAAAAAGACTAAATGTAGTAATCTAGAGAACCAGCTACAACCTTGTTTTCATCCAAACGAGCCGTCTTTAGCTACGGCTCGCTATGAGACAGCTTCTATGAGCTGTCGGCTATCAGCCGCGAGTTTAGGGACCGTCCGCAAAGTGCAAAACGGAAAACGGTGTTGTTGTTTTTTCAGTGCTAAATAAATATTTTTATACTTTTAATAATTGTAATTGATTTATTCTTTGAATTGCAATGCCTTGATTTTAGTGAGGTTAGTACACAGTCATAGCTATAAATGCAATGGTAGGCCTACTAATAATTGGCATAATAATTTATTTCGGTGTTTCGGTTTTCGGTTTTCGGCCTTGGTTTCCTCATTTTCGGTTTTCGGTTTCGGCCAAGAATTTTCATTTCGGTACATCCCTACTTTTTTGTATAGTCCTGTTTTGCTTTCCTGATGCCACAGGTTGGCTCTCGCTGTTCTCAGGGCGTCACAAGCTCTGAGGGACGCAGCTGTAATGAATAGGCGGATCTGTACCAGGTGTATATTGACTGACAGCGGTCTCCTGGGGTTACGCCTCTACTTTTCTTCTTCCAAGGACTTGATCTCTGTTCTCGGTGCGGTGCACAGGCTGGTGGTGCTAGCTCCTCTTGTCCGGTGAACATACTCAAAGCAAGGTAGGGGATCTGACCTTTCGCTTGATCTCATTGAATTTAGGCTGTTGGTGTTGTCTTAGTGTATGCCTTGCCTTACAGTGGCATGGCTCATCACTGTTCAGTGCTGAGTAGCTTGTTGCTGAGCTAACGTAAAGAGGCTCTACTCCAGCAAAGTGGATTTGGTTACTCTTCCCCTGTCTCGGGTTATACTCCTGCGGGGCGAGCGTGGGTCCGGTGCGGGTCGAAGGTAAGCTCATTCTCGCTGAAGCTCGCCTATTGTGCGATGTAGCGCTGTTGCTAGTTTTTTTATTTATTGATCTGCCTGGTTGTCAGCGGCCTGTATTCAGGTGGCGTGTATGACCTCCGGTCCATCCTGTGATTGCTCTACTGCTAGGATAGCTGCACTCCGGGAGCTGAGACTGCCTGTTTCACCATGTAAGAGGAGATTGGCCACCAGGCGACTGTCCACCATCCCAAAGGGCTGCTGTTTTTGTCTCCTAGAAATACTTTGCCTTTTGTTTAATCAGTTGGTTCATATTTCCCTAATTCTGTCATCTTAGCCTGGTGGGCTGCTAGCTTTTAGCTGCTGGGGTTTGGTTGCTCACCACACTAGGTTGCTGCTTCGCTGCAAATCATCATCATGGAGACTGATATGCTGCCCAGACGTGTAGTCGAGGCGAAGGGGTTCCACGATCTGATTGCATTTCTCAAGCCAGATTACACCATGCCATGTCGCTAAACTATGACTGCGCAGCTGGAGAAAATGTACAGCAAAGCAGTTGGCTCGCTCCGTGAGATCCTGTCCTTAGCGGAGAAAGTTGCCATCACCACCGATGCTTGGACAGTGTTGACTACAGAGTCGTACGGAGTCGTGACCGTGGCCGTTCACTTTTTTACTGACTGGGTTGTGAGTGTGATCCTGTAGACCCGCTCAATGCCAGAGAGGCACACTGCGGAATACATGGCTAACGTCCTGCAAGCCGCGGTTGAAGATTGGGGCATAGACGACAGAGTGGCAGCCCGCGTGCATGACAACGCGTCCAACAAATTAAATCGTTTCATGTCTTAAACAAATTCTGTTGCAAAGAGGAGGCGTGTAGCATCAATATCCTAATTAACACATTTTGCCTGTTGTAAATTGACATGAGATATTGTAAATGTGCACAATCCTGCTCTATGCTGTGATATTTTGTATATCATCATTTATATTAACTTCATAGCTGTCTTAAAGGAAATCGCAGATCCTTTGAGCTCCGCAACTGCTGCCGCGGGACGTCGTTAACATCCCTAGAAAAAAGTGTCTGCTAAATGCCCTAAATGTAAATGCAAATGTAGATGGGTTGCTTCAATAATTGGATGTCTGCAACTGTTAGTGATCCAGGTTGTTGGTAATGAACAACAAGGAGGAAAAACATATAATATATATATTCATATATAGCGCCAATGTCTTGCACTCTCATTGGCTGAAGGTCTTCGCTCCTGTCATTGCAGGTTGCAACACCTTTCAATCCGCAGGATTTGGACGCCTAGACAGGTCCAGATATTAAAGCTGTGCGTTATCTGTCAGGGCTCTTCAATGTATCGCTTAGCCTATCGGATTGCGTCTTTGGAGTTCACACTACACAATCATCACTCTTGGGCGCATGCTAAGATATTCCTCCAAGCTGGGTTTTTTGTCTGTTATTTCAAAATCTTGTCTTTCTTGCCCTTCTTTCATAAACAGTGAATACATGGGTTAACACCAGGAAACTTTTGCATTAGTTGTGTTTCTCTAGTCCAATGTTTACACTTTAAAATGTCATGCACATTCAGAAGCATTGCTTTTTGCTTGTTCTGCCACTACATTGAAATCCATATGCCTGAAAGTATGTCTTATTTGATTAAAAGTATTTTTATGTTGAACCTTTCGGCCTATATCCAATGACCTATGAGATCCAGCTCTAGTAAAGATAAACTCTGTTTACAGGACTGAGCAAAGGAAGTAAAGCCAAACAAATAACTACACATTACAAGATGGACATTTGATGTATAGTTTATTGAATTATATTCCCAATCGCGTCATATTGTATGACGTGTATGTGCAATGTCTCACATGGAACGGAATTATTCAGCGCTGTCCTTTGCCTAAAGAGAAATACAAAACAAAAGTAGAATTTGGATGTTTAAAAGGCATTTGTATAAAATAATATAAGGAAATTATTAGGACACATATTTGTGGAATAATCAACACTGTACTTTGCCGTCCAATTACCTTTCCAGAGTCGCGGCTCTTAGACCTCAGCTTGTTGACCTGAGTCTCAGCAATGTCAGCACGTTCCTCAGCCTCCTCCAGCTCATGTTGAACCTTCCTGCACTTGGACAGGTAAGAGTTGGCCTGCTCCTCCTGTAGAAACATTAATATTATGTTTTTAATAAGTACTGAAATTGATGCAATAACCAGATTTTGTTAGGTAATTTCTACTTACAGCTTCCTCAGACTGCCTCTTGTAAGCCTTCACCTTCAGTTGCAGCTTATCAACAAGATCCTGGAGTCTGGCACCATTCTTCTTATCCTCCTCAGTCTGATCCACATTTGAAAGTGAAAAATCCCCATCATGTGGTCTTTAGATATGATCAAAATGCTAATGCAGTAGAAGCATATTTGGAGATGTAAGTTGGACATACCTGGTAGGTGAGTTCCTTGACTCTCCTCTCATATTTGCGAACACCTTTTACAGCATCTGCTCCACGTCTCTGTTCATTATCAACCTCTGACTCCAGATCACGAACCTTTAGAGTAGATTGATTCAATAAATCTTGTCCTTCTATTGGACCTTTTTGGGATACTATTATAAATGTGGGCTAATTATCATCTTACTCTGGACTCCAGTTTCTGCAGCTGCTTCTTGCCACCCTTCATGGCCAGGTTCTCAGCCTCATCCAGGCGGTGCTGCAGGTCTTTCACTGTGACCTCCAGGTTCTTCTTCATCCTCTCCAGGTGAGAGCTAGTATCCTGCTCTTTCTTTAGCTCCTCAGCCATCATGGCAGCCTACAAGGTCAAGTAATATATTCATTAAGAGTTCCATGAAGTTGTCATAACATCAATTAACAAACGAGTGTAGACCTACATCAGTGATTGCCCTCTTGGCCTTTTCTTCAGCATTCCTGGCTTCCTGGACACTGTCGTCCACCTCACCCTGGACTTGGACCAAGTCAGTCTCAAGCTTCTTCTTTGAGTTCAACAGGCTTGTGTTCTGAAACAAATTATTATAACATTTATTTCAAAACATGTACGTGTTCTTGTACCTGAATGATAGAATTAGAATGTTGTTTACCTGAGAGTGCAGCAGTCCAACGCGCTCGCTGGCATCCACCAGCTCTTGCTCAGCCACTTTGCGACCTCTCTCTGTCTGTTCCAGAGCTGCCCTCAGCTCCTCAATTTCAGCTACCATGAGACCGTTCCTACGGTCCACCATGGCAGCCTGCTCCTTCAGGTCTTCTGCAGCTCTGGTGGCATCATCAAGGTGCAGTTGGGCATCCTAAAGAAGGGTGAACATTTATTTTTATACGTGAAATAATGTGAAAAACTTCAACTATAAATGGTGGTAAATATACAGGGATCTCAAATTATGTTTTGTGTCATACCTTCAGTTGTCCCTGGACATTCCTCAGCTGCTTCTGGGCCTCAGAAGCCTGGCGGTTGGCATGACTCAGCTGGATCTCCATCTCATTCAGGTCTCCCTCCATCTTCTTCTTGATTCTCAGGGCATCATTCCTGCTCCTGACCTCAGAGTCCAGCGTGCTCTGCATGGAGTCAGTGATCCTCAGGCTGTTCCTCTTGATCTGCTCCATCTCCTCGTCCTTCTCAGCCAGCTTCCTGTCAACCTCACCCTTAATCTGGTTGAGCTCCAGCTGGACACGCAGAATCTTGGATTCCTCGTGCTCCAGAGTTCCCTGATGTATGACACATGTTTTAGGCACAATTATTGAAACTCAATGCAATATTTTGTAATTATAGTCTCTTATTTAGTTTATTTCCTCTTCACCTCAGCTTCCTCAAGGGCTGTCTGGATCTCAGACTTCTCTGTCTCCACCTGCTTCTTGGACTTCTCCAGCTCATGGATGCTCTTTCCGGTCTCACCAATTTGTTCAGTCAGGTCGGAAATCTCCTCTGCAGAGCAATTTTATGTGTTTAAGTATGGTTTGTATTTCTTATCCACAGGTGCTGTAAATATCACTGAGCGTAAACTCACGTTGGAGGTTCTTGTTTTCACGCTTCATGGTCTCCAGCTGATCCAAAGTTTCTTCATAGGAGTTCTTCATCTTGAAAAGCTCAGTGCTTAGAGAACGAGCCTCTTTCTGAGTTCCTTCAAGCTCTGCCTGGCCCTCCTCATATTTCTGCTTCCAGTCGGCCAAAACCTGTACAAAATTGTTAATTAAGTGGTACATGTTTAGCCATTGAAGAAGAATCATAGGATTATAATGTTTTAAGCCATTATTTCAATGAATTAGTATAAACCTTGTCAAAGTTCCTCTGCTTCTTGTCAAGGTTGGCAGCCAGTCCATTGGCCCTCTCCACATCAACCATGAGGTCCTCCACCTCACCCTGGAGTCTTTGTTTGGTCTTCTCCAGAGAGGCACACTTTGAGTTCACAGCCTCAATCTGTTCCTCAGCCTCTTGAAGGCGCTGGGCAAGCTTTTTCCTTAAAGAAAAGCATGGCTTTATTTGTGTATATTCATCAAATAGAATAGAATAGTGCACTTTAGCAAAAGTATTAAATATTTGACTCACTTGGACTCCTCAAGCTCCTCAGTGCGCTGGATAGCATCAGTTTCATACTTGGTCCTCCACTGAGCCACCTCACCGTTGGCCTTGGACATTCCACGCTGCAGCTCAGCCTTGGCCTCCTGCTCCTCCTCAAACTGCTCCCTCAGAAGGTCACAGTCATGGCGGGCTGATTGCACACCATGAGCAAGAGCATTCTTGGCCTACAAAAGGGGAAACAGAGCATGTCAATCCAAGATATATTTTTAAATCTTTTTACCCTGCAATTTGTATGAATTATACTACCTTACCTTAACTTCCTCCTCATTTAGCCTCTTCAGCTCCTCAATCTGTTGAGTATAAGCCTGCTTGCCTCTGGTCAGCTGGGAGACAAGAGCTTCCTTCTCCTCAAGCTGACGACCAAACTCACCTAGTTGGAGGAGGTATATCAAATTAGTAATACATAAAGAATTTGTGAGACAGAAAATGTATGTTGAATTGTGTTCCCAAAATGGTCCCCCCAGACTAACAAATGATTCATATGACTGAATGAAAGAAGTATCAACCGTTTTCTGTCAGCAGTCTTGCTCTCTGGGCACTGATGTCATTGATCTGGCGAGCATTCTCGTCACTCTTAGCCTTGATTTCACTGAGTTGGTCCTCAAGGGTACGGCAAATCTTCTCCAGATTTCCCTGAATTTTATCAATTTCAAATAATGTTAATTTGTTATTATTTACCTTTTTAAATTTTTTTATTTTCTATATTATTTCTTAACACAATGAAGGCATTGAATAATAACTTACCTTGGCCTTAGAAACAGCTTCCATGTTGCTGGAGAGGTCATCAATCTCCATCTTGAACTCGCTCTTCTCCTTCTCAAGCTTCTGCTTGACACGCTGGAGGTTGTCGATCTGCTCTCCCAGCTCTGCTACACTGTCAGCCTGCTTCTTACGCAGAGCAGCAGCAGTGGCTTCATGCTGCAGGGTGGACTCCTCAAGGTCACGACGCAGCTTCTGGAACTCAGCCTCACGCTTCTTGTTCATCTCAATCTGAGCAGAAGTGGCTCCACCAGCCTCCTCAAGCCTCTCACTGATCTCTTCAAGTTCCCTGGAGAGATCAGCTCTCTGCTTCTCAACCTTGGCACGAGCAGCACGCTCAGCCTCAATCTCTTCCTCCAGCTCCTCAATACGGGCCTAAATAATAGACAAATATTGAGCTCAATATCCAAGCATATCATTTCAGAACCTTTATATAAAAACAATTAACTTGATTAATTGTCCCACCTGAAGCTCCTTGATCTTTTTCTGAAGCTGAGCACCCAGTGACTGCTCATCCTCAATTTTGCTCAGAAGCTGGCTGGTCTCAAAGTCCTTCCTGAGAATAATTAACACGAAAAATGTTAAACTATCTCAAAACAGTCATATGCACTAAACCCTATCGTTATTCTTAAAATACAAATGTATTACTTCTTGATTTTCTCGTCAGACTGTTGTTTGTCATTCTCAAGATCCATGACAGTTTCCTGAGCCAGTTTCAGATCACCCTCAAGCTTTCTCTTGGATCGCTCAAGGTCCATACGGAGCTTCTTCTCTTGCTCCAGAGAACCTTCAAGCTGGATATCAATAATTGAAAAATTATTCAGAACAATCAAATGTAATGTTGAATATTCACTCAACTCCATTTCTGATATTCATTGAATAAGCTTTTCTCACATCATCCACTTGCTGTTCAAGCTTGGTCTTGGCCTTGGTCAGAGTGTTGACTTTGTCTTCCTCTGCCTGCAGGTCATCAAGAGTCTGCTGGTGTGCCTCTTGGAGGGCTTTCTTCTCCTTTGTCAGCTTAGCAACGCTCTCATCCTGAGAGGCCATCTCCTCAGTCAGGTTCTTCACCTGAACAAAACAAAATCACGTGTCATACTTTCTCATAAGTAAAGTGTATCCTTCCCTCTATTGATAACGGTTTGGACAATGTTGATGATATTGTTATTGTGGTAACATCTTTAGAAACCTTGTTCTCAGTGGCATGTTTCTCCTTCTCCACTTTGGCCAAGGTAAGTTCCAGGTCATCAATGTCCTTCTTGAGCTCAGAGCATTCATCTTCCAGTTTCCTCTTCTTGGCAGTCAGCTCAGCATTGATTTCCTCCTCATCCTCCAGTCTTTCAGTCGTCTCCTTGAGTTTGGCCTCCAGCTGGATCTTACTTTTGATAAGTCCTTCACACCTCTCTTCAGCATCATTCAGATTCTCTCCTTCCTGTATGATATTTAGATAGGTAGAACATGTCACATCACATGTATCCCAATGTTTGCACACATAAAAACAAAATGTAATGTTTACTTACAGAGGCCACTTGCAATGCAAGATCATTCTTCTCCTGCAGTAGAGAAATCATCTTCTGCTCCAGTTCCTTCTTCTTGGCCAGGGCGGCAGCCAGGTCTGTCTTCATCTTTTCATAGTTTTCCTTCATGTCAGCAAGCTCCTTCTCAGTTTCAGCACTCTTCAGAAGAGGCTTGATCTTGTAGTACACCTTCATCCATGGCCAGTGTTTGACATTCATGAATGAGCGAACATTGTACTGAATAGTGTAGATGGCTTCCCTATCAAATAAAATAAACCATATAGTCATATTTCACACTCAGTATCTAAAAACCAGTTTGAGTATTGAGCACTATGTTTTAAAACATACCTCCTCTCTGTCATCTTCACATACTCCTTTCTCATGACATAACCTCTGCAGAGTGCCTGAATCATTCCGACCAGAGCAGCCAGCTTCTCATCTCGCATCTCCTCAAGAGTACCCAGAAGACCAGCTTTAAAGAACACCTTAATGTAAGAAGAGACGTATGTCAGCGAGTAACTTTAAATCAAGTATAAACCTAGATTTTGACAACAATAAACAAACCTTGGTGTGTCCAAATTTGTACTCATCGTGAGGCACATCAATGGACCCAAGCAGTTTCTCAGAAGCCTTCTTGTTGTCAATAAACTGGCCCTCAGGAATGACACTGGCATTCAGTACTTTGTACCTGAAGAAGACCATTGTAATGTTTTTAACAATAACACAAATATTCAAAGACATTTGTAAAGTTTTCCTTGAAAAATCATTGAGTTAATACCTCTGCTTGAAGTCAGCATAGAGGATTCTGCTGGGGAAGCCCTTTCTGCAGATTCTAATGCCCTCCAGTACACCGTTACACCTCAGCTGGTGGATAACCAGGAAGTTCTCCATGAGTCCTGTTATTTTGGTGAAATTCATGTAATTAATATTATTAGTTTGGTATAGCAATGCCCATAAACCCTCACTAAAATGTATTATTATGACTCAGACACTATGAACATTTACTAGTAGTCACTGTACCTGGAGTCTTTGACTCGTTGGGAATCAGACAACGCACAAAGTGAGGATGGGTGCTCCTCAAGTTAGTCATTAGTTTGCCCAAGTTCTCCTATAGACATGAAACAAAATATTAATTCCGTAGAACTTGTTTCGGAAAGAATGATTTAGAATTATACATACATATGTAGTAAGTGTTTAAGTACGTTTTTACATGTATTCATTTTGCTTGTTTAACCTTACCCTGAACTGTGAAGACACAGTCTGCATGGAACCACCCTTCTTCTTGCCTCCTTTCTTTGCACCGCCAGTCTCTGTTTTTAATTATCGGTTACAAGTCAGTTAGTTAATTTCATAACTTTTTTTTTTTTTTTAAGAAACACATTAAGTGGCAGGAAATAAATGGTTATTATAATATCACTGATGTAAAAATTACTGGTAAAAATTCTTGAGATGTACCTTCAACTACAGGTGGGTACAGGACAGGCAGCAGTTTGTTTGAGGACTTCTGGTACAGCCCAATAACAGAGTCATTCAGGGGATCCTTGTTCTTGTCCAGCCAGCCAGTGACATTGTAGTCCACAGTACCAGCATAATGCACCAGGGAAAAGTGGGCCTCAGCCTTTCCCTTTCCTGGCTTGGGCTTCTCAAATGCTTTGTTCTTGCCAAGATGCTGGTCATACAGCTTGTTCTTGAAGGTAGTGTCTGAAGCCTTGGGGAACATGCACTCCTCTTCAAGGACGGAGAAGATGCCCATTGGCTTAAGAGAATAAAGGATTGATGAAACATTATTAAAAGTAATTTGTAAGTCACACAAAGAATAATGATATGTAGTTATAATATTCAGGTGTACCTTCTCAATAAGCTCAATGCAGGCAGCCAAGTCCATGCCGAAGTCAATGAACTCCCAGATAATACCCTCCTTCTTGTACTCCTCTTGCTCCAGGACGAACATGTGGTGGTTGAAGAACTGTTGCAGTTTCTCATTGGTGAAGTTGATGCACAACTGCTCCATGCTGTTGTACTAGTAGGGGACATTCAATAAACTGACTATTACAAGTGTTCAACAATTGATTGGTAATGACTATATCCAAATGAAGGAAATGCTATCAGAAATGCTGCCACTTATTTAACAACTTACATCAAAAATCTCAAAACCAGCGATGTCCAGCACACCAATGTAGAATTGTCTTGCTTGCTTGGTGTCCAGCATCTGGTTGATACGGATGACCATCCACAAGAACATCCTCTCATAGATAGACTTGGCCAGGGCACTCACTGAGTTGTTGACCTGAAAATATTTTTTCATACAAAATCATCACAAACTATAATCTCATAATTGACAAACCATGTTAACAGAAATTGTACCATATTTCATGAACACATTGTGTTTTTATTACCTGAGGTACAGTCTGTCCCTTGGTGACATACTCATTTCCGACCTTCACTCTTGGGTAGCAAAGAGCCTTGAGCATGTCAGCAGAATTCAGACCCAGTAGATAGGAAATCTTGTCGGCCTCTACAAAGTTAACATGAAAAATGATTGTGTTATTAGTCTGTATGATAATGACTCCAAATGAAATAAAAGCAAATATGCACCAATATACCTTCTAGTGCAGTGATGAATACATATTAATAGTTACCTTCATTGCCATCTGGCTCAGCCTGCTCCTCACGCTGCTTCTGCTTGAACTTCATGTTACCGTGGTGAAGCACAGCACCAGTAAACTTAAAGATGCCCATCTTGTCCTCATTAGTGAAGCCCAAAATATCAATGGCTTCCTGTGTCGAAAAGAAAAAAACATTTAGAAAACATTTTGTCTGATATATCCTATGTGGAAAATATATGATTTTTTTTCCAATCAATAACTGACATCAGTAGCATCCAGCTCCACTTTGTCATCAATGCTGGCCACAGTGATCTGACCCTGACTGCACATGGGGAAGTCGTAGGGGTTGGTGGTGATGAGGGTCATTTCTGAGGGATTAAACAAATGTCATTTTTCAGCTTGTTTTTTGTCAATATCATTTCTCAACTATATGCTGCTACCTAACAGATAACTTCTGAATAAAAAATAATATCCAAATGCATTTCCATACTGTTTAATGGAAGATATAATATTTACCAAAAACGATTTATTCTAGAGAGAAAACTAGCCCTTCAAGTAGTTGAACTTCAGAAGGCATATTTAGATATTTATAGTTATATTAGATCAGATGAAGGCAATTCTGGAAAACTTTTCATCTTAATATTTATTACATTCTTCACACTCTTACTATAATAAAATCTCACCAATGATCTCAGGTTTGTGGTTGGTCATCATCTGGTAGAAGATGTGATAGCCTCTCTCATCGGGAAGCTGGAATGTCACTCTTGACTTCTCCAGCAGATCTATGAGGCCCATTCATTAATCAAAACCTATTCCTCTAATAATCTTGGTTAATTAATCCACATGTAGAACTAGATACTTACACGTCTCAATGTCAGCACTGGACAGTTTACCATTTGCGTGGAAATGAATTCTAATGAATTTACCCTGTTTGCAAAATAATTTGTTTTAGCATCCTCAAAAAAAGACTCAAAAACTAAGGAGCGTCTTCAAGGAATTCACTTCATACTTACAAAACGGGAGGAGTTGTCATTTCTCACAGTCTTGGCATTACCATAGGCCTCCAGCAGGGGATTGGCTGCAATAATCTGGTCCTCCAGTGACCCCTATAATGAAGCATAAAATGTTAATACCTATTTATTGAATCATATTTATATTCTTCATGTTCTTAGGTGGTTTCTTTATGTATTGATTCATTGATTTAATGTTTTATTTTTATTGTTTTAACATACTTTTATCTTTCCAGCGCCTGCAGGGCCCTCCTTCTTATCTCCACCCACTGAGATGGTAGCAAAGTACTGGATGACACGCTTGGTGTTCACAGTCTTTCCAGCACCGGATTCTCCACTGGGTATGAAAAGACGAATAAAGTAAATTCATTTTGACATGTTTACAATGTAAGATTCATTGCATTATATTTATATCATATTAATAGAATCAAACTTACGTGATCAGGACAGACTGGTTCTCTCTGTCTGTAAAAAAAAAAAATTCACATTTGAATGATTATGCCATTCATTAGTAAAAACAAGATATTAGGGATTTCAAACTTTGAATTTACAAACCAGTGAGCATGTTCTGGAAGGCATTGTCAGAGACAGAGAAGATGTGGGGTGGAGCCTCCATACGCTTCTTGCCTCTGTAGGCATTGACAACTGACTGATCGTACACTGGGAGCCACTTGTAGGGGTTTACAGTGGCACAGAACAGCCCAGAGTAGGTCTGAAGGAGGTCACAGAGAGAGTTTCAGAGTAATTGATATACTATATTATGTATATTATGTATTTTAATTTAGAATGTTAAATATCTCACGTAGATCATCCATGCTGCATAACGCTCTGCAAGGTTATACAACACAGAGGCTTCATTGAGATGGGTCATCATGGCCATGTCCTCAATTTTGTCGTACTTGGGAGGGTTCATGGGTGTGACATCGTCCTCCTTGACTGTCCTCTCCTGAAACATGGAAACCCATTTTTAGTTTTCTTAACAATGCAACTTTCACTTTTGCACTGTTGATAGCAACAACTTAGCCCATGCCATGATCAACCTCTGCCTACCTCCTTTGTTGCCAAAACTGTGACGGTGACTTTGCCAGCGTCCCTCTTAGTGATGGTACACTTGACGTACAGTTCCTTAGCATCAGCCACATATCCAGCAGCCTTCGCATCGAAAGGCGCGGTCTGGGCCGCAAGCCTCTCCTTCTCTGGCTTCCGGAGGTAAATGGCAGCCGCGCCATAAATGGCCATCTCTGCGTCCGTACTCATGATGAAGGCTTATTTCACAAAAACAAACAAATTAATTTATTTTAACTGACATATATAGATGGCTTCAACAAGGTTTTGAGATGGTGTTCGTCCACGAGATATTCAATTATTCTTACCGTTTTCTTCCCTCTAATCGCAGAAGAAATTGTTCCTTTAAAATAAAAGTTATTATTGGTATTATTAAGTCACGTGTACAAGTAACAGTCAAATTTGGCCGACTTAAATCATAGTAAAATATGACTCTGACTGTGTATTTAACTATAACATTGATTTATACATACTTATATCAACATTTCATTATGTTCAAAACAATTAAAAATAAATATTCACATAAGATGCAGATAAAATACACATACAAATGTCCACTGTAATGTAATGTAAACAACAGTAGGTAGTAATTTAAATGAACAAAGATCCTAAACGGTATCTAAAATAAATGTATATTGAAAACATTCTTTGTGATTCATTTTTAAAGAGGTAGATAAATAGGATTAATTTCCTCGATTAAAAAAAAAAGTGTGTATGAAACTAACCAAACTAATGCAATGGCTCCCCTACACAGCAGCTGAAGAATCAGTCTGACTTACCTCCAGTTGTAATAACCTGAATGAGTGCATTCATCTCATCTTGTGGCCTCTTATATAGAGGTGGTTCTGCAGTCCAGGCTGAAACTAAATAAGGGCAGATCCTCTTGTTTTGTCTAGCTTTGCATTTGATTTGTTCATTGGCACATACATTTCCAGCAGTTACAATTCTGAAATCAAATGAATAATTTACTTTGAAGATATATAGAATGCAATATAATGTTAGTTTATTGTATATTTTAAACGTATACGTTGTTATTCATATTTGTATTTACATAATTTAATGGCTTAATATATAATATATAATATTTTGTTTCCTTGCAGATTGTGATCACTTATTTAACAATCAGTTTCACACAATCTATAAATATATCATGTATAAACGTTGAATACCTATCCATGCCACATTGCAACTGTAAGCAAGGATTCCATTTTTGGCTTGGTCAGAGTATTCAAACTTTTATGAAATAAAGGTAGACGATTCAATAGAGGCCCTTATGCTGGGGGGTATAGGGTTGCATGTGTTAATATATTTTTTGGAGTGCACTTCTTCGGAGTGAAAATTAAAAAGACTCAACATTTTTGTTATGCTTAAAATCCTAACAGATTTTTTCTAAGTGTTTATATACTTGTATCCACAGGTGTACAGACTCTCATCATCCCTATCCCTTTATTAATAGATATATCATGTGCATATTTGTTACAAAAAAATCTTCAGTATCATTTACTTTATTTTATAGATTAAAAGATGAAGAAGTTTGAGAGTCTATAAATATCCTAATTCTTGTCCATATTGCAACATTGCAACTGTCACCAGAGATCCACTTTTGGCATGGTAGAGTATATCAACTTTAATGACATGATGCCAAGGAATAGCGATGAATGTATTTTTAAAAATTTGCATTGCAGTGTTTCCATTCAGCTTTGCTTAAATAATTTATATTATCTAAAATGAAACAACACATATTAAATCTAATGTGCAAAATTGGACCACCAAGGGAACAAGATGTTTAATTGTTTTTTTGGTATATGTTTTTTTGGCATATACCTATAAACATATATATATATATATATATATATATATATATATATATATATATATATATATATAGGCCTATATACTAATTAATTCCAGTATGTAATCACCTTCTTATTCAATGTCTTACTAATGGAAACTAATGTTAATTAGTTAATAAAAATTCCAAAGCTTTACTTAACTCCGTTGAATTTCCTTTCACAACGCCTCTTTCTTATCATCTTTACCGCAGTCATCACCCACATACACAGATACAAAAGCTCATTGTTCCTGACTGTTTACCATTCTTACTTTTCAATTTTAATAGCTATATATCATATTCATATCTGTTTTTAAACTTGGGCATCTATCTATAAATAATTCTGGTTCACATTGCAGCTGAGACCATAGATACCATAGATTTCTTGGCATAAGACTATGCTAACTGGAATAACATGCCAAGGAATAGTGCTGCATATGCTTGCATAGATTAATTAATTACTATATGAATTTGTATATATATATATATATATATATATATATATATATATATATATATATATATATATATATATGCCTATATGCCTATATACAAATTAATTCTAGTATGTAATCACCTTCTTATTCAATTGTATGGAAATACTTTTAATTGTGCTTTTATGTTTGATGTCTTACTAATGGAAACTAATGTTATACTGTATCGTTTAGCTTGATGTCTGTGTGCTTGACCTCACATAAATACACCAGTGGCACATTGCTTCCTATTTGGCTGGCAGAAAGGACATTAAGATTGAAGTGACGTGTGTAACCAGTCAAAAGCAACTATATTTATATTGGCACCCATATAAATACAGCATATCAACATCATGTCTAAAATTGTCTTAGGTATTAAACTTCATTGCAGGTGCCAGTTGTAAATACATGTGGTCTGATGAATGAACATTGGGGGGAGAGTGAGCAGTGCTATGGGAAAGAGAATACTGTTTAGCCTCTTTAATAGAGATGTATTTTAAGTGGGTATTTGTTGTAGTTTTGCAGAGGGTCATATTTCAAGATATTTTAGAAGGATGAATCTCAGACTGGTCCGTCTGGTCTTCAAACAATGTTTAGCCACAAAAAGACACACTAGATGGAAAGCTTCCAAAAAGTGGATGACCACAAGGATTATGCAATCCAAGTTGTCTCTGATTTGCAGTGATAAAAACAAGGAACAAAACAATTAGAATAAAAAAGTAGACTTTTGATATATATATATATATATATATATATATATATACACACACACTGCTGATTCTTTCTCGCAGCCATGTTTTCTGATAATCTTTTGTAGGTGTTATGATTCCTTCCAAGGTTTCCCTTTAGCCCAAGTTTTTCTCTCTCGTTGGATTAAGGTTGTTACTATCATTGACAGTCGCTTCACATTGCAGGATTTGGACTCCAGATATTAAACCTGCTAGATATCTCTCAGTGCTCTGCAACGTATCATTGAGCCTCTCAGATTGCATCTCTGCAGTACTGCACCTAGCCCATCCTAGGCCATCCTAGGCGAGTTGTTTCCGGAGATGGTTTGGCTCTTTGTGTGACGGTGCTTCACCGCAGCAAATCACCGGGCCAGCTGAGACAATTGTACCGGCATGCAGAATGATTCTGCCAAGGAAAACCACGAGTAACGCTGGTGAGATGAGTTACTGATCAGGTGGTTGAATGGTACAACGTCAGAGTAGGTCTTCTGTGGGGTTATTTTGACACCAGTCCATGAAATACATTGTGGATTGTAACTTATTTCATAAAAAAAAGTTTTTTTGTGAGAGAATAGAATCAAAGCATTTTAACCAAGACTTGCTCAAAATACAAATTCAAATTCAAAAAAACTTTATTTGTCCCCAAGGGGCAATTGAAGACAGACACGTAAAGCAGCAGCATTCAATACAAGCTTAGGTGCAACATAAGCCAAGAACAAGACAATTGTTGTTAGTTACTGACAGATAAAACACAAGGCATAGTTATGTACAAATATACAGAGTGATATATAAATATTTTTATAAATAGAGCTTGAAAAGTTTTAAAAAGTGTAACATTAGACTAAAGGTTACAATAATATCAGATAAAAATATACCAAGCTGATGAAGGAGCATTGAATCATGTTGTACAGCAGCGCTCAAAAGCAGCGAAGCAGACGCAATTGTGAACTTGGGACGTGATTGACGTGGGTTCAGTCATATAACGGGGGGGGCTTTATTTCTCTGAGCTTGTGCGTGTGTGTGTAAGACCAACTCTCACCACCGGGGGGGGGGCACTAGAGCTGGAAATGTCTCAAACTTTAATATGATCCCACAAAGCCAGAAGTGTATATTTCCCATTCAATACCCTACCTGGCTGGTTTATTACACTTTAAATGTTTAATTTCCGTGTGTTAAAACATTCTTCATTGTCGTTGTCACTGAATCTGAGGTTGGCGTGCACTTTTGGAACTTGAAAACTATATGGCTGATGTGGATGTTTATATGCGGTGTATCCGCCTCTCAAATTTCCACATACTCACACGCATGCTAGCACGCACGCGAACGCACACACACTCCTATAAATAGTGCTTTTATCTCTTTAATATGTTTTTGAATATCGGATCGGTGCTGGATAAAAGGTATTTGGGAAGTCCCGGACGCCCGGGTCCATCACAGCAGGTTAATCCGAGGTACAGTCGAAAACCAACATCACCACAATGTCACAAGGAGAACACACATCAAGGCATTTGAAGTAGCCTTCATGAATGCATGAATGTGCCCAAGTCAAAGTGTGAAAGTTGAAACGTCAGGGAAATGTGTGTGTCAGGAGGAGCCTGCTGTGTTCCAATATCCAGGGTTGCCAACTCTCACGCATCTGGCGTGACTCACGCTTTCAGCATCAATCTCACGCACACGCAACAAATGTCACGCCAAAAAACCCAAAAAACTCCCGTTCATTTTCTGACGATGATTTGACTAGACTAGACCAGACCACAGCGTATTGTTTCTAACCCTATCTGCCTACAACGTTCTCATAGCAGCAGGACTGATGGACTGCGGGTGTAAGTGGGACAGGCTTGGGGGGCCCAAGGCAGAGGGGGGCCAATGGGAAAAAAAATAATATATATATATATATATTTTTTTTTTTTGATTGTTGCTCAAATAGTTTAATAACAATCAGAAACAACAACAAGGTGAGTAATACAGCACAACTAAAGAGAAGTTAAAACCTCTCTGCATGTTTTGTAATAACACAAACTAGAAAATGTAATCCCACGCATAAGGGATTACTGTGCATAGAAATGGCTGTGATCTTTATGATCTTTTTGCATGTTGCTTTGGATGAAGGCATCTGCTAAGAACCATAATCATATTTCAGTTAAATTCAGCTGAGGGTTGTATAGCCAATGCAAAGACTGATAGTTGAGTATGGATGAGTTGAGTTATGGTTGGACAGAAATCAGACACTGAACATAGAAACCATCAACTTCAGTCTCTTGTCTTCTCTTAATTGCGCAACCTTTGAACAATTATCTATTTTCTGTGGGTAAGATGAGGGAGGTAGTTAGATATGCTTCATGTAAATCAGTCAATAGGCCTACTAGAAAATGCATTTCCTGTAGAAAACGCGGGGAATGCTGTAGTACAAAGTGAGGTTGAAAATATGTTTTAATAAAGCCACATAGATTAAGACGTAAAGAAACGTTTAATGGATTAAATCAAGTAAAAGCTGCCCAATCTGGCAACACTGCCTGCACGTCCTCGCGCTCCACCCTCAGCGTAAATTAATGAGACCAACTGAAAACGAGGCAGAGATGGAACTAATTAGGCCTATGAAAAAAATATAAAGGTAATCGAAATTCTGTTTTCAAATTATTGAAAATACAAGTGGACCCACTTGTTTTGATTTGTTTAGTTACGAAGTTGAGTGGGTACGGAGGCTCCGATACTTCAGGAGGTTCAGGAGGCTGAACAGACTGTGTGCGGGGTGGCTGGCGTCGCTCACAATTCGGGTGAGGTGGGCGATGTATGTGACTTGCAAGGAAGGGAGTGGGGTAGGCCTACCAATGATCCTTCCAGCTGTGTTCACTATGCGTTGCAGTGCTCTCCTGCTGTATTCAGTGCAGCTTCCGCCCCACACAGTGATGCAGCTGGACAGGATGCTTTCAATGGTGCCCCGGTAGAATGTGCACACGATGGTTCGCTTGCTTCAGTTTGCGGAGGAAGTAGAGGCGCCGCTGGGCTTTCTTCACCAGTGATGCAGTGTTGGTTCCTTCCTGTAGAGGGTGTCATCGTTCTTGGTGATGAGACCCAACAGAGTTGTATCGCAAACTTCACCATGTGATTGGTGCTGTAGGTTGGTGTGCAGTCGTGAGTCAGCAGGGTGAAGAGCAGGGGACTGAGCACACAGCCTTGGGGGGCCCCTGTGCTGAGTGTGATGCTGCTCGAGGTGTTGTTGCCGACTCGTACTGCTTGTGGCCTCTCACTAAGGAAGTCCATCAGCCAGTTTCAAAGGGAGGTGTTGAGTCCCAGCTGGTCCAGTTTACAGATGAGTTGTTGTTGTGTTGGATTATGGTGTTCAATGCTAAACTGAAGTCTATGAACAGCATTCTCACATATGAGTCTGTTGAGTCCAGGTGGGTGAGGGCTGGTGGATAGCAGAGCAGATTGCATCCTCTGTGGACCGTTTGGCTCAGTATGCAAACTGAAAGGGGTCCAGGGTAGAGGGGAGGATGGACTTGATGCCGTTCAAAACACTTCATGATGATGGGGGTCAGTGCCACAGGGCAATAGTCATTGAAGCAGGATGGTGCAGGTTTCTTTGGCACAGGTATGTATGATGATGATGATGCCTTGAAATGTGATGGAACAGAAGCTTGTCTCAGAGAAGTGTTAAAGACATCCGTGAAGACATCCTTAAGCTCGTCTGCACAGTCCTTCAACACATGGCCTGGAATGTTGTCTGGGCCTGTTGCTTTCAGCAGGCAGCAGATAGGCACAGAGCCTGATCGTTGGGGGGGGGGGGGAGTCTTCTGGGCTTGTGTTGTTTGTTGCTGCTTCAAACCGTGCAAAGAAGCTGTTGAGGTTGTTGAGCAGAGAGATGTTGTCGTCGCAGATCTGTGGCACAGGCTTGTAGTCCGTGATGGTCTGAATGCCCTGCCACTGGCTCCACGGGTATCTGCTGTCTTTGAAATGGCAGATTATCTTTTTTGTAGGGATGCACCGAAATTTCGGCCACCGAAATTTTTCGGCCGAAAATGGCCCAAAAGCGCACTTTGGCCGAAACACTTTTATCACCGAAACAACACGGCCAAAACAGGAAATTGTGATGACGCAAACAAAAACCGCGGCCAGCACACGCTTGTCTGGATAAGCGCCTCTGCGCCAACATGTCTGCGGTGTGGGCATATTTCCATATATCTGAAAAAGACTAAATGTAGTAATCTAGAGAACCAGCTACAACCTTGTTTTCATCCAAACGAGCCGTCTTTAGCTACGGCTCGCTATGAGACAGCTTCTATGAGCTGTCGGCTATCAGCCGCGAGTTTAGGGACCGTCCGCAAAGTGCAAAACGGAAAACGGTGTTGTTGTTTTTTCAGTGCTAAATAAATATTTTTATACTTTTAATAATTGTAATTGATTTATTCTTTGAATTGCAATGCCTTGATTTTAGTGAGGTTAGTACACAGTCATAGCTATAAATGCAATGGTAGGCCTACTAATAATTGGCATAATAATTTATTTCGGTGTTTCGGTTTTCGGTTTTCGGCCTTGGTTTCCTCATTTTCGGTTTTCGGTTTCGGCCAAGAATTTTCATTTCGGTACATCCCTACTTTTTTGTATAGTCCTGTTTTGCTTTCCTGATGCCACAGGTTGGCTCTCGCTGTTCTCAGGGCGTCACAAGCTCTGAGGGACGCAGCTGTAATGAATAGGCGGATCTGTACCAGGTGTATATTGACTGACAGCAGTCTCCTGGGGTTACGCCTCTACTTTTCTTCTTCCAAGGACTTGATCTCTGTTCTCGGTGCGGTGCACAGGCTGGTGGTGCTAGCTCCTCTTGTCCGGTGAACATACTCAAAGCAAGGTAGGGGATCTGACCTTTCGCTTGATCTCATTGAATTTAGGCTGTTGGTGTTGTCTTAGTGTATGCCTTGCCTTACAGTGGCATGGCTCATCACTGTTCAGTGCTGAGTAGCTTGTTGCTGAGCTAACGTAAAGAGGCTCTACTCCAGCAAAGTGGATTTGGTTACTCTTCCCCTGTCTCGGGTTATACTCCTGCGGGGCGAGCGTGGGTCCGGTGCGGGTCGAAGGTAAGCTCATTCTCGCTGAAGCTCGCCTATTGTGCGATGTAGCGCTGTTGCTAGTTTTTTTATTTATTGATCTGCCTGGTTGTCAGCGGCCTGTATTCAGGTGGCGTGTATGACCTCCGGTCCATCCTGTGATTGCTCTACTGCTAGGATAGCTGCACTCCGGGAGCTGAGACTGCCTGTTTCACCATGTAAGAGGAGATTGGCCACCAGGCGACTGTCCACCATCCCAAAGGGCTGCTGTTTTTGTCTCCTAGAAATACTTTGCCTTTTGTTTAATCAGTTGGTTCATATTTCCCTAATTCTGTCATCTTAGCCTGGTGGGCTGCTAGCTTTTAGCTGCTGGGGTTTGGTTGCTCACCACACTAGGTTGCTGCTTCGCTGCAAATCATCATCATGGAGACTGATATGCTGCCCAGACGTGTAGTCGAGGCGAAGGGGTTCCACGATCTGATTGCATTTCTCAAGCCAGATTACACCATGCCATGTCGCTAAACTATGACTGCGCAGCTGGAGAAAATGTACAGCAAAGCAGTTGGCTCGCTCCGTGAGATCCTGTCCTTAGCGGAGAAAGTTGCCATCACCACCGATGCTTGGACAGTGTTGACTACAGAGTCGTACGGAGTCGTGACCGTGGCCGTTCACTTTTTTACTGACTGGGTTGTGAGTGTGATCCTGTAGACCCGCTCAATGCCAGAGAGGCACACTGCGGAATACATGGCTAACGTCCTGCAAGCCGCGGTTGAAGATTGGGGCATAGACGACAGAGTGGCAGCCCGCGTGCATGACAACGCGTCCAACAAATTAAATCGTTTCATGTCTTAAACAAATTCTGTTGCAAAGAGGAGGCGTGTAGCATCAATATCCTAATTAACACATTTTGCCTGTTGTAAATTGACATGAGATATTGTAAATGTGCACAATCCTGCTCTATGCTGTGATATTTTGTATATCATCATTTATATTAACTTCATAGCTGTCTTAAAGGAAATCGCAGATCCTTTGAGCTCCGCAACTGCTGCCGCGGGACGTCGTTAACATCCCTAGAAAAAAGTGTCTGCTAAATGCCCTAAATGTAAATGCAAATGTAGATGGGTTGCTTCAATAATTGGATGTCTGCAACTGTTAGTGATCCAGGTTGTTGGTAATGAACAACAAGGAGGAAAAACATATAATATATATATTCATATATAGCGCCAATGTCTTGCACTCTCATTGGCTGAAGGTCTTCGCTCCTGTCATTGCAGGTTGCAACACCTTTCAATCCGCAGGATTTGGACGCCTAGACAGGTCCAGATATTAAAGCTGTGCGTTATCTGTCAGGGCTCTTCAATGTATCACTTAGCCTATCGGATTGCGTCTTTGGAGTTCACACTACACAATCATCACTCTTGGGCGCATGCTAAGATATTCCTCCAAGCTGGGTTTTTTGTCTGTTATTTCAAAATCTTGTCTTTCTTGCCCTTCTTTCATAAACAGTGAATACATGGGTTAACACCAGGAAACTTTTGCATTAGTTGTGTTTCTCTAGTCCAATGTTTACACTTTAAAATGTCATGCACATTCAGAAGCATTGCTTTTTGCTTGTTCTGCCACTACATTGAAATCCATATGCCTGAAAGTATGTCTTATTTGATTAAAAGTATTTTTATGTTGAACCTTTCGGCCTATATCCAATGACCTATGAGATCCAGCTCTAGTAAAGATAAACTCTGTTTACAGGACTGAGCAAAGGAAGTAAAGCCAAACAAATAACTACACATTACAAGATGGACATTTGATGTATAGTTTATTGAATTATATTCCCAATCGCGTCATATTGTATGACGTGTATGTGCAATGTCTCACATGGAACGGAATTATTCAGCGCTGTCCTTTGCCTAAAGAGAAATACAAAACAAAAGTAGAATTTGGATGTTTAAAAGGCATTTGTATAAAATAATATAAGGAAATTATTAGGACACATATTTGTGGAATAATCAACACTGTACTTTGCCGTCCAATTACCTTTCCAGAGTCGCGGCTCTTAGACCTCAGCTTGTTGACCTGAGTCTCAGCAATGTCAGCACGTTCCTCAGCCTCCTCCAGCTCATGTTGAACCTTCCTGCACTTGGACAGGTAAGAGTTGGCCTGCTCCTCCTGTAGAAACATTAATATTATGTTTTTAATAAGTACTGAAATTGATGCAATAACCAGATTTTGTTAGGTAATTTCTACTTACAGCTTCCTCAGACTGCCTCTTGTAAGCCTTCACCTTCAGTTGCAGCTTATCAACAAGATCCTGGAGTCTGGCACCATTCTTCTTATCCTCCTCAGTCTGATCCACATTTGAAAGTGAAAAATCCCCATCATGTGGTCTTTAGATATGATCAAAATGCTAATGCAGTAGAAGCATATTTGGAGATGTAAGTTGGACATACCTGGTAGGTGAGTTCCTTGACTCTCCTCTCATATTTGCGAACACCTTTTACAGCATCTGCTCCACGTCTCTGTTCATTATCAACCTCTGACTCCAGATCACGAACCTTTAGAGTAGATTGATTCAATAAATCTTGTCCTTCTATTGGACCTTTTTGGGATACTATTATAAATGTGGGCTAATTATCATCTTACTCTGGACTCCAGTTTCTGCAGCTGCTTCTTGCCACCCTTCATGGCCAGGTTCTCAGCCTCATCCAGGCGGTGCTGCAGGTCTTTCACTGTGACCTCCAGGTTCTTCTTCATCCTCTCCAGGTGAGAGCTAGTATCCTGCTCTTTCTTTAGCTCCTCAGCCATCATGGCAGCCTACAAGGTCAAGTAATATATTCATTAAGAGTTCCATGAAGTTGTCATAACATCAATTAACAAACGAGTGTAGACCTACATCAGTGATTGCCCTCTTGGCCTTTTCTTCAGCATTCCTGGCTTCCTGGACACTGTCGTCCACCTCACCCTGGACTTGGACCAAGTCAGTCTCAAGCTTCTTCTTTGAGTTCAACAGGCTTGTGTTCTGAAACAAATTATTATAACATTTATTTCAAAACATGTACGTGTTCTTGTACCTGAATGATAGAATTAGAATGTTGTTTACCTGAGAGTGCAGCAGTCCAACGCGCTCGCTGGCATCCACCAGCTCTTGCTCAGCCACTTTGCGACCTCTCTCTGTCTGTTCCAGAGCTGCCCTCAGCTCCTCAATTTCAGCTACCATGAGACCGTTCCTACGGTCCACCATGGCAGCCTGCTCCTTCAGGTCTTCTGCAGCTCTGGTGGCATCATCAAGGTGCAGTTGGGCATCCTTAAGAAGGGTGAACATTTATTTTTATACGTGAAATAATGTGAAAAACTTCAACTATAAATGGTGGTAAATATACAGGGATCTCAAATTATGTTTTGTGTCATACCTTCAGTTGTCCCTGGACATTCCTCAGCTGCTTCTGGGCCTCAGAAGCCTGGCGGTTGGCATGACTCAGCTGGATCTCCATCTCATTCAGGTCTCCCTCCATCTTCTTCTTGATTCTCAGGGCATCATTCCTGCTCCTGACCTCAGAGTCCAGCGTGCTCTGCATGGAGTCAGTGATCCTCAGGCTGTTCCTCTTGATCTGCTCCATCTCCTCGTCCTTCTCAGCCAGCTTCCTGTCAACCTCACCCTTAATCTGGTTGAGCTCCAGCTGGACACGCAGAATCTTGGATTCCTCGTGCTCCAGAGTTCCCTGATGTATGACACATGTTTTAGGCACAATTATTGAAACTCAATGCAATATTTTGTAATTATAGTCTCTTATTTAGTTTATTTCCTCTTCACCTCAGCTTCCTCAAGGGCTGTCTGGATCTCAGACTTCTCTGTCTCCACCTGCTTCTTGGACTTCTCCAGCTCATGGATGCTCTTTCCGGTCTCACCAATTTGTTCAGTCAGGTCGGAAATCTCCTCTGCAGAGCAATTTTATGTGTTTAAGTATGGTTTGTATTTCTTATCCACAGGTGCTGTAAATATCACTGAGCGTAAACTCACGTTGGAGGTTCTTGTTTTCACGCTTCATGGTCTCCAGCTGATCCAAAGTTTCTTCATAGGAGTTCTTCATCTTGAAAAGCTCAGTGCTTAGAGAACGAGCCTCTTTCTGAGTTCCTTCAAGCTCTGCCTGGCCCTCCTCATATTTCTGCTTCCAGTCGGCCAAAACCTGTACAAAATTGTTAATTAAGTGGTACATGTTTAGCCATTGAAGAAGAATCATAGGATTATAATGTTTTAAGCCATTATTTCAATGAATTAGTATAAACCTTGTCAAAGTTCCTCTGCTTCTTGTCAAGGTTGGCAGCCAGTCCATTGGCCCTCTCCACATCAACCATGAGGTCCTCCACCTCACCCTGGAGTCTTTGTTTGGTCTTCTCCAGAGAGGCACACTTTGAGTTCACAGCCTCAATCTGTTCCTCAGCCTCTTGAAGGCGCTGGGCAAGCTTTTTCCTTAAAGAAAAGCATGGCTTTATTTGTGTATATTCATCAAATAGAATAGAATAGTGCACTTTAGCAAAAGTATTAAATATTTGACTCACTTGGACTCCTCAAGCTCCTCAGTGCGCTGGATAGCATCAGTTTCATACTTGGTCCTCCACTGAGCCACCTCACCGTTGGCCTTGGACATTCCACGCTGCAGCTCAGCCTTGGCCTCCTGCTCCTCCTCAAACTGCTCCCTCAGAAGGTCACAGTCATGGCGGGCTGATTGCACACCATGAGCAAGAGCATTCTTGGCCTACAAAAGGGGAAACAGAGCATGTCAATCCAAGATATGTTTTTATATTTTTACCCTGCAATTTGTATGAATAATACTACCTTACCTTAACTTCCTCCTCATTTAGCCTCTTCAGCTCCTCAATCTGTTGAGTATAAGCCTGCTTGCCTCTGGTCAGCTGGGAGACAAGAGCTTCCTTCTCCTCAAGCTGACGACCAAACTCACCTAGTTGGAGGAGGTATATCAAATTAGTAATACATAAAGAATTTGTGAGACAAAAAATGTATGTTGAATTGTGTTCCCAAAATGGTCCCCCCAGACTAATAAATGATTAATATGGCTGAATGAAAGAAGTATCAACCGTTTTCTGTCAGCAGTCTTGCTCTCTGGGCACTGATGTCATTGATCTGGCGAGCATTCTCGTCACTCTTAGCCTTGATTTCACTGAGTTGGTCCTCAAGGGTACGGCAAATCTTCTCCAGATTTCCCTGAATTTATCAATTTCAAATAATGTTAATTTGTTATTATTTATCTACTTATTTATATTACTTCTTAACACAATGAAGGCATTGAAGAATAACTTACCTTGGCCTTAGAAACAGCTTCCATGTTGCTGGAGAGGTCATCAATCTCCATCTTGAACTCGCTCTTCTCCTTCTCAAGCTTCTGCTTGACACGCTGGAGGTTGTCGATCTGCTCTCCCAGCTCTGCTACACTGTCAGCCTGCTTCTTACGCAGAGCAGCAGCAGTGGCTTCATGCTGCAGGGTGGACTCCTCAAGGTCACGACGCAGCTTCTGGAACTCAGCCTCACGCTTCTTGTTCATCTCAATCTGAGCAGAAGTGGCTCCACCAGCCTCCTCAAGCCTCTCACTGATCTCTTCAAGTTCCCTGGAGAGATCAGCTCTCTGCTTCTCAACCTTGGCACGAGCAGCACGCTCAGCCTCAATCTCTTCCTCCAGCTCCTCAATACGGGCCTAAATAATAGACAAATATTGAGCTCAATATCCAAGCATATCATTTCAGAACCTTTATATAAAAACAATTAACTTGATTAATTGTCCCACCTGAAGCTCCTTGATCTTTTTCTGAAGCTGAGCACCCAGTGACTGCTCATCCTCAATTTTGCTTAGGAGCTGGCTGGTCTCAAAGTCCTTCCTGAGAATAATTAACACGAAAAATGTTAAACTATCTCAAAACAGTCATATGCACTAAACCCTATCTTAAAATACAAATGAAAATAAAATACAAATGTATTACTTCTTGATTTTCTCGTCAGACTGTTGTTTGTCATTCTCAAGATCCATGACAGTTTCCTGAGCCAGTTTCAGATCACCCTCAAGCTTTCTCTTGGATCGCTCAAGGTCCATACGGAGCTTCTTCTCTTGCTCCAGAGAACCTTCAAGCTGGATATCAATAATTGAAAAATTATTCAGAACAATCAAATGTAATGTTGAATATTCACTCAACTCCATTTCTGATATTCATTGAATAAGCTTTTCTCACATCATCCACTTGCTGTTCAAGCTTGGTCTTGGCCTTGGTCAGAGTGTTGACTTTGTCTTCCTCTGCCTGCAGGTCATCAAGAGTCTGCTGGTGTGCCTCTTGGAGGGCTTTCTTCTCCTTTGTCAGCTTAGCAACGCTCTCATCCTGAGAGGCCATCTCCTCAGTCAGGTTCTTCACCTGAACAAAACAAAATCACGTGTCATACTTTCTCATAAGTAAAGTGTATCCTTCCCTCTATTGATAACGGTTTGGACAATGTTGATGATATTGTTATTGTGGTAACATCTTTAGAAACCTTGTTCTCAGTGGCATGTTTCTCCTTCTCCACTTTGGCCAAGGTAAGTTCCAGGTCATCAATGTCCTTCTTGAGCTCAGAGCATTCATCTTCCAGTTTCCTCTTCTTGGCAGTCAGCTCAGCATTGATTTCCTCCTCATCCTCCAGTCTTTCAGTCGTCTCCTTGAGTTTGGCCTCCAGCTGGATCTTACTTTTGATAAGTCCTTCACACCTCTCTTCAGCATCATTCAGATTCTCTCCTTCCTGTATGATATTTAGATAGGTAGAACATGTCACATCACATGTATCCCAATGTTTGCACACATAAAAACAAAATGTAATGTTTACTTACAGAGGCCACTTGCAATGCAAGATCATTCTTCTCCTGCAGTAGAGAAATCATCTTCTGCTCCAGTTCCTTCTTCTTGGCCAGGGCGGCAGCCAGGTCTGTCTTCATCTTTTCATAGTTTTCCTTCATGTCAGCAAGCTCCTTCTCAGTTTCAGCACTCTTCAGAAGAGGCTTGATCTTGTAGTACACCTTCATCCATGGCCAGTGTTTGACATTCATGAATGAGCGAACATTGTACTGAATAGTGTAGATGGCTTCCCTATCAAATAAAATAAACCATATAGTCATATTTCACACTCAGTATCTAAAAACCAGTTTGAGTATTGAGCACTATGTTTTAAAACATACCTCCTCTCTGTCATCTTCACATACTCCTTTCTCATGACATAACCTCTGCAGAGTGCCTGAATCATTCCGACCAGAGCAGCCAGCTTCTCATCTCGCATCTCCTCAAGAGTACCCAGAAGACCAGCTTTAAAGAACACCTTAATGTAAGAAGAGACGTATGTCAGCGAGTAACTTTAAATCAAGTATAAACCTAGATTTTGACAACAATAAACAAACCTTGGTGTGTCCAAATTTGTACTCATCGTGAGGCACATCAATGGACCCAAGCAGTTTCTCAGAAGCCTTCTTGTTGTCAATAAACTGGCCCTCAGGAATGACACTGGCATTCAGTACTTTGTACCTGAAGAAGACCATTGTAATGTTTTTAACAATAACACAAATATTCAAAGACATTTGTAAAGTTTTCCTTGAAAAATCATTGAGTTAATACCTCTGCTTGAAGTCAGCATAGAGGATTCTGCTGGGGAAGCCCTTTCTGCAGATTCTAATGCCCTCCAGTACACCGTTACACCTCAGCTGGTGGATAACCAGGAAGTTCTCCATGAGTCCTGTTATTTTGGTGAAATTCATGTAATTAATATTATTAGTTTGGTATAGCAATGCCCATAAACCCTCACTAAAATGTATTATTATGACTCAGACACTATGAACATTTACTAGTAGTCACTGTACCTGGAGTCTTTGACTCGTTGGGAATCAGACAACGCACAAAGTGAGGATGGGTGCTCCTCAAGTTAGTCATTAGTTTGCCCAAGTTCTCCTATAGACATGAAACAAAATATTAATTCCGTAGAACTTGTTTCGGAAAGAATGATTTAGAATTATACATACATATGTAGTAAGTGTTTAAGTACGTTTTTACATGTATTCATTTTGCTTGTTTAACCTTACCCTGAACTGTGAAGACACAGTCTGCATGGAACCACCCTTCTTCTTGCCTCCTTTCTTTGCACCGCCAGTCTCTGTTTTTAATTATCGGTTACAAGTCAGTTAGTTAAATTCATAACATTTTTTTTTTTTTAAGAAACACATTAAGTGGCAGGAAATAAATGGTTATTATAATATCACTGATGTAAAAATTACTGGTAAAAATTCTGAGATGTACCTTCAACTACAGGTGGGTACAGGACAGGCAGCAGTTTGTTTGAGGACTTCTGGTACAGCCCAATAACAGAGTCATTCAGGGGATCCTTGTTCTTGTCCAGCCAGCCAGTGACATTGTAGTCCACAGTACCAGCATAATGCACCAGGGAGAAGTGGGCCTCAGCCTTTCCCTTTCCTGGCTTGGGCTTCTCAAATGCTTTGTTCTTGCCAAGATGCTGGTCATACAGCTTGTTCTTGAAGGTAGTGTCTGAAGCCTTGGGGAACATGCACTCCTCTTCAAGGACGGAGAAGATGCCCATTGGCTTAAGAGAATAAAGGATTGATGAAACATTATTAAAAGTAATTTGTAAGTCACACAAAGAATAATGATATGTAGTTATAATATTCAGGTGTACCTTCTCAATAAGCTCAATGCAGGCAGCCAAGTCCATGCCGAAGTCAATGAACTCCCAGATAATACCCTCCTTCTTGTACTCCTCTTGCTCCAGGACGAACATGTGGTGGTTGAAGAACTGTTGCAGTTTCTCATTGGTGAAGTTGATGCACAACTGCTCCATGCTGTTGTACTAGTAGGGGACATTCAATAAACTGACTATTACAAGTGTTCAACAATTGATTGGTAATGACTATATCCAAATGAAGGAAATGCTATCAGAAATGCTGCCACTTATTTAACAACTTACATCAAAAATCTCAAAACCAGCGATGTCCAGCACACCAATGTAGAATTGTCTTGCTTGCTTGGTGTCTAGCATACTGTTGATACGGATGACCATCCACAAGAACATCCTCTCATAGATAGACTTGGCCAGGGCACTCACTGAGTTGTTGACCTGAAAATATTTTTTCATACAAAATCATCACAAACTATAATCTCATAATTGACAAACCATGTTAACAGAAATTGTACCATATTTCATGAACACATTGTGTTTTTATTACCTGAGGTACAGTCTGTCCCTTGGTGACATACTCATTTCCGACCTTCACTCTTGGGTAGCAAAGAGCCTTGAGCATATCAGCAGAATTCAGACCCAGTAGATAGGAAATCTTGTCGGCCTCTACAAAGTTAACATGAAAAATGAATGTGTTATTATTCTGTATGATAATGACTCCAAATGAAATACAAGCAAATATGCACCAATATACCTTCTAGTGCAGTGATGAATACATATTAATAGTTACCTTCATTGCCATCTGGCTCAGCCTGCTCCTCACGCTGCTTCTGCTTGAACTTCATGTTACCGTGGTGAAGCACAGCACCAGTAAACTTAAAGATGCCCATCTTGTCCTCATTAGTGAAGCCCAAAATATCAATGGCTTCCTGTGTCGAAAAGAAAAAAAACATTTAGAAAACATTTTGTCTGATATATCCTATGTGGAAAATATATGATTTTTTTTCCAATCAATAACTGACATCAGTAGCATCCAGCTCCACTTTGTCATCAATGCTGGCCACAGTGATCTGACCCTGACTGCACATGGGGAAGTCGTAGGGGTTGGTGGTGATGAGGGTCATTTCTGAGGGATTAAACAAATGTCATTTTTCAGCTTGTTTTTTGTCAATATCATTTCTCAACTATATGCTGCTACCTAACAGATAACTTCTGAATAAAAAATAATATCCAAATGCATTTCCATACTGTTTAATGGAAGATATAATATTTACCAAAAACGATTTATTCTAGAGAGAAAACTAGCCCTTCAAGTAGTTGAACTTCAGAAGGCATATTTAGATATTTATAGTTATATTAGATCAGATGAAGGCAATTCTGGAAAACTTTTCATCTTAATATTTATTACATTCTTCACACTCTTACTATAATAAAATCTCACCAATGATCTCAGGTTTGTGGTTGGTCATCATCTGGTAGAAGATGTGATAGCCTCTCTCATCGGGAAGCTGGAATGTCACTCTTGACTTCTCCAGCAGATCTATGAGGCCCATTCATTAATCAAAACCTATTCCTCTAATAATCTTGGTTAATTAATCCACATGTAGAACTAGATACTTACACGTCTCAATGTCAGCACTGGACAGTTTACCATTTGCGTGGAAATGAATTCTGATGAATTTACCCTGTTTGCAAAATAATTTGTTTTAGCATCCTCAAAAAAAGACTCAAAAACTAAGGAGCGTCTTCAAGGAATTCACTTCATACTTACAAAACGGGAGGAGTTGTCATTTCTCACAGTCTTGGCATTACCATAGGCCTCCAGCAGGGGATTGGCTGCAATAATCTGGTCCTCCAGTGACCCCTATAATGAAGCATAAAATGTTAATACCTATTTATTGAATCATATTTATATTCTTCATGTTCTTAGGTGGTTTCTTTATGTATTGATTCATTGATTTAATGTTTTATTTTTATTGTTTTAACATACTTTTATCTTTCCAGCGCCTGCAGGGCCCTCCTTCTTATCTCCACCCACTGAGATGGTAGCAAAGTACTGGATGACACGCTTGGTGTTCACAGTCTTTCCAGCACCGGATTCTCCACTGGGTATGAAAAGACGAATAAAGTAAATTCATTTTGACATGTTTACAATGTAAGATTCATTGCATTATATTTATATCATATTAATAGAATCAAACTTACGTGATCAGGACAGACTGGTTCTCTCTGTCTGTAAAAAAAAAAATTCACATTTGAATGATTATGCCATTCATTAGTAAAAACAAGATATTAGGGATTTCAAACTTTGAATTTACAAACCAGTGAGCATGTTCTGGAAGGCATTGTCAGAGACAGAGAAGATGTGGGGTGGAGCCTCCATACGCTTCTTGCCTCTGTAGGCATTGACAACTGACTGATCATACACTGGGAGCCACTTGTAGGGGTTTACAGTGGCACAGAACAGCCCAGAGTAGGTCTGAAGGAGGTCACAGAGAGAGTTTCAGAGTAATTGATATACTATATTATGTATATTTTGTATTTTAATTTAGAATGTTAAATATCTTACGTAGATCATCCATGCTGAATAACGCTCTGCAAGGTTATACAACACAGAGGCTTCATTGAGATGGGTCATCATGGCCATGTCCTCAATTTTGTCGTACTTGGGAGGGTTCATGGGTGTGACATCGTCCTCATTGACTGTCCTCTCCTGAAATATGAATACCCATTTTTTGTTTTCTTAACAATGCAACTTTCACTTTTGCACTGTTGATACCAACTTAGCCCATGCCATGATCAACCTCTGCCTACCTCCTTTGTTGCCAAAACTGTGACGGTGACTTTGCCACCGTCCCTCTTAGTGATGGTACACTTGACGTACAGTTCCTTAGCATCAGTCACATATCCAGCAGCCTTCGCATCGAATGGCGCGGTCTGGGCCGCAAGCCTCTCCTTCTCTGGCTTCCGGAGGTAAATGGCAGCCGCGCCATAAATGGCCATCTCTGCGTCCGTACTCATGATGAAGGCTTATTTCACGAAAACAAATTAATTTACTTTAACTGACATATATATATATATATATGTATGGCTTCAACAAGGTTTTGAGATGTGTTTGTCGACAAGATATTCAATTATTCTTACCGTTTTCTTCCCTCTAATCGCAGAAGAAATTGTTCCTTTGAAATAAAAGTTATTATTGGTATTATTAAGTCACGTGTACAAGTAACAGTCAAATTTGACCGACTTAAATCATATTAAAAGATGACTCTGACTCTGTGTATTTAACTATAACATAGATTCATACATACTTATATCAACATTTCATTATGTTTAAAAAACAAAATTAAAAATAAATATTCACATAAGATGCAGATAAAAGACACATACAAATTTCCACTCTAATGAGTTCTAAAAGATGAATAATTAACAAGAAGAGTGAAAAAGTGAAAAAGCTTTACGAATGTAAACAACAGTAGGTAGTAATTTATATGAACAAAGATCCTAAACGGTATCTAAAATAAATGTATAATGAAAACATTCTTTGTGATTTTTTTTTAAAGCGGTATATAAATAGGAATCATTTCAATAAACAAAAAGAACAGCAGCTGAAGCATCAGTCTGACTTACCTCCAGTTGTAATAACCTGAATCCCCTGCAGTGCATCCATCTCATCTTGTGGCCTCTTATATAGAGGTGGTTCTGCAGTCCAGGCTGAAACTAAATAAGGGCAGATCCTCTTGTTTTGTCTAGCTTTGCATTAGATTTTTTCATTGACACGTACATTTCCAGCAGTTACAATTCTGAAATCAAATTAATAATTTACTTTGAAGATATATAGAATACAATATAATTTTAGTTGATTGTATATTTTAAAAGTATACATTGTTATTCATATTTGTATTTACATGATTTAATGTCTTAATATATAATACATAATATTTTGTTTCCTTGCAGATTGTGATCACTTACTTAACAATCAGTTTCACAAAATCTATATAAATATATCATGTATAAACGTTGAATACCTATCCATGCCACATTGCAACTGTAAGCAAGGATTCAATTTTTGCCTTGGTCAGAGTATTCAAACTTTTATGACATAATGCCAAGGTAGACGATTCAATACTTGTATCCACAGGTGTACAGACTCTCATCATCCCTATCACTTGAATGAATAGATATATCACGTGCATATCTGTTCAAAAACTATCTTCAGTATCATTTACTTTATTTTAAAGAATAAAAGATGAATAAGAAGTTTGAGAGTCTATAAATATCCTAATTCTTGTCCATATTGCAACATTGCAACTGTCAAAAGATATCCACTTTTGGCATGGTAGAGTATATCAACTTTAATGACATGATGCCAAGGAATAGCGATGAATGTATTTTTAAAAATTTGCAGATTGTGTTTCCATTCAGCTTAAAAGCTTAAATGCATAAATTATTTATTTTTTCTACAATGAAACAACACATATTAAATCTAATGTGCAAAATTGGGAGGAACAAGCAGCACCAAGGGAACAAGATCTTTAATTGTTTTTTTGGAATATCTATATCTATATATAGATATAGATATATATATATATACAAATTAATTCTAGTATGTAATCACCTTCTTATTCAATTGTATGGAAATACTTTTAATAAAAAAAGACAAAAAAGACACACTAGATGGGAAGCTTCCAAAAATGGATGACCACAAGGATTATGCAATCCAAGTTGTCTCTGATTTGCAGTGATAAAAACAAGGAACAAAACAATTATAATAAAAAAGTTAACTTTTGATATATATATATATATATATATACACACTGCTGATTCTTTCTCGCAGCCATGTTTTCTGATAATCTTTTGTAGGTGTTACGATTCCTCCCAAGGTTTCCCTTTAGCCCAAGTCTTTCTCTCTCGTTGGATTAACGTTGTTACTGTCATTGACAGTCACTTCACATTGCAGGATTTGGACTCCAGATATTAAACCTGCTAGATATATCTCAGTGCTCTGCAACACATCATTGAGCCTCTCAGAGTGCATCTTTGCAGTTCACACTACATGAACATCCCTCAAGTGATGCCATATGCCTCCAACTCCAATTGTGTAGTGTGAACTCTAGCCTTTTAGTATTCAAACCCAACTCAAACTTTTGCATTAGTTGTAATTTTTGCATTGTATTACATTGTATTACTGTATAAGTATCCAATGTTCCAATTTAAAAAGTCAAGCAAATTCCAAAGCTTTACTTAACTCCATTGAATTTCCTTTCACAACGCCTCTTTCTTATCATCTTTACTGCAGTTATCACCCACAGATACAAAAGCTCACTGTTCATGACTGTTTACCATTCTTAATTTTCAATTTTAATAGCTCTATATCATATTCATATCTGTTTTTAAACTTTGGCATCTATCTATAAATAATTCTGGTTCACATTGCAGCTGACACCATAGATACCTTTTTGGACTGGTTTCTTGGCATAAGACTATACTAACTGGAATAACATGCCAAGGAATAGTGTTGCATATGCTTACGTATATTAATTAATTATTATATTAATTTGTATATAGGCCTATATATATATATATATATATATATATATATATATATATATACATATATATATATATATATTAGTGGTGGGCATAGATTAATTTTTTTAATCTAGATTAAAATGGCTCATTTGAATTCTGCCGAAGGCATTCATAATATGTGTGTGCTACCTAAATAATGACTAAAAGTAAGTCTTTGAGAACGGGTTTCTCAAGCCAGGTGGCGCATTAGACCAGGGGCTCATCTCCTGTTTCCAAAATGCATCACAAACTCTAGTATAACTTACTACACGCTTACTATCACAAACTCAAACGCGGGAAAATATAACGGCGCCGGGACGGGCTCTCGCTACAGGTCCACGGCACGCTCGTCTCCGGTGCGCGCCGCGGCAGCAGTGGCAGCCGGGGCGGCGGTGGGGGCGGCGTTGACGGCAGACGGCTGGTCCGCGTCCGCCTACCGCCGTACCAAGGCGGGCAGCTCGGAGGAAGATTTGATTATTACAACAACAACACCAATTATTTTGACGCTCTGATGTCACGATCAACCCAAAACGTGTCATCGCTCACCCAAGTTGTTTCTATTATCATTGCTACATTGTCTCCAGCATATGCCGCGATTATGGACAGTAGCCTATATTTTATTAAACACTCAGCTTCTGGTTAGTTAAACTTTGAGAATAGATTAACGGCGATATTTTTTTTATCGCCCGATAAGAGTCTCGCGTTAACGCAGCACGTTAACGCCGATAACGGCCCACCACTAATATATATATATATATATATATATATATATATATATATATATATATATAGGCCTATATACAAATTAATTCTAGTATGTAATCACCTTCTTATTCAATTCTATGGAAATACTTTTAATTGTGCTTTTATGTCTGATGTCTTACTAATGGAAACTAATGTTACACTGTATCGTTTAGCTTGATGTCTGTGTGCTTGACCTCACATAAATACACCAGTGGCACATTGCTTCCTATTTGGCTGGCAGAAAGGACATTAAGATTGAAGAGACGTTATTGGCATGTGTAACCAGTCAAAAGCAACTATATTTATATTGGCACCCATATAAATACAGGATATCAACATCATATCTAAAATTGTCTTAGGTATTAAACTTCATTGCATGTGCCAGTTGTAAATACATGTGGTCTAATGAATGAACATTAGGGGGAGAGTGAGCAGTGCTATGGGAAAGAGAATACTGTTTAGCCTCTTTAATAGAGATGTATTTTAAGTGGGTATTTGTTGTAGTTTTGCAGAGGGTCATATTTCAAGATATTTTAGAAGGAGGAATCTCAGACTGGTCCGTCTGGTCTTCAAACAATGTTTAGCCACAAAAAGACACAGTAGATGGGAAGCTTCCAAAAATGGATGACCACAAGGATTATGCAATAAAAGTTGTCTCTGATTTGCAGTGATAAAAACAATTATAATAAAAAAGTAGACTTTTGATATATATATATATATATACACACACACTGCTGATTCTTTCTCACAGCCATGCTTTCTGATAATCTTTTGTAGGTATTACGATTCCTCCCAAGGTTTCCCTTTAGCCCAAGTTTTTCTCTCGTTGGATTAAGGTTGTTGCTGTCATTGACAGTCGCTTCACATTGCAGGATTTGGACTCCAGATATTAAACCTGCTAGATATATCTCAATGCTCTGCAACGCATCGTTGAGCCTCTCAGATTGCATCTCTGCAGTACTGCACCTAGCCCATCCTAGGCCATCCTAGGCGAGTTGTTTCCGGAGATGGTTTGGCTCTTTGTGTGACGGTGCTTCACCGGGCCAGCTGAGACAATTGTACCGGCACGCAGAATGATTCTGCCAAGGAAAACCACGTGGTTGGATGGTACAACTTTAGAGTAGGTCTTCTGTGGGGTTATTTTGACACCAGTCCATGAAATACATTGTGGATTGTAACTTATTTCATAAAAAAAAGTTTTTTTGTGACAGAATAGGATCAAAGCATTTTAACCAAGACTTGCCATGGGATCACTCTAAAACACGGGTCGGGTCAAACGTCTGTTTGTGGTAATGCTAGTAAAAATAAATTTAAAATATATATTTTTTTTTTTACTACTACTCATTACACGTCTGACCTATGTCAGAAACCAACCCGCTTGAATATTGCCTTAAAATAAGGCGTTTTAGAGTGATTTAGACTGGGAAAGGACCTCTGCCCCATCTACGTTCATTCATTCAGGTGGGTGGTTACCCCGCGGCATTGTTGACGCATGCTTAGATGCTGAATGCGATATATAGTCAGTATATATATCTATGCAATCCAATGACTGAAGACGTTCGTAATTGAATAGAACCGCCAACCGGATATGGGTCCGTCACTGATTATGGTTCCCCCGGAAACATTTCCATTGTCATTACTTGCAGTTTGTTTCCCTATTTGCTCGTGTTGTGAAAATTTGCAACGCATGTGTTGTGAAATCAATGCAGGTGCTTTCTGAGTTTGCAGGTGTTTTTCTGAATTTGCAGGTGGTTTCTGAATATGCATGTGTTTTGGAATTTGCAGCGCACGTGTTGTGTAATCGATGAAAGTGTTTTCTGAATTTGCTGGTGTTTTCTGTATATGCAGGTGTTGTGGCATTTGCATGTGTTGTGACCCTTCTCGGCCACCGTACATTTCTCGAGCCAGATTACACCGTGCCATGTCGCCAAACTATGACTGCACGGCTGGAGAAAATGTACAGCGAAGCAGTAGGCTTGCTCTGTGAGATCCTCATGAGATCCTTAGCGGAGAAAGTTGCCATCACCACCGATGCTTGGACAGTGTTGACTACGGAGTCGTGACCGTGGCCGTTCACTTTTTTACTGACTGGGTTGTGAGTGCGATCCCTTAGACCCGCTCAATGCCAGAGAGGCACACTGCGGAATACATGGCTAACGTCCTGCAAGCCGCAGTTGAAGATTGGGGCATAGCCGACAGAGTGGCAGCCTGCGTGCATGACAACGCGTCCAACTAATTAAATTGTTTCATGTCTTAAAGAAATTCTGTTGCAAAGAGGAGGCGTGCAGCATTAATATCCTAATTAACACATTTTGCCTATTGTAAATTGACATGAGACATTGTAAACGTTCACAATCCTGCTCTATGCTCTGTGATATTTTGTATATCATCATTTATATTAACTTCATAGCTGTCTTAAAGGAAATCGCAGATCCTTTGAGCTCCGCAACTGCTGCCGGTTGCGGAGCATGCTAAGATATTCCTCCAAGCTGAGTTTTCTGTCTGTTATTTCAAAATTGTGTCTTTCTTGCCCTTCTTTCATAAACAGTGACTACATGGGTTAACACCAGGGAACTTTTGCATTAGTTGTGCGTTTCTCAAGTAGTCCAATGTTTACACTTTAAAATGTCATGCACATTCAAAAGCATTGCTTTTTGCTTGTTCTGTCACTACATTGAAATCCATATGCCTGAAAGTATGTCTTATTTGATTAAAAGTATTTTTATGTTGAACCTTTTGGCCTATATCCAATGACCTATGAGATCCAGCTCTAGTAAAGATACTCTGTTTACAGGACTGAGCAAAGGAAGTAAAGCCAAACAAATAACTACACATTACAAGATGGACATTTGATGTATAGTTTATTGAATTATATTCCTAATCGCGTCATATTGTATGACGTGTATGTGCAATGTCTCACATGGAACGGAATTATTCAGCACTGTCCTTTGCCTAAAGAGAAATACAAAACAAAAGTAGAATTTGGATGTTTAAAAGGCATTTGTATAAAATAATATAAGGAAATTATTAGGACACATATTTGTGGAATAATCAACACTGTACTTTGCCGTCCAATTACCTTTCCAGAGTCACGGCTCTTAGACCTCAGCTTGTTGACCTGAGTCTCAGCGATGTCAGCACGTTCCTCAGCCTCCTCCAGCTCATGTTGAACCTTCCTGCACTTGGACAGGTAAGAGTTGGCCTGCTCCTCCTGTAGAAACATTAATATTATGTTTTTAATAAGTACTGAAATTGATGCAATAACCAGATTTTGTTAGGTAATTTCTACTTACAGCTTCCTCAGACTGCCTCTTGTAAGCCTTCACCTTCAGTTGCAGCTTATCAACAAGATCCTGGAGTCTGGCACCATTCTTCTTATCCTCCTCAGTCTGATCCACATTTGAAAGTGAAAAATCCCCATCATGTGGTCTTTAGATATGATCAAAATGCTAATGCAGTAGAAGCATATTTGGAGATGTAAGTTGGACATACCTGGTAGGTGAGTTCCTTGACTCTCCTCTCATATTTGCGAACACCTTTTACAGCATCTGCTCCACGTCTCTGTTCATTATCAACCTCTGACTCCAGATCACGAACCTTTAGAGTAGATTGATTCAATAAATCTTGTCCTTCTATTGGACCTTTTTGGGATACTATTATAAATGTGGGCTAATTATCATCTTACTCTGGACTCCAGTTTCTGCAGCTGCTTCTTGCCACCCTTCATGGCCAGGTTCTCAGCCTCATCCAGGCGGTGCTGCAGGTCTTTCACTGTGACCTCCAGGTTCTTCTTCATCCTCTCCAGGTGAGAGCTAGTATCCTGCTCTTTCTTTAGCTCCTCAGCCATCATGGCAGCCTACAAGGTCAAGTAATATATTCATTAAGAGTTCCATGAAGTTGTCATAACATCAATTAACAAACGAGTGTAGACCTACATCAGTGATTGCCCTCTTGGCCTTTTCTTCAGCATTCCTGGCTTCCTGGACACTGTCGTCCACCTCACCCTGGACTTGGACCAAGTCAGTCTCAAGCTTCTTCTTTGAGTTCAACAGGCTTGTGTTCTGAAACAAATTATTATAACATTTATTTCAAAACATGTACGTGTTCTTGTACCTGAATGATAGAATTAGAATGTTGTTTACCTGAGAGTGCAGCAGTCCAACGCGCTCGCTGGCATCCACCAGCTCTTGCTCAGCCACTTTGCGACCTCTCTCTGTCTGTTCCAGAGCTGCCCTCAGCTCCTCAATTTCAGCTACCATGAGACCGTTCCTACGGTCCACCATGGCAGCCTGCTCCTTCAGGTCTTCAGCAGCTCTGGTGGCATCATCAAGGTGCAGTTGGGCATCCTAAAGAAGGGTGAACATTTATTTTTATACGTGAAATAATGTGAAAAACTTCAACTATAAATGGTGGTAAATATACAGGGATCTCAAATTATGTTTTGTGTCATACCTTCAGTTGTCCCTGGACATTCCTCAGCTGCTTCTGGGCCTCAGAAGCCTGGCGGTTGGCATGACTCAGCTGGATCTCCATCTCATTCAGGTCTCCCTCCATCTTCTTCTTGATTCTCAGGGCATCATTCCTGCTCCTGACCTCAGAGTCCAGCGTGCTCTGCATGGAGTCAGTGATCCTCAGGCTGTTCCTCTTGATCTGCTCCATCTCCTCGTCCTTCTCAGCCAGCTTCCTGTCAACCTCACCCTTAATCTGGTTGAGCTCCAGCTGGACACGCAGAATCTTGGATTCCTCGTGCTCCAGAGTTCCCTGATGTATGACACATGTTTTAGGCACAATTATTGAAACTCAATGCAATATTTTGTAATTATAGTCTCTTATTTAGTTTATTTCCTCTTCACCTCAGCTTCCTCAAGGGCTGTCTGGATCTCAGACTTCTCTGTCTCCACCTGCTTCTTGGACTTCTCCAGCTCATGGATGCTCTTTCCGGTCTCACCAATTTGTTCAGTCAGGTCGGAAATCTCCTCTGCAGAGCAATTTTATGTGTTTAAGTATGGTTTGTATTTCTTATCCACAGGTGCTGTAAATATCACTGAGCGTAAACTCACGTTGGAGGTTCTTGTTTTCACGCTTCATGGTCTCCAGCTGATCCAAAGTTTCTTCATAGGAGTTCTTCATCTTGAAAAGCTCAGTGCTTAGAGAACGAGCCTCTTTCTGAGTTCCTTCAAGCTCTGCCTGGCCCTCCTCATATTTCTGCTTCCAGTCGGCCAAAACCTGTACAAAATTGTTAATTAAGTGGTACATGTTTAGCCATTGAAGAAGAATCATAGGATTATAATGTTTTAAGCCATTATTTCAATGAATTAGTATAAACCTTGTCAAAGTTCCTCTGCTTCTTGTCAAGGTTGGCAGCCAGTCCATTGGCCCTCTCCACATCAACCATGAGGTCCTCCACCTCACCCTGGAGTCTTTGTTTGGTCTTCTCCAGAGAGGCACACTTTGAGTTCACAGCCTCAATCTGTTCCTCAGCCTCTTGAAGGCGCTGGGCAAGCTTTTTCCTTAAAGAAAAGCATGGCTTTATTTGTGTATATTCATCAAATAGAATAGAATAGTGCACTTTAGCAAAAGTATTAAATATTTGACTCACTTGGACTCCTCAAGCTCCTCAGTGCGCTGGATAGCATCAGTTTCATACTTGGTCCTCCACTGAGCCACCTCACCGTTGGCCTTGGACATTCCACGCTGCAGCTCAGCCTTGGCCTCCTGCTCCTCCTCAAACTGCTCCCTCAAAAGGTCACAGTCATGGCGGGCTGATTGCACACCATGAGCAAGAGCATTCTTGGCCTACAAAAGGGGAAACAGAGCATGTCAATCCAAGATATGTTTTTATATTTTTACCCTGCAATTTGTATGAATAATACCACATTACCTTAACTTCCTCCTCATTCAGCCTCTTCAGCTCCTCAATCTGTTGAGTAATAGCCTGCTTGCCTCTGGTCAGCTGGGAGACAAGAGCTTCCTTCTCCTCAAGCTGACGACCAAACTCACCTAGTTGGAGGAGGTAGATCAAATTAGTAATACATAAAGAATTTGTGAGACAAAAAATGTATGTTGAATTGTGTTCCCAAAATGGTCCCCCCAGACTAATAAATGATTAATATGGCTGAATGAAAGAAGTATCAACCGTTTTCTGTCAGCAGTCTTGCTCTCTGGGCACTGATGTCATTGATCTGGCGAGCATTCTCGTCACTCTTAGCCTTGATTTCACTGAGTTGGTCCTCAAGGGTACGGCAAATCTTCTCCAGATTTCCCTGAATTTATAAATTTCAAATAATGTTAATTTGTTATTATTTATCTACTTATTTATATTACTTCTTAACACAATGAAGGCATTGAAGAATAACTTACCTTGGCCTTAGAAACAGCTTCCATGTTGCTGGAGAGGTCATCAATCTCCATCTTGAACTCGCTCTTCTCCTTCTCAAGCTTCTGCTTGACACGCTGGAGGTTGTCGATCTGCTCTCCCAGCTCTGCTACACTGTCAGCCTGCTTCTTACGCAGAGCAGCAGCAGTGGCTTCATGCTGCAGGGTGGACTCCTCAAGGTCACGACGCAGCTTCTGGAACTCAGCCTCACGCTTCTTGTTCATCTCAATCTGAGCAGAAGTGGCTCCACCAGCCTCCTCAAGCCTCTCACTGATCTCTTCAAGTTCCCTGGAGAGATCAGCTCTCTGCTTCTCAACCTTGGCACGAGCAGCACGCTCAGCCTCAATCTCTTCCTCCAGCTCCTCAATACGGGCCTAAATAATAGACAAATATTGAGCTCAATATCCAAGCATATCATTTCAGAACCTTTATATAAAAACAATTAACTTGATTAATTGTCCCACCTGAAGCTCCTTGATCTTTTTCTGAAGCTGAGCACCCAGTGACTGCTCATCCTCAATTTTGCTCAGAAGCTGGCTGGTCTCAAAGTCCTTCCTGAGAATAATTAACACGAAAAATGTTAAACTATCTCAAAACAGTCATATGCACTAAACCCTATCGTTATTCTTAAAATACAAATGTATTACTTCTTGATTTTCTCGTCAGACTGTTGTTTGTCATTCTCAAGATCCATGACAGTTTCCTGAGCCAGTTTCAGATCACCCTCAAGCTTTCTCTTGGATCGCTCAAGGTCCATACGGAGCTTCTTCTCTTGCTCCAGAGAACCTTCAAGCTGGATATCAATAATTGAAAAATAATTCAGAACAATCAAATGTAATATTGAATGTTCACTCAACTCCATTTCTGATATTCATTGAATAAGCTTTTCTCACATCATCCACTTGCTGTTCAAGCTTGGTCTTGGCCTTGGTCAGAGTGTTGACTTTGTCTTCCTCTGCCTGCAGGTCATCAAGAGTCTGCTGGTGTGCCTCTTGGAGGGCTTTCTTCTCCTTTGTCAGCTTAGCAACGCTCTCATCCTGAGAGGCCATCTCCTCAGTCAGGTTCTTCACCTGAACAAAACAAAATCACGTGTCATACTTTCTCATAAGTAAAGTGTATCCTTCCCTCTATTGATAACGGTTTGGACAATGTTGATGATGTTGTTATTGTGGTAACATCTTTAGAAACCTTGTTCTCAGTGGCATGTTTCTCCTTCTCCACTTTGGCCAAGGTAAGTTCCAGGTCATCAATGTCCTTCTTGAGCTCAGAGCATTCATCTTCCAGTTTCCTCTTCTTGGCAGTCAGCTCAGCATTGATTTCCTCCTCATCCTCCAGTCTTTCAGTCGTCTCCTTGAGTTTGGCCTCCAGCTGGATCTTACTTTTGATAAGTCCTTCACACCTCTCTTCAGCATCATTCAGATTCTCTCCTTCCTGTATGATTTAGATAGGTAGAACATGTCACATCACATGTATCCCAATGTTTGCACACATAAAAACAAAATGTAATGTTTACTTACAGAGGCCACTTGCAATGCAAGATCATTCTTCTCCTGCAGTATAGAAATCATCTTCTGCTCCAGTTCCTTCTTCTTGGCCAGGGCGGCAGCCAGGTCTGTCTTCATCTTTTCATAGTTATCTTTCATGTCAGCGAGCTCCTTCTCAGTTTCAGCACTCTTCAGAAGAGGCTTGATCTTGTAGTACACCTTCATCCATGGCCAGTGTTTGACATTCATGAATGAGCGAACATTGTACTGAATAGTGTAGATGGCTTCCCTATCAAATAAAATGAACCATATAGTCATATTTTGCACTCAGTATCTAAAAACCAGTTTGAGTTTTGAGCACTATGTTTTAAAACATACCTCCTCTCTGTCATCTTCACATACTCCTTTCTCATGACATAACCTCTGCAGAGTGCCTGAATCATTCCGACCAGAGCAGCCAGCTTCTCATCTCGCATCTCCTCAAGAGTACCCAGAAGACCAGCTTTAAAGAACACCTTAATGTAAGAAGAGACGTATGTCAGCGAGTAACTTTAAATCAAGTATAAACCTAGTTTTTGACAACAATAAACAGACCTTGGTGTGTCCAAATTTGTACTCATCGTGAGGCACATCAATGGACCCAAGCAGTTTCTCAGAAGCCTTCTTGTTGTCAATAAACTGGCCGTCAGGAATGACACTGGCATTCAGTACTTTGTACCTGAAGAAGACCATTGTAATGTTTTTAACAATAACTCAAATATTCAAAGACATTTGTAAAGTTTTCCTTGAAAAATCATTGAGTTAATACCTCTGCTTGAAGTCAGCATAGAGGATTCTGCTGGGGAAGCCCTTTCTGCAGATTCTGATGCCCTCCAGTACACCGTTACACCTCAGCTGGTGGATAACCAGGAAGTTCTCCATGAGTCCTGTTATTTTGGTGAAATTCATGTAATTAATATTATTAGTTTGGTATAGCAATGCCAATAAACCCTCACTAAAATGTATTATCATGACTCAGACACTATGAACATTTACTAGTAGTCACTGTACCTGGAGTCTTTGACTCGTTGGGAATCAGACAACGCACAAAGTGAGGATGGGTGCTCCTCAAGTTAGTCATTAGTTTGCCCAAGTTCTCCTATAGACATAAAACAAAATATTAATTCTGTAGAACTTGTTTCGGAAAGAATGAAATTAGAATTATATATACATATGTAGTAAGTGTTTAAGTAAGTTTTTACACGTATTCATTTTGCTTGTTTAACCTTACCCTGAACTGTGAAGACACAGTCTGCATGGAACCACCCTTCTTCTTGCCTCCTTTCTTTGCACCGCCAGTCTCTGTTTTTAATTATCGGTTACAAGTCAGTTAGTTAATTTCATAACTTTTTTTTTTTTTTTAAGAAACACATTAAGTGGCAGGAAATAAATGGTTATTATAATATCACTGATGTAAAAATTACTGGTAAAAATTCTGAGATGTACCTTCAACTACAGGTGGGTACAGGACAGGCAGCAGTTTGTTTGAGGACTTCTGGTATAGCTGAATAACAGAGTCATTCAGGGGATCCTTGTTCTTGTCCAGCCAGCCAGTGACATTGTAGTCCACAGTACCAGCATAATGCACCAGGGAAAAGTGGGCCTCAGCCTTTCCCTTTCCTGGTTTGGGCTTCTCAAATGCTTTGTTCTTGCCAAGATGCTGGTCATAAAGCTTGTTCTTGAAGGTAGTGTCTGAAGCCTTGGGGAACATGCACTCCTCTTCAAGGATGGAGAAGATGCCCATTGGCTTAAGAGAATAAAGGATTGATGAAACATTATTAAAAGTAATTTATAAGTCACACAAAGAATAATGATATGTAGTTATAATATTCAGGTGTACCTTCTCAATAAGCTCAATGCAGGCAGCCAAGTCCATGCCGAAGTCAATGAACTCCCAGATAATACCCTCCTTCTTGTACTCCTCTTGCTCCAGGACGAACATGTGGTGGTTGAAGAACTGTTGCAGTTTCTCATTGGTGAAGTTGATGCACAACTGCTCCATGCTGTTGTACTAGTAGGGGACATTCAATAAACTGACTATTACAAGTGTTCAACAATTGATTGGTAATGACTATATCCAAATGAAGGAAATGCTATCAGAAATGCTGCCACTTATTTAACAACTTACATCAAAAATCTCAAAACCAGCGATGTCCAGCACACCAATGTAGAATTGTCTTGCTTGCTTGGTGTCTAGCATACTGTTGATACGGATGACCATCCACAAGAACATCCTCTCATAGATAGACTTGGCCAGGGCACTCACTGAGTTGTTGACCTGAAAATATTTTTTCATACAAAATCATCACAAACTATAATCTCATAATTGACAAACCATGTTAACAGAAATTGTACCATATTTCATGAACACATTGTGTTTTTATTACCTGAGGTACAGTCTGTCCCTTGGTGACATACTCATTTCCGACCTTCACTCTTGGGTAGCAAAGAGCCTTGAGCATATCAGCAGAATTCAGACCCAGTAGATAGGAAATCTTGTCGGCCTCTACAAAGTTAACATGAAAAATGAATGTGTTATTATTCTGTATGATAATGACTCCAAATGAAATACAAGCAAATATGCACCAATATACCTTCTAGTGCAGTGATGAATACATATTAATAGTTACCTTCATTGCCATCTGGCTCAGCCTGCTCCTCACGCTGCTTCTGCTTGAACTTCATGTTACCGTGGTGAAGCACAGCACCAGTAAACTTAAAGATGCCCATCTTGTCCTCATTAGTGAAGCCCAAAATATCAATGGCTTCCTGTGTCGAAAAGAAAAAAAACATTTAGAAAACATTTTGTCTGATATATCCTATGTGGAAAATATATGATTTTTTTTCCAATCAATAACTGACATCAGTAGCATCCAGCTCCACTTTGTCATCAATGCTGGCCACAGTGATCTGACCCTGACTGCACATGGGGAAGTCGTAGGGGTTGGTGGTGATGAGGGTCATTTCTGAGGGATTAAACAAATGTCATTTTTCAGCTGGTTTTTTGTCAATATCATTTCTCAACTACAATATATGCTGCTACCTAACAGATAACTTCTGAATAAAAAATAATATCCAAATGCATTTCCATACTGTTTAAGAAGGAAGATATAATATTTACCAAAAACGATTTATTCTAGAGAGAAAACTAGCCCTTCAAGTAGTTGAACTTCAGAAGGCATATTTAGATATTTATAGTTATATTAGATCAGATGAAGGCAATTCTGGAAAACTTTTCATCTTAATATTTATTACATTCTTCACACTCTTACTATAATAAAATCTCACCAATGATCTCAGGTTTGTGGTTGGTCATCATCTGGTAGAAGATGTGATAGCCTCTCTCATCGGGAAGCTGGAATGTCACTCTTGACTTCTCCAGCAGATCTATGAGGCCCATTCATTAATCAAAACCTATTCCTCTAATAATCTTGGTTAATTAATCCACATGTAGAACTAGATACTTACACGTCTCAATGTCAGCACTGGACAGTTTACCATTTGCGTGGAAATGAATTCTGATGAATTTACCCTGTTTGCAAAATAATTTGTTTTAGCATCCTCAAAAAAAGACTCAAAAACTAAGGAGCGTCTTCAAGGAATTCACTTCATACTTACAAAACGGGAGGAGTTGTCATTTCTCACAGTCTTGGCATTACCATAGGCCTCCAGCAGGGGATTGGCTGCAATAATCTGGTCCTCCAGTGACCCCTATAATGAAGCATAAAATGTTAATACCTATTTATTGAATCATATTTATATTCTTCATGTTCTTAGGTGGTTTCTTTATGTATTGATTCATTGATTTAATGTTTTATTTTTATTGTTTTAACATACTTTTATCTTTCCAGCGCCTGCCGGGCCCTCCTTCTTCTCTCCACCCACTGAGATGGTAGCAAAGTACTGGATGACACGCTTGGTGTTCACAGTCTTTCCAGCACCGGATTCTCCACTGGGTATGAAAAGACGAATAAAGTAAATTCATTTTGACATGTTTACAATGTAAGATTCATTGCATTATATTTATATCATATTAATAGAATCAAACTTACGTGATCAGGACAGACTGGTTCTCTCTGTCTGTAAAAAAAATTCACATTTGAATGATTATGCCATTCATTAGTAAAAACAAGATATTAGGGATTTCAAACTTTGAATTTACAAACCAGTGAGCATGTTCTGGAAGGCATTGTCAGAGACAGAGAAGATGTGGGGTGGAGCCTCCATACGCTTCTTGCCTCTGTAGGCATTGACAACTGACTGATCATACACTGGGAGCCACTTGTAGGGGTTTACAGTGGCACAGAACAGCCCAGAGTAGGTCTGAAGGAGGTCACAGAGAGAGTTTCAGAGTAATTGATATACTATATTATGTATATTATGTATTTTAATTTAGAATGTTAAATATCTTACGTAGATCATCCATGCTGAATAACGCTCTGCAAGGTTATACAACACAGAGGCTTCATTGAGATGGGTCATCATGGCCATGTCCTCAATTTTGTCGTACTTGGGAGGGTTCATGGGTGTGACATCGTCCTCATTGACTGTCCTCTCCTGAAATATGAATACCCATTTTTTGTTTTCTTAACAATGCAACTTTCACTTTTGCACTGTTGATACCAACTTAGCCCATGCCATGATCAACCTCTGCCTACCTCCTTTGTTGCCAAAACTGTGACGGTGACTTTGCCACCGTCCCTCTTAGTGATGGTACACTTGACGTACAGTTCCTTAGCATCAGTCACATATCCAGCAGCCTTCGCATCGAATGGCGCGGTCTGGGCCGCAAGCCTCTCCTTCTCTGGCTTCCGGAGGTAAATGGCAGCCGCGCCATAAATGGCCATCTCTGCGTCCGTACTCATGATGAAGGCTTATTTCACGAAAACAAATTAATTTACTTTAACTGACATATATATATATATATATATGTATGGCTTCAACAAGGTTTTGAGATGTGTTTGTCGACAAGATATTCAATTATTCTTACCGTTTTCTTCCCTCTAATCGCAGAATAAATTGTTCCTTTGAAATAAAAGTTATTATTGGTATTATTAAGTCACGTGTACAAGTAACAGTCAAATTTGACCGACTTAAATCATATTAAAAGATGACTCTGACTCTGTGTATTTAACTATAACATAGATTCATACATACTTATATCAACATTTCATTATGTTTAAAAAACCAAACAATTAAAAATAAATATTCACATAAGATGCAGATAAAAGACACATACAAATTTCCACTCTAATGAGAAAATAAAATAAGAATAATTAACAAGAAGAGTGAAAAAGTGAAAAAGCTTTACGAATGTAAACAATAGTAGGTAGTAATTTATATGAACAAAGATCCTAAACGGTATCTAAAATAAATGTATAATGAAAACATTCTTTGTGATTTTTTTTTAAAGCGGTATATAAATAGGAATAATTTCAATAAACAAAAAGAACCTCGATAAAAAAAAACGTGTATGATTCTCCAAACAGCAGCTGAAGCATCAGTCTGACTTACCTCCAGTTGTAATAACCTGAATCCCCTGCAGTGCATCCATCTCATCTTGTGGCCTCTTATATAGAGGTGGTTCTGCAGTCCAGGCTGAAACTAAATAAGGGCAGATCCTCTTGTTTTGTCTAGCTTTGCATTTGATTTTTTCATTGACACGTACATTTCCAGCAGTTACAATTCTGAAATCAAATTAATAATTTACTTTGAAGATATATAGAATACAATATAATTTTAGTTGATTGTATATTTTAAAAGTATACATTGTTATTCATATTTGTATTTACATGATTTAATGTCTTAATATATAATATATAATATTTTGTTTCCTTGCAGATTGTGATCACTTACTTAACAATCAGTTTCACACAATCTATATAAATATATCACGTATAAACATTGAATACCTATCCATACCACATTGCAACTGTAAGCAAGGATTCCATTTTTGCCTTGGTCAGAGTATTCAAACTTTTATGACATAATGCCAAGGTAGACGATTCAATACTTGTATCCACAGGTGTACAGACTCTCATCATCCCTATCACTTGAATGAATAGATATATCACGTGCATATCTGTTCAAAAACTATCTTCAGTATCATTTACTTTATTTTAAAGAATAAAAGATGAATAAGAAGTTTGAGAGTCTATAAATATCCTAATTCTTGTCCATATTGCAACATTGCAACTGTCAAAAGATATCCACTTTTGGCATGGTAGAGTATATCAACTTTAATGACATGACGCCAAGGAATAGCGATGAATGTATTTTTAAAAATTTGCAGATTGTGTTTCCATTCAGCTTAAAAGCTTAAATGCTTAAATAATTTATTTTTTCTACAATGAAACAACACATATTAAATCTAATGTGCAAAATTGGGAGGAACAAGCAGCACCAAGGGAACAAGATCTTTAATTGTTTTTTTGGCATATATATATATCTATATATATAGATATATATATAGATATATATATATGCACAAATTATTCTAGTATGTAATCACCTTCTTATTCAATTGTATGGAAATACTTTTAATAAAAAAAGACAAAAAAGACACACTAGATGGGAAGCTTCCAAAAATGGATGACCACAAGGATTATGCAATCCAAGTTGTCTCTGATTTGCAGTGATAAAAACAAGGAACAAAACAATTATAATAAAAAAGTTAACTTTTGATATATATATATATATATATATATATATATATATATATATATATATATATATACACACTGCTGATTCTTTCTCGCAACCATGTTTTCTGATAATCTTTTGTAGGTGTTACGATTCCTCCCAAGGTTTCCCTTTAGCCCAAGTCTTTCTCTCTCTTTGGATTAACGTTGTTACTGTCATTGACAGTCACTTCACATTGCAGGATTTGGACTCCAGATATTAAACCTGCTAGATTTATCTCAGTGCTCTGCAACACATCATTGAGCCTCTCAGAGTGCATCTTTGCAGTTCACACTACATGAACATCCCTCAAGTGATGCCATATGCCTCCAACTCCAATTGTGTAGTGTGAACTCTAGCCTTTTAGTATTCAAACCCAACTCAAACTTTTGCATTAGTTGTCATTTTTGCATTGTATTACATTGTATTACTGTATAAGTATCCAATGTTCCAATTTAAAAAGTCAAGCAAATTCCAAAGCTTTACTTCACTCCGTTGAATTTCCTTTCACAACGCCTCTTTCTTATCATCTTTACTGCAGTCATCACCCACATACACAGATACAAAAGCTCATTGTTCCTGACTGTTTACCATTCTTAATTTTCAATTTGAATAGCTCATCATACATCTCAGCTACATCATATTCATATCTGTTTTTAAACTTGGGCATCTATCTATAAATAATTCTGGTTCACATTGCAGCTGACACCATAGGACACCATTTTTGACTTGTTTCTTGGCATAAGACTATACTAACTGGAATAACATGCCAAGGAATAGTGTTGCATATGCTTACATATATTAATTATTAGGGACCGAGCAGAACCTGCAAGGTCCCTATTGTTATTGGTCCGATTATTATTCTTATTCTAAACCGTCTTCGACTGCATTTTTCCCCCCCTGAACATATGCGAAAACTCATTTTTATTTGGCACATTTGTGGGGACTGCTGTAAAATTTGATATTCTAGCCGTCAAATTCACATTGGCCCCAAGGTGGCGCTATGCCAACTGTTCAAAAGTGCTAGCAGCACGCGTCACTGGTTTGACCTACACTCATGAAACTTTGCACACCCATGCAAATCCTCATGATGAACAAAAAAGTCTCTTTAACTGAAAATTTCCGGGTTGCCAGTTTTTCCGCCATTTTGAATTATGTTAAAAACAGCAAATTGCCTAAGGATCCCAGGTTTTTCGACTTTCACAAAAATCCTTTGGCACATATCATCTATGGCCCATTATCTTCAATATGACATAAGGATTAGTCTGTACAATAACATTTAAAGCACCCATGAGCCAAAAGGGGTGTGGTTCAAAACGCTAAAATCTTTAATTGCTCATATCAACATCAAGTTGAACTCGTATGATGTTGACCCAGACACAAAAGTTGTTCAGAATCAAATTCTGAACAAGATAAACTGGCTTCGAAATGGGCGTGGCCTGTTACTAAAATAGCCACAGTTCATAGACACTATGTTTGATTTGAGCGGGACCAACTTAGTGGCCATTGGGGACCAAAGGTCCAACTGCTCAAGTAAAATGAAGTTGATTGGAAAAACAACATGGCCGCCAGAGGAGGGTAAATCACTCTGTGGAGACCGTAATAGTGATGAATATGAAATTCACAGGACACGTGTAGACTGCTGCCTGTAGCTCACATACCAAAAATCGTGGTTCTCATGTTTATAGCGCCCCCTACAGGAACTTTAGCGCAGCCCCTGCGCCACGTTTCACCAATATGTATGAAACTCGGTAGGCACGTATAAGATCACATTACCTACAGAAAATCCTCTTGGACCCATGCCCCAAAACCCACCGGAAGTCGGATATTTTCCTTTTTTCATTTTCACTTTCGGCTGCAATTTTCACTTTTTCGCCTTGTATTTGAACGAACTCCTCCTAGGGAATTTATCGGATCTGCTTCACAATTGGTCAGTACAGTCACAAAATGGAGCTGAACCAACGCTGTGTTATTTGTGACTGTACGTTGAAGGGCATGTCCATGGCGTGCCGTCAAATTTGGCCGTTTTCAATGGAATTTTTTCACTTTTTCGCCTTGTATTTCAACAAACTCCTCCTAGGGAATTAATCTCATCTGCTACTACAGATTACATAATTTCACAAAAAGTTAAAATTACATAAGTTCGCGAATAAGTTAATGACAAGTTTTAAAGAAGCGCAGTTTTAATTATTATATGAATTTGTATATAGGCCTATATACAAATTAATTCTAGTATGTAATCACCTTCTTATTTAATTGTATGGAAATACTTTTAATTGTGCTTTTATGTTTGATGTCTTACTAATGGAAACTAATGTTACACTGTATCGTTTAGCTTGATGTCTTGGCTGACTTATTTAATTTATCTTTCGCAACTTGTGAAACACCCTCATCATGGAAAAGCGCTAGAGTAACCCCTCTTCATAAAGGTGGTGACACCTCAGACACCAATAATTATAGACAAATCTCAATTATCAATAGTATAGCAAAAATATTTGAAAAACTAATATTTAATCAATTATCTAAATACCTTGCATATAACATATTATCTCCACACCAATCAGGTTTTCGACCTAATTACTCAACCACCACTGCTCTTCTAAAATTTACAAATTATATACTGTCAGCAGCTGACAGCAATATGCTTACAGGTGCTATATTTATTGACCTTTCAAAAGCATTTGATATGGTTGATCATTATCTTCTCTCAGATAAATTGTATGCTATTGGTCTTTCTACTAACCCTCTTTTATTTTTTAACTAATTTCTTCATTTTAGAAGTCAGTGTGTCTCCTTTCAGGGAAGTCAATCAGAATTCAAGATCATTGATAAAGGTGTTCCACAAGGCTCATCCTTAGGTCCTCTTTTGTTCTCAATTTTTATTAATGATCTTCCTCAAATCTGTTCTGACTGCCAAATTCATTTATATGCAGATGACACTGTATTATACTCTTCCAGCTCTGATACTTCAATCTGGTTCAAATATGGTTCTCTTCAAATAAGCTTCTGTTGAATAATAAAAAATCATATAGTATGTTGTTTTGCACTCAACCTGATCCTTCGTTATTAACACTGGGTGAAAAGTGGGATTTCCGTCCCCTTGCACGCCCGGAAATTCCTGCAAACCAGACCAATTTTCGGCAGTAAACGACAATTTCCACGTCGCGTCACTTCACGTTTCCGACGGACGCATATCGTCGTATACGGACTCCCTCGCGGAGGCGTTAATGGCCCTGATTAGCATATGAATAGCAGCGAAACCGCGCTAGCCAGACGGATTCTCACCCAGGATTGGATGTAAACAAAACGGAAAATCATTTGATTGGCTGGCACCCTGGGCCGTTCTTTGCCCTGCCTAAAATTCTTCCCCAGCATTGGATGAAAAGCCTAGTTTTTAAACAGGAAACTCATTCGTGATTGGTTGACAGACATGTCAGCCTGGGTCATTGTACATTTAAACCACACCCCCAACCCACATAAATGTAACCAGCCCCGCTCCTCCTATATCCAATAATATTAATTTTAATATTAATAATTATAATTGTAATTATGTTGTATATAATGACCATCGAGGAAAGGAAAATTTGCCAGGAACATGTTTATTCATAGAAAGATATAAACTTCATCCCTAGGGGAAATTCAGGGTCCAAGTAGCTTAGAGACAGATACATCATACATAACATACACATACAACAAGCAGGATTGCAGAAAGGAAATTTCTGGAATACAATCAACAAATAAGAATAAAGATACTATACACTAGACAATAAGGATTAAGAAACTAAGAGAAATATACTAAGTAACAGACAACAGACAAACAAGTTCCACATTAATGTGCTGAGGCAGTATGATAATGGTGACAGGGCAGGGACTAACCCTGTGGTACAGGAGATCTGGTATGATTTGTTGAGGTGCAAATAAGTAAGGCAATACAGTGCAATTTGGAGTCAGTAGACCAGCATTAAATACTAAAAACTAAAAATGGGTAGCAGCACAGAGATGTATTGTAAACCAGTGTGTGTTAAGGTGCAAAAGGTAAGGCAAGACAGTGCAAGTATGAGTTAGGAGACCAGCATTTGATATTAAATATGGGCTAACTAGAGTAGTTATGTTTACCTATTAGGGGAGGCCTGTGGCAACGTAGCGATGGATTGAAGATATCGACAATAGATAAATAAATATGGCCAATAAAGTGCACAATGTACAATGTAAACATTGGAAGAAAAAAATAAGTCAATAACATGCAATACTAGAGTTTAAAGTGAATTTAGTCCAGGCTGTTGGAGGGAGGGCGAGGCATTGCATGAGGGCTAACATAGCCAGTAGACATTGTAATTAGTGAGGTAAAAAAAAACTGCAATTTTGCACAGAGCTCGGTGAGCTCCTTGCTGCGGTAGGACGGAGTCCGTACTATCCATCCCGACACCCCGCCAACGATGCCATCTTCCTCTTCCGACATCATATCTATGGTGGCGCTCTCCCAAAGGTCTCTCTCATCCTCAGCTAAAACACTCCGTCTTGCTTCCAGCAGCTGTAAAACAATAAAATAAAGACAATCAGTACTGCACGATGCAATGCGTATGGACAAAACACATCTATTAATGCACCTGAGAAATACTCATTCAGGGTAGAAAAAAACAATGATGGTGCAATGTAATGGTTAACTCATAGCTATAGCAACAGCAACACCTTCTAGTCTATATTGTGATGTGGTATTGACACATCACTAACTGTTGAAAGTTAACAGTGAGCCACTGGCTGGTAGCTTATTTATTGTACTGTCCAATTCAGATTTTTACCGGCATTTGGCCGGTGCTAATTTTAAACCCTGCTCACATTAACCAAAAACAGATCTTATCTAGTCTTACCCTCTTTCTTCTCGATCGACTCCGAGCTGAACTCTTTACAGCTTCCGCATGTACTGCAATGTCTGGTTGCCTGTATCTGCAAGTCCTGCATACCGTCTCATAATATGTCTTGCAGGCAGCTGGGAAACAATTAAATGAGAGTGGAATGAATAGAAAAAAACCTTAAGTCACAGTAAAAATTGAACAAGGAAGGAGAAAACAGTTCTGCAGTAAGTTACTTACACAATGTCGTCAGAATCAGCATGTTGTAAATCTGAACATGCAGACAACGCTCTGAGCAAATGTGTAGTCACAGACTCGTTATGAGGAGAGGACAGTCTGCGAAAACAAAATTAACGGTTAAGGTCGGCATCTGAATAAAATACCCCTGACTAATCACTCATACGGCACATAAATCGCTTATTTTAACCCATCTACAAGGCTAGGGTGTAATAAGGTTCTTAACATTTTAAACGAGGAAATGGCAACATACAATGGCGCCGCAATTTTTAATTCAAGACCCATCCGATAAGTCTATCGATGAAAGTGAATCTCAAAATCAACGTAGTCAGGATCAGATGCATACTCCACCATTTTAGCAAACTCCCATCATCTTTCCCCATGTAGGACAAGCGCACTGTCCTCCCTCCGTCCACAAACATTCCAAACATTCTGGCGCCATGTTAAAGCGACCTCCTGCTGAGCTCGGAACGCTACGGTCAGGATAGGCCACGACTTTACCGTAGACTATGGTCATTTTTAACATATCTAAATCCGATTTACCACCGGAATTCCCCTTTCACGTATCTAGAGTACAGCAGAATGAAAGCATTATTGTTTAAATCTTACCCTTGCTCTGGGTCGTAGGGCATATGATTTGTCTCGGCGTTATGAAGTCGACGCACAGCTGCCTGTAAATCACAAGACCAAAACAAACAATTTAATAAAGCAACTTACACTGGTTCTGCTCATGGGTTATTTTACAAGGCTACTTTTAGCTGTTTGGGCTAGGCAGGCTACTTAAAAAAATGCTTTACTTTAAGGCTACTTTTAGCAGAGCTAGCTAGGTAGCTAGCAATCACTGAACATAATCTTACCGCGATCTTCGGACGGTGTACCCGCCTTCTCTTCTTAGGGTTAGCGGTAGTGCTGGAGTCTTCCGTACAGACCCTTTTCTCCAAAATGCTGCCATCCGATCCTCCATGGACTGCATCCTTGATTGCGTTATTTTTAATTCAGCAGACATCTGTTGAAAGCCGTCATTGAGCTCCCGAGATTGCGTTCAACAGCCGCTTCTCTGTGTTCTGCCGACTGGCGGTAGCACTAAGGTTTGCGTCGAGGGTTCGCATGCTGAGGAGTTCCAGGAGATAATCCGTAAAAAAGACGGCGACTAGTCATAGTAGCAGCTAGAGATCAAAAGTCAAAACCACATGAAACGTGAGAGTACAAGAACTCGTTTTAAAAGTACTCTTGGCCATGTCCTCGCACGTGATTGGACAAAGGGACCTTTGTGGCAAAGCCTGATTAAAACTAATTGTTGAAATGAATTGTTTTGTGTGTCTTTTTAACATAACATTGGCCATTGCTGATGACATACACTACCGTCCAAAAGTTTGGGGTCACCGGTTCATTTCTGCATTGAATTCCATTATATATCAGCTTCATGAAATAATCAACTGGAATGCTCTACGGTCATTATTATTGTACAAATATAAGTCAAGATGTGCTGAACACATATGGGATGGATTCGAGAGTGTTTGGCTTTGATTGTCTAATTCAAGGTGATTTTAGAGAATGAATACCAAGTGTGCAATATGCAGTCATTACAGAAGTTGAATTCTTTAAAATGTCTAAAAATGTAAACATTTCTCAAACAAAGCTTATAATCACACTTAGTTGTGTGCTAAACCATGAAAGAGTAAACAAAGCATTGTGGTTTATATTTTAGGCTCTTTAAAACTGCCAACTTTTATTGTGTTCACACAGAATTTTGCACACTTGGGATTCTCTCAATCACTTTTTAATTAGACATTAGAAATGGTTTGCATGGAACACTAAAATGTTCCCATAGTTGTTGAGCAAATCTTGACTAATTTCTGTGCATTCATAATGTTCATCAGGGGTCGGCAACCCTAGGCATGCGTGCCACCACTGGCACGTGGACGCATAATCATTGGCACACTTGCAATGTGCTACAATGCGGCAGCGTAATCATTACTACAGATTTGTTTTGCACTTTATTCAGTTTTGGGCATTTCCTCCCAGTGCAAATATGTTTAAATGAGTTACTGAAAGCAGTGTTCTGAATTGGGATCAATTAATCGTTTTTAAACCTATGTTGTGAGTAATAGAGAAGAAAATATTTAAAAGATTGTTGCAAGTGGCCTGTATACATGGCCTTCACATGTTTTTTTGCAAAGCTGTACATGTCTTAAAGATATTGATGTGGATGTTTCCATCATTCTCATATAATGTAATTTACATTTTACATTTCTCACAGTGCAAATCTGTTTTTGAGTTTCTGAAAGCAGTATTTTAAGATGGGATATATGTAATTATAATTTGTAAGCCCATGTTGCAAATATAACAACAAAAAAAACTTTAAAATGTTGATGCATTATTGTAATTCTGGTTATAATGGAGTTTAATGCTGAAATGAGCAGGTGACTTAAACGTATGAACTGTAGTGTATTCAGTAATTAATCTAGCATACTTTCATTAAATAAATCAATTCAAGTTTAAATGTAAGAGTATAATTAGGCTATACTGAGCCTAATCTATTTATACCAGAGATTTACTTAAAGTGAAGTTAATACCTTTGTATAGCTAATTTGCATGTGTATAGCTCACAGTACATCTGCATTTACATGTTAAAGCTTCCCCTACAATTAGGGGGAGGGGGGCCATGGGGGACGAAACCTGAACTTCTGCGACAATTTCCGGTGCTGCTTTTTGACGGAAATCCCGCTTTTCATGCAGTGGTGGGACGAGGAGGGGGGGGGGGGGGGGGGGGGGGGAGGTTGAATTCTCTTTTTCTTTTTTTAATTATTATTTTTTTCAAACAAAAATAGATTTTTTTTTCAACATATTCCATGTGCTCTTTGTTTCACTTGCACATTTAAGTTAAATGCTACATATTTACCTGTGGACTATCTTGAGCCAGGACACTTTGTTTTTTGCATATCAGTGCTTGATTGTTAAATACAATAAAATACCCACACCTATTTGTTGAGTGGTTAATTGAAAATGTATTTGCAATCAGAGGTGTAATAACGTGTTGCAAATCAGGGAAATGAGAATAAGACAATTAATAATACATAATTTACATAATAACACTCTGACTTGTTAAGTTGTTAAATGTAAAAAAGGAAACAAATTGGGTGTATTACACCAGGCACCGTCAAGAACACTGAAAAACAAGAACATTTAAGGTGGCAATGAATGGGGTAGAGGGGCCCACACCGATATTCTTTCAGGGGGCCCAGAATTCCTAGCAACTGCCCTGGTTACGATGCCTCCCAAGGTTTCCCTTTAGCCCAAGTCTTTCTCTCTCGTTGGATTAAGGTTGTTACTGTCATTGACAGTCGCTTCACATTGCAGGATTTGGACTCCAGATATTAAACCTGCTAGATATCTCTCAGTGCTTTGCAACGCATCATTGAGCCTCTCAGATCGCATCTTTGCAGTTCACACTACACGAACATCCCTCAAGTGATGCCATATGCCTCCAACTCCAATTGTGTAGTGTGAACTCTAGCCTTTTAGTATTCAAACCCAACTCAAACTTTTGCATTAGTTATAATTTTTGCATTGTATTACATTGTATTACTGTATAAGTATCCAATGTTCCAATTTAAAAAGTCAAGCAAATTCCAAAGCTGTACTTCACTTCGTTGAATTTCCTTTCACAACGCCTCTTTCTTATCATCTTTACTGCAGTCATCACCCACATACACAGATACAAAAGCTCATTGTTCCTGACTGTTTACCATTCTTAATTTTCAATTTTAATAGCTATATATCATATTCATATCTGTTTTTAAACTTGGTCATCTATCTATAAATAATTCTGGTTCACATTGCAGCTGACACCATAGATACCTTTTTGGACTGGTTTCTTGGCATAAGACTATACTAACTGGAATAACATGCCAAGGAATAGTGTTGCATATGCTTACATAGATATTTTTAAGATTGCATTTCCATATGTCAGGGTGTCTGCAGGGTTGTAAAAGGTAGTAAATGGTAGTAAATTAAATTAGCAAAAAAGAAGGCCATTAAAAATTATTAAACAGTAATAAACGTCATCTGACAAGGTATCAAGGTCTGATAATTACATTTTCGAACCCCCCTCCAAGTAGGCCTCTGAGTTTTTCAATTTGTGTTGAGTGCAGGCCTATCTCCTAAAATTTGTTAAATTAGAGTAGGACCTGAGCGGTATCAACGATGTGACGTGGTGTTCGTTTGCGTGCGCTGAAACCGTCGTCAATCAACTAATTGATCCATTTGGTTAAAACTTTGATGCGCAGCTCTTCATTCATATGTCCAGCCTATGTCTTCTAATCGTTTTACTTTTATATTGATTAAAAACTATGGACCAAGGCCCATTGTGACATCCACTACACTAAAACTAATGCAGCTGTAGATATTACTGATCAGTGGTTGAACTCAGGTATTTCTAATATAGGAGTGGCTCTTTTTCTTCGTGTGCCTCTCCAAAGTTGTGGGAAAAGTTACTGAGCTCCTCTGGGGTCATATCGTTGAAAAAGAAAAAAAGCGAACAGAGTTGTAAACCGTTCCCTCGGATTCCCAATCTGTGTTCTTGGTTGTGTTCTCCCAATCTTGGTTCGTTCTACGCAGCAGGTGTTCCCCATGAAGCATTGTGACGGTGAACGCCTATCTGATTCATACATTGCTGACACGCTCGTTTAAACATGCACACACGCACTCACACCTTACTGTACAGAGCCTTTCTCTCTCAGTCTGTCTCTCTCTCACTCTGTGTTGGACAATTTTTAAAATCACTTAAAAAATGTATTAAAAGGTATTAAATTCAACTTAAGAAATCAGTATTCTGATTAGTAAGTATGTTCCAGTCCATTAGGTAAGTAATAACCTAATTTCATATGAAAAGCCTATTTTTAGGCTTTTTAAAAGTCTAAAAAATCTAGGACAACTTCATGTTTACTTGTGATAATTACAAGGCATATTGCTTCATATTAAAAACATTTTTGTTTGTGTATGGTTGTGTATATATATATATATATATATATATACATATAGAGGAGGATGAGGATAACTACATATATCTTTATCTATATCTTTATAGATAAAGATAGATGTAGTTATATTTTGTTATTTATAATAGAAAGACACCTTACTAAATTGTATTAGACTTAATATTATGTCAGAACTCAGAACACAGATAAAGATTGAAGTGGCTTCATCACCATCACCATCATGTGTAGCAAGTTAAGTATAATTATTATGTCCCATTTAGTCTCCAGAACGCAGCCCTCTCATGCCTGAACATGGGCCAGCTGGGCCCATGTGTAAGTGCCCATGACCACTAAATCAGGAATCAGAATCCATGGTGAGCAGCCAATGCAGCCAGGTACTCGCCCTGCTAAATACCAGTTATAAATACATCTGGTCTGATTCATGACTTTGAAGAGTGAGAAGCTTTATAGCAAAGAGAATAATGTTTAGCTGCTTTAATAGAGATGTATATTTATTGGGTATTGTTATAGTTTTGCAGTCTCTTCACTGCTGTCCCGTTGGCAGCAGTGGGTTGCCAATTGGCCAGAGGCCAAGATGTATTAATGTTTATGCTTATGTTTATGTTTGTTTATGGAGTAAACAATGTAAACATGCACACCATTTAAAAAAAATTTAATGGTTGGAAACATAAAGTGACAGCTGAATGAAAAGCACAAAGCATTGCTAAAAATGCAGAAATGTAAAATGAATTGAACTGAAGAATCTGAAAGGTAAAATGTATTGCAGTGCACTGCTGAAAAACCTGGAATCTGAAATCGAAAACTGACTGAATGGCTGAATAGCATTACCTGAAGAAGCAAAGTGCTGAAATACGTTGTTACAACAGCTGGAAGCTAAACTGAAATACTGTCAAAGCTGGAAGATAGAAGTAGTAGTGGTACTAGCTGTAGTAGTAGTATTAGTAATGGTAGTAGTAGTAGGCGTAGTAGTAGTAGTCGCTGAAGTAGTAGTAGGCTTAGTAGTAGTAGCCTAGTAGCAGCTGAAGTAATAGTGGTACTAGCTGTACAAACGTGATTAAAAGTATTCAAATTGTGCGGGAAAATAACCCAATCTGGCAACACTGCCTGACCGTCGTAAAAAGTAGTCAAATTGAGCGGCCCAATCTGGCAACACTGCCTGCACGTTGAAAAGTGGCAGGATGATTTCAACCAAACGGTTAAAGAGAGACTGAAATCCACAGAGAAACAAGCTGAAGACCTCATCAAAGAGCTGGAGCAGGAAATAGAAGATCTGACCAATAGAAGCTCAGAGATGAAGTAGCTCTCACACACTAAAGACCACCTCCACTTCCTCCAGGCCTTCAGATCCCTGAAGAATCCTCCACCCACCAGGGACTGGACGACGGTGGAGGTCCGTCCTCCGTCATACGTAGGGACCTTGAGGAGATCCCTGGATCAGCTGGAGGAGACACTGAACATGGAGATGAAGAAGGTGTGTGATGATGCTGAACTGAAGAAGGTCCAGCAGTATGAAGTAAATGTGACTCTGGATTCTGATACAGCTCATCCCCTGCTCATCCTGTCTGAGGATGGGAAACAAGCAGCGCTTCTCCTCAGGGAGATTTTACTTTAAGGTCCAGGTTAAAGATAAGACTACATGGCGTTTAGGAGTGGTCAGAGAGTCCATCAGCAGAAAATGAAACATCCCATTCACCCCTAAGAATGGCTGCTGGATGATATCATTCAACAAGGATGGGTTTATATTTAATGATGACCCTGATGTCCGTCTCCCTCTGAGAGCTGAGCTCCAGAAGGTGGGGGTGTTTGTTGATTATGATGAGGGTCTGCTCTCCTTATATGATGTGGAAGCCAGGGTTCATATCTACTCTGCTACTGGCTACACCTTTAGTGAGCCTCTCTATACACTCCTCAGTACATGTTCAGGTTTCTTTGGTGAAAGAAACATTGTCCCCCTGATCCTCTCACCTGTCAATCAAACAGACAGACACATTTTTATATTAAAATAAACAAACAACCACAACTACTAATGATATTTCCTGAATAATCTGCTATGTTTGATCTGAGAGAATGGCATTAATGTTGTACAGTTGTCATTTACCAAGGATGAAAATAACCATGACGATTATAAATATAACCCATTGTAAATAATTATATTCCATTTTAGTATATGCTACACGTGAACCTCCTAAAATGGTGCAATTTGATTGGTTCGCTATCTCGGGATATTGGGCAATAGGTATCCTTGAGATCTCAAACTCGGGATATTGTATTAGCGCGAAAAAGTGTTATCTTGTTTATTTGCGTTTGTTCACGTGTAGTAAAGCAATTATTCACCTCAGGCTCCGTGCAGGGGTGGACCGTACTGTTAGGCAAACCAGGCACTTGCCTGGAGCCCCAGGCCCCATAGAGGCCTTTTGGGGCCCCCAAAATACCGTCTTTATTTTTCTTCCCCATATCTATATATTGTCATCTATTATATCTATTGTTTTTTATAAAAAAAAAAAAAAAAGGGCTAAGTACGCCACTGGCTCCGTGAATAGTGATATAGGCCTATAATAATATCAATAGTAATAGCTCACTATTCACTTCGCCTTCGGCGAATAATTGTTATTCTTCAATATGTGTTTTCTCCATTTCTTCACACACCATTCCACACACACACACACACACACACACACACACACACACACACACACACACACACACACACACACACACAAAGAGAGAGAGACACACACACACACACACACAAAGAGAGAGATGTGTTATCACATCCTTTGTGACAACTGATGATGTAAAAACAGTCTTTGCAAAAAGAGTTCACTGAAACATTAGGAATCAAAACATTAACTCTCCGAGGTCGAGGTCTTGGTATTGTGGTAACCCGGCTCCATGAGTGTCCCTCCTCCCCTATCACCACACGTTTGCGTCCGTTTACGCCTTGAAGGCGCGTTTACACCGCCGGTCCCCTCCGAGAGAGAAGAGTCCGGAGGTCTCCGGCGTTCCGCCGTCTCGTTCCCCTCTTCGAGGAGCAAATCAGGGAAAAGAGCGCTCGTTCAGATCAGGGAAAAGAGCGCTCGTTCAGATCAGGGAAAAGAGCGCTCGTTCCTTCGCTCCCGGTGATCACCCGGGGAAAGTGTCCTTCTGGCTGAAACTCGTCCCGCGGGTGTTCCTCGGTCGCTCACTCACTCACCCCGATAGAGACTTAAATCCAGCCATTGTAAGCCTTCCTTCTCCGAGTCCCGTGTCTGGCCTCATCCCTCCTTCTCCTCCCCAGGTGTTTCGCATTGCTCCTGAGTGGGTCAGCGCAAATGCACTCACAGGCTACACCCCGTCCACCACCTCTCCCCTGGGCGCTACACCCCGTCCACCACCTCTCCCCCGGGCGCTACTGTACACCCCGTCCACCACCTCCCCCCTGAGCTGCTGGGCCAGACCTGGGTTGCCACAGTAGGACGTGGCAACCTCTCTCTCTCTCTCTCTTTGGAGGCAGGATATCTTTGGTCACACAGAAATTGAGAGATATACGGAAAACATTCAGAGTCCCACTTGAGATGTGTGACACCAAAACAACAGCAAGGTGCATGACACCAAAACAACAGCAAGGTGCATGATGCCAGTGAGTCAACATCAAAGACAGTGGAGTGAGTGTGGACTTCACAGACGGAGGTGGACACCATATTTCTTCTTTCCGTCTCTTATGCTTTCGTTCCATGCAGATCTCTGGACAAATAACCTGAGGTCGAGCTGAACGCCGTCCACGTTTGTTTGTTTACTCTGATGGTGTGGAGACATGGTGGGAGAATACTCTCTCTCTAGTGCAGGGCGAGCAGCCCATCCGTCTGTCCTCCGCCTTTAGATTTGTGTTTCCCAAAGCCTACAGTTGTGATTTAGGTCCACAGACTGGAACAGCGGAGCACGTCAGGGGTTAAATGTGCACTGATCTATCGTTTCATCATTGTTTCAGAATGAAAGCATCGTGTAGTGAGGCCCCACCTTTAGGCGGGGCTGGGCCTGGGACGGCTGGAAAGCACCGGAAGCCCAGCACCCAAAGTTGCAAAGACTTCCATCATCTGTCACCATAAAGGTTTACTATGGACTCATTTAGTTATTGAAGCTTTTATAAAAAAAGTGACTTACAGTGAATTCAGGTACAATCGAATAAAGATGAATGGCTTTCTAACTATTTACCTCCTCCTCCTCCTCCCCCCTCCTCTTCTTCTTCGTCCTCCTCCTCCTCCTCTCTCCACACCACCCCATCCCTCCTCCTCCCTCCTTCTCTCCCTCCTCCTCCTCCCCCCACCTCCTCCCTCCTTTTCTCTCCTCCTCCTCCTTTCACCTCATCCCTCCTCCTCTCTCCTCCTCCACCTCCTCCCTCCTCACCCCTCCTCCTACTACTCCTCTCTCCCCCCCTCCTCCTTCTCCTCCCTCCTTCCCTCCTCCACCTCCCTCCACCCCATCCCCCCTCTCTCCTCCCTCCCTCCTCCACTTCCTCTCTCCGCCTCTTCCCTCCTCCTCCTCCTCCTCTACACTAATAACCCTGACTCTTAAAGTTTAATTTAAACAGTTAAAACAGTTTTAGTATGAGATTAAATTATTCCTAACTAGAAGAATATACAACAGGGAATAGGGGAATGTGTGTGTGTGTGTGTGTGTGTGTGTGTGTGTGCGTGCATGCGTGCGTGCGAGCACTCTGGGGGAGAATAGGATCAATGCATTTTAACCAAGACTTGCTCATGGGCAGCGAAGCAGACTCGATTGTGAACTTCGGACACTCTTTCCTCATACAGTGACACCATTCTATATTGGCTAATCTAATCCTAGACATTTCTGGACATTAAGTGTTTTATTAAGTTGAATAAAGACCAAAACCAAACTTTAATATGATCCCACAAAGCCAGAAGTATATATTTCCCATTCAATACTCTGCCTGACTGGTTTATTACACATTTCAATGTTTAATTTCTATGTGCCAAAACATTCTTCATTGTCGTTGTCACTGAATCTGAGGTCAGCGTGCACTTTTGGAACTTGAAAACTATATGGCTGATTATGGTTGTTTATATGCGGTGTATCCAGCTCTCATTTCCACACACGCACACACACACACACACACACACACACACACACACACACACACACACACACACACACGCCTATAAATAGCGCTTTTATCTCTTTACTATGTTTTTGAATATCGTATCGCTTCTGGATTTAAGGTTTTCAGGAACTCCCGGAAGCCCGGGTCCATCACAGCAGGTTAATCCCAGTTACAGTCGCAAATCAACACTGAATCACCACAATGTCTCTCGTTTTCCACAGGCTCTCTTATAACTCCACAAAGAGGAGAACACATATCTGTTATGTTGCAAGTAGTATAATAAGCACAGGAGACCGACATACGTTCAAGTGTAAGTATATTGAAGGTAAGCACGTAGCACAGTACTGTAGGTCTAGCTTCCTAGACTATCTCTCTCACGTGTCTTCTACCTCCTCTCTAGTACTACAACACACTACATAACAGTAGAGTGCACCTAGTGGTGTAATCAGGTAGTGGACACAACAATATCAATGCATTTGAAGTAGCCTGCACAGTGCATGAATGTGCCCACAGTCATGTGCGAAAGTTGAGACGTCAGGGGAACTGAGTGTCCGTGGGGGCGGGACCAGGGGGTAGGGGAAGGAGCAGGGGGTTAGAGGAGGAGGATAGGAGAGAATGTCGTCATGTTGAGGAAACGAAACCTAAGGCTCAGAGAAAAACCACAGTCACTTGACGGTAAAGCAGTTCTCTCTTTCAGGAGGAAATAAAAACGCATTTGGAGGTGTAATGAAGACACTCCCAGACAACCCTAAGAGATTTACATTGTTTCAATTTGTTCTCTCGGAACAGAGCTTCTCCTCAGGGAGATTTTACTTTGAGGTCCAGGTTAAAGATAAGGCTGTATGGTATTTAGGAGTGGCCAGAGAGTCCATCAGCAGAAAAGCTCTCATCCCATTGACCCCTGAGAGTGGCTACTGGGTGGTAACATTCAACAAGGATGAGTTTGTATTTCATGATAACCGTGCTGTCCGTCTCCCTCTGAGAGCTGAGCTCCAGAAGGTGGGGGTGTTTCTTTCTTCATCTCTTTCCCTGCATCTCTTTCCCTCCTTTCTTTATCTTCATCTCTCTCTTTCTCAAATAAATTAAGTTTATTTATTTTAGATTTAATGGCATGAATAATGAAACACTAATGCATTTTACAAAGATAACAAAACCACAACACATGGTTACAAATACATTAATTATTAAATAAAATGAACACCATTGACAATGAGTACATTCTGAATACCAAATGAGTTGGCAGTCCAGCTGAATCTCATGGATCTAGCAGGCAGTGCTACGCTTCTGTCCTTCACGCCACACGGCACTTTCTGACAGCAGGGAGGTTGATGATGCATATGATTTATTTAAAGTATTGACCTCTTAGTTCCTTGTGTCTCATACGTTGCAGTAGGAAGTGGGCTTCTGTCTCCCTCTCCTGGGGACAGAATGGACCCAGCCTGGCTTCTCTGGGTAGCCAGGTCTGCCTGTGATGGCCTTGCTCTATGGCCAGGCTGTCCTGGTAGATATTCTCTCTCTCTCTCTCTCTCTCTCTCTCTCTCTCTCTCTCTCTCTCTCTCTCCCCATCTTTATGTCTCTCGCTCTGTTTGGAAGCAGGACATCGTGGGTCAGACATAGAGACATAGAGAAAACATCACCAGTCATCAGACGTGTTTAAAACACTGTCAGCGTGCATGAGACCAAGACAACAACAAAGTGTGTGATGACCATAAGTCTCCATGTGTCAAGGCTACGGCCGTGCCTCTGGTCCTTATGTTCCTCATGCTTTCCCTCTCCCTTGGATAACCCCCACTCCCTGAATGCCATCACTCCCATTCACCTGCTCCAAGCCACACACCTGCTATCCACCTCAATCTCATCATCTCTGCAGTATATCCCCCCTGGTTCTTCACTCACTCATCCCCAGATCGTTGTTTCAACCACCGCGGTTAGATCCATAGCACCGGCTCCTTGACTTGGTCACTAAGGTTGGTTTCTCCTGTGACCTTTTTCTACCTGCCTGTTCACCTGCCTGCTCATCTCCCTCGTCCACTGTCCTGCTCAGCTCAACTCTGTCCTCCGCCATCGCCTTTCCATTCTCATCCCCCCCTTACCCCTACAATAAACCCCTTTTCATTCACTTAAATTCCATTGTCGCTGTCTGCGTTTGGGTCTGCCTCTACAGACTTAACAGGTTTTGGACATACAATGCTAAGTAGTTGACGTTTCAAGTCTAACTTTTGTTGGTCTTGCATTATTCTGCGACAATACACAGCAGTGTTTAGTACTGGGAACCTCTTTGGTGCAGTTGCCTTTGTGGACAGCTGTGCTGATATCCATCCATGTTTTCTCTGCGTTGGTGATCTGTGTGTTGTCTCTGGAGAGTGAACTTGTTGATCTGGTTTGTCTGCAAGTGTGGTAGTGTGGTAGTGTGGTTAGAGTCTGGGAGATTAACTACTAGTGTCAACTCAATATTAAGTAACAACCATAATAGCACATATAACCTGGGCACACAGGCAGAGGCTTTAGAGAAAATACCAGTCCCAGACAAAGTCATGTCAATTGTTTTTGTATTGCTCTTAATCACAGTTAAAGTGGCAAATCAACTTTAAATCACCACAATATCTCTCATTTGGCACCAGCTCTCTGTGTTTTGTCTTTTGTAGCAGTGCATGAATGTGCCCAAAGTGTGTGAAAGTTGAAACGTCAGGGAACTGTGTGTCTGTCAGGCGGAGTCAGGTGTTAGGGGAGGAGGGTTCAGAGAAACCAAAGTCACTTGACGGGAAAGCAGTTCTCTATTTCAGGAGGAAATCAAAACGCATTTGGGAACAAATAGTCTGACAGACCGAAATGAGAATAAGGTGAGTTATACAGCACAACTTTGAAAGAAGTTAAAACCTCTCTGCCCGTTGTTACTTAATAAGACAAATAATGGAATTGCTCAATCCATAAACCTTGCCGTCTGTGTCTAGGAATGGCCTCTGCTATTTCCTGGTCTGAAGAGAACTTTTCATGTCCCATCTGTCTGGATGTGTTCAGCAGTCCAGTTACCACACCATGTGGACACAACTTCTGCAGAACCTGTATTACAAAGTTCTGGGATAAAAAAGTCCAGTACAAATGTCCTTTTTGCAACGAGCTCTTCAGCACTAGACCTGATTTACGGGTCAATACCTTCATATCAGAGATGACTGCTCAGTTTAAGACGTCTGTACGAGCAAAAGAGTCTTTTGTTGAATCAGCAGAAGTTCCCTGTGACGTCTGTACTGGGACCCAGCTGAAGGCTGTGAAGTCCTGCCTAGTGTGTCTGATCTCTTACTGCCAAACCCACCTGGAGCCACATCAGAGAGTCGCAGGCCTGAAGAAACATCAGCTGGTCGAGCCTATGGACCGTCTGGAAGACAGGGTGTGTAAGAAACACAATCAACTACTGGAGCTCTTCTGCAGGACTGAACAGGTGTGTGTGTGTCAGTCCTGCACAGAGACAGACCACAGGTCCCATCCTGTTGTACCTCTAAAGGAGGAATATGAAGTGAAGACGGCCCAGCTGGGGAAGATAGAGGCTGATGTTCCGCAGATGATCCAGGAGAGAAAACAAAAGATTAAGGAGATCAAAGGCACAGTAGAATTGTGCAAGAAAGACGCAGACAGAGAAATAGCCGATGGTGGGCAGGTCCTCAGCGCTCTGATACGCCGTGTTGAAAAGTGCCGAGATGACTTCAACCAAACGGTTAAAGAGAAACTGGAATCCATAGAGAAACAAGCTGAAGGCCTCATCAAAGAGCTGGAGCAGGAAATAGAAGATCTGACCAATAAAAGCTTAGAAGTGAAGCCACTCTCAGACACTAAAGACCACCTCCACTTCCTCCAGGCCTTCAGATCCCTGAAGGATCTTCCACACACCAGGGACTGGACGACGGTGGAGGTCCGTCCTCCGTCATACGCAGGGACCTTGAGGAGATCCCTGGATCAGCTGGAGGAGACACTGAACATGGAGATGAAGAAGCTGCGTGATGCTGAACTGAAGAGGGTCCAGCAGTATGAAGTAGATGTGACTCTGGATCCTGATACAGCTAGTCCCTGGCTCATCCTATCTGAGGATGGGAAACAAGTACATGATGGAGGTGTAAGGCAGAAACTCCCAGAAAACCGTAAGAGATTTACACATTATCCTTGTGTTCTCTCGAGGAAAATCTTCTCCTCAAGGAGATTTTACTTTGAGGTCCAGGTTAAAGACAAGACTGCATGGTGTTTAGGAGTGGCCAGAGAGTCCATCGACAGGATAGGTGCGATCATATTGACCCCTGAGAAGGGTTACTGGACTCTTTACTTCAACAAGGATGGGTTGGTATTTACTGATATCCCTGCTGTCCGTCTCCCTCTGAGAGCTGAGCTCCAGAAGGTGGGGGTGTTTGTTGATTATGATGAGGGTCTGGTCTCCTTCTATGAGGTAGAAGCCAGGGTTCATATCTACTCTGCTACTGGCTGCACCTTTAGAGAGCCTCTCTATCCATTTTATCCATTTCTCTACCCAGGTTTCTATGATTATGAATTTAAAAACTCTGCCCCATTGATCATCTCACCTGTCAATCAAACAGACTAGGACTTTTGTTTGATGCTAAAATAACCAAACAACCCAAACAACGAATGTTGTTTCCTGATTAAGAATACCATGTGAGATCTGAGAGAACTGCATTCATATCGCATCAACATTCATATGTTTGGTGAGGGACTATTCACTGTCATTTAATTTTAAAGGATAAATAAAATAAGCCATTAATACTTTGTACTATAAATAATATAACCCATTATGGAATTATGGTAAAACTATACTATAATGTTCAATGTCTTGTTTGGGATAATTGGGATAATGGGAATTATCAATTTTGCTAACATTATCGATCGTTTTTTAACCGAATACTTATATTTGTTCATTATTTTGAATCATGTTTGACAACACAATACATTGCCTGTACACTTTTCTGATTTTAATAAAAAGTAAATGGGGTTAGCATGTACATTCTCAGTGCAATATGTATTCAGTGGAAAAGGTTAATTTTCTGTGGAATTGGTACAATCTCAGTACAATGTGTATTTAGTAGATTAGGTATATTATCAGTGGGGTAAAACAAAAAGAACTGTGTGGCCTAAAAACCCTAGGGATTGATGATGGGATTCAAGGAACGATTCAAAGCACAGAATAATTGCACATGTTTGTAGCATGGTGAGCCAGTCAATAACTTTTAATCTCCACCATACAACAACCCAACATGTGTTCCACCTTACACAAAGCTCTCAAAGATTCTCCCCAGGTGTGTGAGTACCCTGACTTCCCTCTCCTCTCCATCCTCTCATCTTATTATTATCTGACTTTATACTACCTGTGCCCTGTCACATACCAGCAGCAGTCCCATAATCAGTGTTATGAGCGACACCCAGTGGCGGGAGCGGGTGTCACGACAGAGGGGCGGGACGTTCTTTGTGTCCCCTAATAAATATAAAATAGTTTAACAAATAAGCTGTTTTTATCACACATTATGCCACACAAACCATACGTAACATATATAGAAGTAGCCACTTAAAAGTCCAGCCAATATAGACTAGGCCTACTACGCCAAAAACGGTTTTCTTTAAGGTCCTGCACTTAACAAAACGTAACTTCATTCAAACGCTGGGGACATGAACCCACGACTTTTTGAAATGGCGGATTTAGTCCCCATCATAATTTAATAAATATATTTAAAAAAGTTCTTTAATGTATTACTTGAGCTGTTTCTATCTTATCATATTTTAGGTCGGCGATATTGGATAGTGTTATCGCTGGGCTGATGTGTAATGCCTACTTCTACCGTCAGGGGAAGCACTACTCCTTCAAACGGTGGACATTCGCTCCGTCGACTGGTTCCTTGCCTTAATGCACGTGCTTACCGGGCCTCGGCCAATCAGGGGCCTCTTAATGATATATTATTTTTGAATACAATTTTTTATTTAAAAATGAAAAAAAAAATAATGATGATAAACGTCCGTATTCACGGGGTCATTACTTTACAGTGCCATCTGCTGGAGGAGGTGGAGGTAGCCCCCCCCCTTATCTAAACAAAGCCTTATCTAAACAAAATGTAACAAAAATAAATTTGAATCCCAACGTTCTAGAAGTCGAGTAGGAGAACAAACGAAACGGTTGAGCCGGTCGGAGGACGTAATTCTAGCTACGGCGAGAAAGACAAGAGTCACATCGGAGAGGAGCTAAGAAAAGAAAGAAAAATATACAGGCTAAATTATTTTACGAAAGTTAACCAAAAGTTAAAGATTTTTTCTGCTAACTATCAGAGGACATTAACAGTGCCACTACCAGCACTAATGAGGATAGTCTTGAGGACAAGGTAGGCTAAGGCTTTAGGATCAAGATTCTGTTCATAATGTAGTAGCTACATCGTCATTCATTCATTATATTTTCATGTAAATATTGCCCCGTCCAGTCGAAAATCAGATATCTCTACACTAGTATGTGAAAAGCTACTACGATTGTGCCTTTAGCTGCACAGCAAGAACTCCTTGTGACAGAGCCTATACAGCTAGCAGCTAGCTGGGCTGATAGTGACAGGTGGTAGCCATAGCTAACTATTATTGCCTCGCCCTTGACGGTGACTATCTGTGTTTGTTCACTATTATTGGGAAGGAGGAGAACGAGACCAGTAAGACAGCAGGAGACAATCGTGAGGCAACAGTCGTTACAAACAGCTATGCTTTTGAGGAAGAGGTGGAGGACAGGGATGCAGCTGAGGTGGGGACGGGAGATCCGGAGCTAAGAGAAGGAGAGGCTCCTGAGGGAGACGTAGACAAGCAGCAAGAGCCTGATACACTGGCAGGTGGATCAAACCCCTACAGTAACGACCCTGGAGTCTGGGGCGATTGCATCAATCAGCAGGTGAAGTCGTACTGGGCAAAATTAACGAAAAACTGTCCAAATAAAGACTGTGACTTTTCCGCATCTGTTGAGAAATTGATTGTGCGATTGGCGGTGGGGAAGGGGCCTGAAATGTCCATAGCCCAGGGGCCTCAAGTGCTATTAAGGCGCCCCTGTTCCTGACACACACTGTAGCCTATAACATATTTACATAGTATATCGTAAGCCCCATTGTGTATTACATCTAATTAGACTATTTATTTAATATTGTGAGACATGATTCTCATTTCGCATTTTATCGCATGATAAGGTATAAACTACAGCCAGTGTGGGTGTGTGCGTGTAAGGAGCATGAGGGGAAAGGGGATAAAGAAAACCTACAGGTTTCTTATCGATCGGCTGGAGAGCAATGCTGTGTTCCAATATCCATACTTCCATGAGTACACTTAAACGTAGTACACTATGCGCACCCACTAAGTGCACAGATTTTCAGATGTCAGTGTCGTTCCAAATCGAATACTCCATGGTGCTAACTGGAAATTAGGATTGACTTCCACTGTGGCTTCTCCCCCGCAATAAACATCCCACTTTGAACGGGCAACTCTTAATGCATAGTAGCTATAAAAAGCTATATAAAAACGACAAAATGACACCATTAATGGGCTACGTGGAAAATGTGCCGACGTTGGCTCAGCCTGGCACCGCCCTCTTTCGCTACGTAGCTAAGATAGCTGCGGTTGAGTACGAAAAGTGCATTGATCCACACTTCGCGGTTTGACCGCTTTGAGTACACCATCCGGGTCCTTTCAGTACACTTATTTTCGCCCTGATCTTAAATCTTGGAACGCCCTAAACAAGGACACTACTAGAAGGACCATCCACTGTATTTCCCAGTCTTATTAGATGTTAGTGTGCCTTTAACTCAGGGATTCCAAAAGTGTGGTACGCGCACCCCCAGGGGTACGCGAGCTGCTACCAGGGGGTGCGCGAGATGAAAAATGTAATGGCGGTCTGGTGTAATATTACCTCGTTTTTATTTATTTTATCTGTTTCGGAGCCTATTCTCTGTTGTGGATTGTTTGTAACTTCATTGCAATTTAATTTAATGTAATGTCGTTCTAATTTCCAACCTATTTTCTAACCGTTGTGTTATGATTAGGGTTGTGCCGATGCGTGATGGCTGACCGACATCACGATGGAGAGCCACCATCGTGATGAGGCGTCCCCCCCGGCGCCTCACTTTTCAATTTTCGTTTCCAAATATATAAAAAAAAACTAAAATATCTGTTTTAGTGCATGTGTGTTAAATTAAATGGTTTTATATCTTAAACAAATTCTGTTGCAAACAGGAGGCACGCAGCATCAATATCGTAACTAAAAAAAGTAAGTCGGCCAAGACAGACACATTTTGCAGATTGTAAATTGACATGAGACATTGTAAACGTTCACAATCCTGCTCTATGCTCTGTGACATTTTGTTTATCATCATTTCTATTAACTCATGTGTGGCGCACACGCAACAGTTGTCGGGTCATCGACCCGTCTTTTGCGCGGATCACACATGAGCACCAGAATGTAAATTGTCATGAGACATTGTAAACGTTCACAATCCTGTTCTATGCTCTGTGATATTTTGTTTGTCATCATTTCTATTAACTTCTGCGAGGCGCATAAAGTGGTCATGTAGATCGGTCGTCTGCCCATCTATTGCGCGGATCACACATGAGCAGATCTTGCACACAACGTCAGTCATGTCCCTTGGCTGTCCTATTTGTTGGATATTTGTTGATGTTGTTATTGTCATGCATGTTCTGGTTATTTGCGCATGATTAAACATGAGTCTTTATATGGCGATAAAACCAAGCTTTGTTGCGTTTTTTTTTCCTTCTATTTGAAGTGGGGATTGGGGGTGCGCCAACCCTGTTGGGACGTAGAAGGGGGTGCGCAGGAAAAAAAGTTTGGGAACCGCTGCTTTAACTAATCACTAGAATGAGCCATTTTCAATTATCTTTCTTGTGGGTCTGTCAGCTGTGTTAAAGGGGAGACAGAGGGGCAAAATATCCATACTGCTTGTGTGATTTTTTGTGTGTCACCTTAGCTTGCTGTGAGTAGGTACATTTCAGTACTGAAGAACATTGAGTTGAGTTGTTTCGAATTGGTTCCTGTGTAATGGTTTTAATTTGTCAACATATGTTGTGACTCTTCACTTGTTTAATGCATAACTACACTAACCTCCCTATTAGTGCAGTCTAGCCCCATATTGTTTATTTTCTTTGTCAATTTAAGATTGATTTGATTCATGTCCTCACTGTACAATTGTTCTTAATTTGCCATCGCAATTCCACAATTACTATTGGTTGAGCAGGTGAGCAGGTGAGGGTGATTATTGATGCGTTTTAAAGGAAGAGCACAGCGACAGGTGAGTGAATCTGGGAAGTGACGTGTTGTCGCTAACGCCGAGCTGCACTCAAGGTTTGGGGTCGGTGCCGTTCGCATGCTATTAAGGCTGCCGGCGGTGAAGACAGCTCAGGGGGCTAACTATAGATAGGGCCGGGGAATAGGAGTGCGTAGGCGGTGCGGCTTCCCAGCTAGAGGTTCTCCGGTTCCGCTACTGATCGGAGGCCTCACGAGTGCTGGACTGGCGTCTCCCTTCTCCCGTTTGCCTACCAGCACCAAAGCCTCGACCCCGGGGGAGGGTCTCGTATCCCGGGAGAGTTAAGTTTTAAACCTCTAGAGTCTATTGTGTGTGTGTGTGTGTGTGTGTGTAACCTGTTTTTAACCTCACAGTCTAACCACTTCATGATTGAGTTGGGAGGGTTAATGATGCACCGAACCCTGATGTAGTCTAGTCTGATTGCGTCTTTGGTGTGGCTTGTTATTGCATTGTGAACATGTGCAGTGCCCTATGGGGGTGGTGTGTATAGCTTTGACGTATTATGGTGTGGGTGCGATAGCTGTTGCATTGCCTGATTCTTGTGGGGTTCCCTGTGTGCCGTGTTAGGACATATACTTTGCTGTGGTGGGTTATTCACTTAAGCGGACAATATTTGGGTTTGAGGACTTCATGAACCTGACCCAGTCTGACATGTGTGGTAGCTGCATTAATTATATTTAGTAAAGATTGTTTCTACCTTTGTTGTGCTGCTTGGGTTGTAGATCATGCCCCTCTAGCCACAACAATCTGACCTCACATTCCAGGTTTATTACATAGTACACACTCCTTCAATACAAATAGAAGGATACTGCAGTGTATGCATAAGTGTATACACCTTTACTTGTAAATTAAGTCCATTCTCCTCCAATCCTTCTGGACAAAAATCTCTGTTATGAAAGTTTTTTTTTTAAATGAAAATCTTACTTGTTTTACAAGTCTCCCCGACTCAATGGAGATTATTGCCAAGAGGAGCAACAGTGGAGCAAAGCATACTTGTGAAGTCATACGCCCCTTGAGTGCGGCAGAGGTACTGCTGCCTCACTTCATGCTTTTACAGTGCGGTTTTATGTCAGATAAGCAAGACTAAGGCTGGGTTGCACCAACATGGATTAACTCTTAAACTGGATTAAATCAAGGTTTAACTGTTAACCGTGTTGCACCAAACTTTAAACATGGTTTAAATTCTGTTTAAATGAAACTCAGGTTAAATTTAAACCCCAGGTAATCCCAGTTTAATTTCCCACTTAAACCTAGATTAAATGCAAGTCTGTTGCACCAGTAATTTTAAACCCAGGATAAACTTGGATTAGCAGTTTTATTTAAACCACCCCCGGAGGAGGTTTAAATCAGAGTATTGTAGTGTTACTGACAACATGGCTGGATGTATTCACTGGATAGACCCCCTCTGTCTGGAAGTTGAATTCATGGTTAGGTTCTAGCTGCTACTTAAATCAGTTTGCTAGTTGGTTGTTAGGTGCTAGCTAGTTCTTACTGGTATAAACCTCAAAAATTGAGACGTGTAACTAGGATTAAGTTAAACCACGTTGGTGCAACCCAGCCTAAATATTTTATTAACATACACAAAATACATTTACTATTTTATTGAAAGTGAGGACATAATAAAAGTGTCATTACATTGGACAAATATTGCACTCAACCCAGTTTGTGAGGGATTGCGCAAGTACCTTTGTTTCCTACTGGATCAAACTGAACTGTTCTTTCCTTGCAGAAACAACACAAAGACTGAAGAAGCTTATTATTAATCAAAGGGGAATCATTGAGCGATGTCTCTTGATCAGAAGCAGCTTTGATATGAGTGCAACAGTTGTCATGCAAACATTAAAGATTCTTAGAAAAAATAACTTTCTGCAGCTCATTGTGACGTCGTAAGAGAGATGACTTCTCAGCCTTGGCCGCGTGTTTGTCTGTGTGTGTGAGTGGTTTTGGGCTTCCAGAAGAGCTTGTAACCAACAATGGGCCACATTTTAATTAAGGGCTGCGCTATTAAGCACATATTAATTAAAATCTTAAATTAACTTATTGAGAAAATGTCAGTAATAATAATAAATGTATTAAAAAAAAAACAATTAACAATTATAAGAATAAATCTGACTTTGTATGAGTATTATTCAAATCGAAAATCTGTTGATTTCAAAATAAAATCGCAATTATGTTTGTTATAATCGTGCACCAAATCGTGGACATTTCAAATGGCATTGCGTCACATTGAGCCCCTCCCAGTTAAGAGTATTCCTATTTGTATTTTATTAGCATTTTATTTTTATATCATCGAGAAAAACACTTGATGATGGATGAAGACACATTTAACGATTCTATCAACACAGCCAAAAGGGTCAGACTGCAGACCTCAGACCTCCCCTCCTCAGAGAAGGGAAGTCAGGCTCAACCTTTGGCTCATAGAACCAAGGGGCCTCATCCTGTCCACCCTGGTCTCCACATTCTTCATCGGCGGAAGCAATTTTTGCTTGTTTGGGATCTGACTGGCCAGCGTATTTGAAAAAGTTAAGCAAACTTCATTGTCTTTTTGACATTTTTCCCCTGAGTGAAACACAGGCTGACAGCAACAAGCGCGTGTGTCTCTTGGAGTGCTCCGTCCCTCTCCCCCTCCGTTCCTCTCCCCCTCCGTCCCACTCCCTCTCCGCCCCTCTCCCCCTCCGTCCCTCTCCCTCTCCGCCCCCCTCCCCCTCTGTCCCTCTCCCTCTCTGTCCCTCCGTCCCTCTCCCCCTCCGTCCCTTTCCCCCTCCATCCCTCTCCCCCTCTGTCCTCCCCTAACCACTGGCCCCGCCCCCACAGACAAGCAGTTCCCTGACCTTTCAGAGCTTTCACACTTTTTTTTTTTTTTAACTGTGATTTAAAAGAGAGCCTGAGCAAAACGACACACATTGTGGTGATTAAGGGTTAAAGTCAGAGTGTGAAAGCTGAGACGTCAGGGAACTGCATGTCCGTTAGGGCGGAGTTAGGGGAGGAGCCAGGTGTTAGGGGAGGAGAGGAGAGGACGTCATGTTGAGGAAACGAAACCTAAGGTTCATAGAAACCACTCGACGGGAAAGCAGTTCTCTCTTTCAGGAGGAACATAAAACACATTTTGGAACAAATAGTCTGACACAGAAACAACAACAAGGTGAGTACAGCAAACCTTTGAGATAAGTTAAAACCTCTCTTCCTGTTACGTAATAAGAAAAATAATGGAATACATAAACCTTGTAATCTGTGTCTAGGATGGCCTCTGCAACTTCCTGGTCCGAAGAGAACTTTTCATGTTCCATCTGTCTGGATGTGTTCAGCAGCCCAGTTTCTACACCATGTGGACACAACTTCTGCAGAACATGTATTACAAAGTTCTGGGATGAACAGGTCCAGTACAAATGTCCTGTTTGCAACGAGCTTTTCAACACTAGACCTGATTGGAGGGTCAATACCCTCTTATCAGAGCTGGCCGCTCAGTTTAAAACGTCTGTACGAGTAAAAGAGCAGCCTTTTGTTGAATCAGCAGAAGTTCACTGTGACGTCTGTACTGGGACCCAGCTGAAGGCTGTGAAGTCCTGCCTAGTGTGTCTTATCTCTTACTGCCACACCCACCTGGAGCCACATCAGAGAGTCAGAGGCCTGAAGAAACATCAGCTGGTCGAGCCTATGGACCGTCTGGAAGACAGGATGTGTAAGAAACATGAACGACTTCTGGAGCTCTTCTGCAGGACTGAACAGGTGTGTGTGTGTCAGTTCTGCACAGAGGGTGACCACAGGTCCCATCCTGTTGTACCTCTAAAGGAGGAATATGAAGTGAAGACGGCCCAGCTGGGGAAGATAGAGGAGATGATCCAGGAGAGAAAACTAAAGATTAAGGAGATCAAAGACACAGTAGAATTGAGCAAGAAAGACGCAGACAGAGAGCTAGCCGGTGGTTTGCAAGTCCTCACTGCCATGATACGCTGTGTTGAGAAGTGCCGGGATGATTTCAACCAAACGGTTGAAGAGAAACTGAAATCCACAGAGAAACAAGCTGAAGACCTAATCAAAGAGCTGGAGCAGGAAATAGAAGATCTGACCAATAGAAGCTCAGAGATGACGCAGCTCTCACACACTAAAGACCACCTCCACTTCCTCCAGGCCTTCAGATCCCTGAAGGATCCTACACCCACCAGGGACTGGACGAGGGTGGAGGTCCGTCCTCAGTCATACGTAGATACATTGAGGAGATCCCTGGATCAGCTGGAGGAGACACTGAAGAAGCTGCGTGGTCCTGCTGAACTGAAGAGGGTCCAGCAGTATGAAGTAGATGTGACTCTGGATCCTGATACAGCTTATCCCAGTCTCATCCTGTCTGAGGATGGGAAACAAGTACATGATGGAGGTGTAGTGAAGAAACTCCCAGACAACTTTATGAGATTTAAATATCATCCACTTGTTCTCACGAGGCAGAGCTTCTCCTCAAGGAGATTTTACTTTGAGGTCCAGGTTAAAAACAAGAATGGCTGGTGTTTAGGAGTGGCCCAAAAAAAAACCTTTTGGTCTTTAGGAGGGGACAGTAAAACAAACACCACATTGACCCCTAAGAATGGATTCTGGGTGATAACATTAGACATGTTTACATTTGTATTTAATGCTGAAACTGCTGTCCGTCTCCCTCAGAGAGCTAAGCTCCAGAAGGTGGGGGTGTTTGTTGATTATAATGAGGGTCTGGTCTCCTTCCATGATGTGGAAGCCAAGGTTCATATTTACTCTGCTACTGGCTGCACCTTTCGTTCGCCTCTCTATCCACTCCTCGGTTTCAATTTAAATGTATCTTTTGGTAGAAGCTCTGCCCCCCTGATCATCTCAGCTGTCAATCAAACAGACTAAGACACTGATTGATATTAAAACAAACAACCATATAATGTTGCATTAATGTTGTGCTGTTATTTACCAAAATAACCCTGTTTATTATAAATATAGCCCATTGTAAATGATTATATTCCACTATATTCTTCTATGTGTTTTCTCCCTTTTTTTTGTTTCTATAGTATTGCAAATGGTTTCAGTTATGTAGAACAACATTGGAGGATACCGTGAAATACAGGATACCCATGAAATACAGATTTAAAAATATCTAATTATACAACTGATCCGATCATTTTCAAGATCCCGACAAAGGGTCAATCTTCGTGCCATATTTCTGTGGAGCAATGTTTAGCGCTTATCTTCTCCCAGCTCGGAGGGCCATTCTGCGCTCAGGGGCCCCTGGGCTCGTGCCCATCTAGTAGATCCAGGTTCATTTATTTTGAGTGGAGAAAATCATATTATTATTATGAGATCTCAGAGAACTGTATTTATATCATACTATTCATTGTCAGTTTACAAGGACAATTTCCTTAAGCAACCCAAACAAACATGAAATGTAACCCATTATAAATGATTAAAATACACTAAGTTGTTCAATGTCTGTCGTCTCCTGGATGGTTTTGATTTGTGTTTAATGATGTAAAATGGTGGAAGGTTGCAGTCAAATAAAATGTTGAAAACATGAGATTTATTATTTTTTGATCAAAACAATTATATAAGTTTGTTCTTCCAAATCATGTATGACAACACAATCAAATGTTTGAACACTTAAGATTTGAATAAAAATGTACAAAAAGTAGAAGGGGGACATTTTCTTTGGAATATCTACATTCTCAGTATGTATTCATAAGAATAGGTACATTTTCAGTACAATATGTATTCAGTAGAATCAGTACATTCCCAGTACAATGTTTTCAGTAGAATGTGTACATTTTGTGTACACATTGAACTATTTTCCCATATCTTTTACTTATGAACTTTATTTTAAAGGTATATACTAAAAGATTCCACCGCCAACAAGACTAGCGTACCTTGGGCTCTCCTCTCACCCACCCTGATGTCTTCGGGCCATGGAGCAGCCATCTCAGCGGACTAGAGGTTCTGCAGAGAGCAGCCAGACCTACCAGTGTGATAGTCGTCAGAAGAGACGAGCGGCCCGCTGGACTTATTGTGGAAACCGTCCCAGGAGGAGGAAGAGATCAATGAGGTTGAGATCAACGGCTTTGGCCCCTAGGCTACTATTTGTGTGAGGCCCTCTTACTGACTTAAACAAAAAATGCGTAATTTAGTGCCATGTGTCAAAGCGTTGTATTAATATAACATGGCACATAGCCTACTTCGGGCGCACTGGCATACACCCATTGAGACAGCCTCTACTGATACAGAAACGAGTGAATTCACTATAGTTGCCGTGACAGTGCATCTGCAAGCTGGTAACAGCTTTTAGCTTTCTAACCCAAGCCTATAAAATCAGCAGCAGTACACAACACCCTGTTTTACTGAGGCAAAATCACAACATCCTTACAGAGACACAAATCAAACCGCTGTGCAATACTCAAATAAAACAAAGCCATACAAATACAAACAGCAATAATGCCACAGCAGGATAGTAATAACTAACTCTTTAGATATTTTTCTGACAGAGAACTCCTTAATGTGGCTGATAAAATCCAATTTGCGCAGAATATTGCTTTCAATGGACAGATCAGAGAAAGGGGATTCAGTCTGTTTTGGCCCATCATGGATCTCAGTATCTTGAACCATGGCAATTTTGAAAAAGAACGTTCAGTTATGCAGAACAACTTTGGAGGATACTGTTTTTAACATAATAATCTTTACATTACTATAAGTTGTATATATATATATATATATATTTATAGTTTAGATATTTCTGAATCATGAATAAATACCCAATTCAATCTTTGTTCACTTTTCTGATTTCAATAAAAATGGCGAGAAATGGAATCGTTACATTCTCAGTGGAATAGATCTTTTCAGGAGAAAAAGGTACATTATGTTTGTTCACATTACTTAGATCCTATTTAGATTTGTTTAGTCAAACAAAATGGATATTTGAAGAACTTTAATCTAGGTAACCTATATTGTATAGCACACACACACACACACACACACACACACACACACACACACACACACACACACACACACACACACACACACACACACACACACACACACACACACACACACACACACACACACACACACACACAGTCATTTGAAAAGCAAGGTTAACATATGCAGGTGCTGGTAGTAGTATACCAGTTCTACAATTACCTGTAGCTAATGCTGTGGATCATCTCTGCCATCTCAATGTATGGATTTCAGCCTCAATTCTGTGCACATTTCTCCAATCGTTTTACATGAAAGGTATTCAAGGTAGCAATCAATACGTTATTTTAAATTTGATCAGGGAATAATTAATGAGGATGGAGGAGATGCATGGCGGGAAAATAATGACACCCAACAGGGAAGTACCGTCATGATGTCGTCTACTTTCCGCAGGGCCTTGCTGTGCGTCGCTCCTCGCAGGCTTCCGCCGCGGCTGCACCAGGCACGGGGCGGGGAGGCTGCAGGTGGAGGCTCTGCTGTCTCTGACGGGGAGGCTGCAGGTGGAGGCTCTGCTGTCTCTGACGGGGAGGCTGCAGGTGGAGGCTCTGCTGTCTCTGACGGGGAGGCTGCAGGTGGAGGCTCTGCTGTCTCTCACCGGCGCCATGGAGGAAAACACTTGAGGAGGTGGATTGATCACTAGAGTTGAATCCACATGGGCCTACCTCACGTATCACTAATATAATAGTCAATATAGTTAATATAATTAAGTTAATATAAATATTTAATAGAATTAATTAATAGTTAATTAGGTGAATAAAGTCATTCATTCATATGAATATGAATTAATATATAAACCTACTAGTCCGACTTGAGGACCGCGTTATGGGAGGCCTTCATATCACGGATGGGTGTTTTCGTGACGGAAACACCTTTGTTTTCTACTGGATCAAACTGGGCCCCGTTTCCCCAAAGCATCGTTAGCCTAAGTGGTTTGTTAAGTTCATCGTACGAGCATCGTACAGTTTTCACACCCGTTTCCCGAAAGCATCGTTGTGTACCGAACGTCGTGAAAACCCTCGTAGCTAACGAGGGTTCCAGGGGCACTCGTAGAGTGCTAAGAGCATCGTTACTATAGCCTCAGTGGAGTCACCAGCTGGACATTCCATAGTATTGGATGTGTTTTATTAAAACACAATATCACTGAATGTCCAGCTAGCGCAATTTCGCAATACCTCAAAAACAGTGGTTACCGCCGATATATTACTCGTAGACTACTGCTAGATTTAAACAGCAAAGACAGAGACATGTTAGAAGTCAACAAAAATATAATTTATTGCAGCAATTTTAAATTCCAAAAATACATGCGCAGCCGGAATGTACCGATCAAACGCCACGTCACAAGGCAACCCTATCACAAGGCATATAATAAAATCATATGATTCCATTGCTCGTGTTGGAGGTCGCTTGCGAGCTGCACTTGCTGTCTCCCTCTGATTTTAATTCAACCATCGTGGTTAAAATGTCCTCATATTGATCAATGACAGAAGACATACTGTACATGAATCATGCTGAGACCAGCGGGTGTCAGAGAATTTCTGCAGGCGTGTTTTGTTGCGACAGCAACCAGCAACAGCAATAGCCGTGTCAATGCCTCTGCGTTTGACTGATAATGAATTAATGGAACGTTGCATTTTTTATGTTTACACCAAAGATTCTAGACTAGAGATTGAGCGCCAATCAATGAAACCTTATGTGGAATCAGAGAAAGTCTGCCCTCTTTGCGGCGCAAAGCATGTTTCAGAAATCAGCACATTTAGATAAATGCTATAGTTGTCACAAAGACACATGCTATTTTTTATTTTTGTAATATGGAATTATTTCAGGGGGGAAAATGCCGTGAAAAAATGTACGCACGATGCGTTCAGGATTAGGACTGATATAGCATATGTTGGCCTAGAACTAATCAATTGTGTTTTAATATTTGTAGCATTCATATTAGTCTATTCATTTCGTAGGCTACTCTGCTGTTGGCCTTGATGGGGAGATATTTTTGCTGCCACAAAATATAGTTTAATCCAACAACATTCCTGCGTCTCCCCCTCCTACAGAGCCCATTTCAGCACCGTGTCAGTGGACAGCTACAAGCCTACGAACGTCGTAAGAGCAGTGCATGCGCGTTCATGTTAAGAGGAGTTTCGGAAAAAGCTTGAAAAGATTGTACGAGCGTGGATCCATCGTTATCGGGAAATGGGGCCCTGAACGCCATCCACGTTTGTTTGTTTAATTGTGATGGTGTGGAGACATGGTGGGAGAATACTCTCTCTCTAGTGCAAGGCGAGCAGCACACTGCGTCCGTCTGTCCTCCGCCTTTAGATTTGTGTTTCCCAAAGACTACAGTTGTGATGTGAGTCCACAGACTGGAACAGCGGAGCACGTCAGGGGTTAAATGTGCACTGCTCTATCGTTTCATCATTGTTGAACAGATTGAAAGCATTGTGTAGTGTAGGGCCCTAGCTTTAGACGGGGCCCCACACTGAGGTAAGTGGACCGAAAGAGACAAACTCTAAACCCTATTTTATTCTGTGTTGTTTTTTATCATTTGTTTGTTTGTTTGTTTGTTTGTTTGGGCAGGCTGTCAACACGGTGATCACCATGACAACTGTTTCAATCCCACGCCGTCAGCCAGGGGCAAGCCCCTTCACCACCATGGACAGCGCCGCGGACAGGTGGTAGACGGGAGGTATATACCCCTCCACACAGCTGCGTTAGATTGCCCGTCAAGCGTGCACAGGCAATCACGGGGATTGGGGGCACCTGCGGGAGGGGGGCGGGTGAAGAGACTGAAGGGCTGGAGACGAGGCAGAAGGAGAAGTGGACTAGTAGCGGAGAGTCAAGGCGGCGGACGAACGCCGCACGTTACACTAACCAACAAACTCTTTCCTCTATCACCAGTGAGCCGGAGCTGAGGCGACGGGAGGTGTACCCCCGCCGACCCCGACGACGAGCCTCACCCTTATACCCCGTAGGGGAAGAACCTGAGTTATATTATATTTTCCCTTTTGTTCCTGTGCTGCACAAATAAACCGTAGCAACGTAAACCTATCTGCTCTTTTCCTTGCGATCTACTCGCTGACACCGACAACAAAGACTTCCATCATCCGTCACCATAAAGGTTTACTATGGACTCATTTAGTTATTGAAGCTTGTATAAAAAAAGTGACCTACAGTGAATTCAGATACAATCAAATAAAGATAAATGGCTTTCTAACTATTTACCTCCTCCTCCTCCCCCCTCATCTCTCCTCCCTCCACCTCCCTCTTCTATCCTCTCTCCACCTCATCCTCCTCCTCCCTCCTCTCTCCTCCTAATCCTCCCCTCTCTCCTCCTCTTCCTCTCTGCACCTTTTCCCTCCTCTCTCCTCCCTCCCTCCCCCTCCTCCTCCTCTTCCTCTCTCCACCTCTTACCTACTCCTCCACCTCCCCTCTCCTTCCTCCCTCCCTCCTCCTCCACCTCCTCTCTCCTCCTCCTCCTCCTCCCTCCCCCTCCTCCTACTCCCTCCCTCCTCCTCCTCCTCTCTCCTCCGGTCCCCATGGTGGTCTCCAAGAAGCCCAACCAGGCGTGCTGGGCCGGGGTCCACTCCACCCTCACCCTCACCCTCACCTGTCCTCCACCCGCTCCACCATCTCCACACAAAATGACCTTGGATGTTTTTCATAATTTCCTTAAGTCCTTATTTGGGAGATCTTCTTTCAAGTTCTTAGCAGGAATTTTGAATCTTCTGCCCGTAGAGAAAACCACACACTCTACATGAGGACTTTGATGTATATTTATGTACTGAAAACTGTACCTTTTTTGATAAAGGTGACTTTGAGAAAGAAAAGTACACTGATAACCGTGACTTTTAAGTTTTAATTTAAACAGGTAAAACTGTTTTAGTATGAGATTGAAATATCACTAACTAGAGGAATATACAACAGGGAATAGGGGAATGTGTGTGTGTGTGTGTGTGTGTGTGTGTGTGTGTGTGTGTGTGTCTAGCAAAGTTGTGCTCCATATCAGCAGTGATAGGCAGCCTATCAGTGTGGCACAGGAGATGTTTTTTGTACCCTTGAACAAAGCCCTCTGTTGTAATGTGATTGCTGGATTCAAATAAAGAATTTAAATGTGTGTCAGAGAGAGAAAGTGCTCTAGGGGGGAGAATAGGATCAATGCATTTTAACCAAGACTTGCTCAAAGGCAGCAAAGCAGACTCAATTGTGAACTTTGGATACTCAGTGTGTTTAATTAAGTTGAATAAAGACCAAAACCTGTCAAAAAAAAAGGGATATTGAATATGTGTCCCAAAGAATGGCCTCTCGTATTTAACTAAAGCTCATTCTAGTGCTGCTTGTGTTTTTAGTTGCAGGATTGACGTGGGTTCAGTCATATAACGGAAGGCTTTATTTCTCCGAGCTTGTGCGTATGTGTATACGACCAACTCTCCCCACCAGGGGGGGCACTAGAGCTGGAAACGTCGCAAACTTTAATATGATCCCACAAAGCCAGAAGTGTATGTATCCCATTTAATTCCCTGACTGGTTTATTACACATTTCAATGTTTAATGTCCGTGTGCTAAAACGTTCTTCATTGTCATTGACACTGGATCTTGGAAGTCGACGTGAACTTTTGGAACAACTTGCAAACTTTATGGCTGATATGGTTTATATGCGGTGTATCCAGCTCTTATTTCCACACGACACACACACACACACACACACACACACACACACACACACACACACACACACACACACACACACACACACACACACACACACACACACACACACACACACACACACACACACACACACACACACACACACGCGCGCGCGCGCGCGCGCGCAGGATCACTCTAAAAATAGAGCTTTTATCTCTATACTATGTTTTGAATATCGGATCGGTGCTGGATTAAAGGTATTCGGGAAGTTCCGGAAGCCCGAGTCCATGACAGCAGGTTAATCCCAGGTACAGTCGCAAACCAACACTAAATCACCACAATGTCTCTCGTTTTTCTGATTCTCATTTAATTCCACAAAGAAGAGGAGAACACACATCAAGGCATTTGAAGTAGCCTACACAGTGCATGAATGTGCCCAAAGTCAGTGTGAAAGTTGAGACGTCAAGGGACTGCGTGTCCGTGGGGGCGGGGCCAGGGGTTAGGGGAGGAGCCAAGTGATGGCGGAGGAGAGGAGAGGACGTCATGTTGAGGAAACGAAACCTATGGTTTATAGAAACCAAAGTCACTCGACGGAAAACGGTTCCCTCTTTCAGGAGGAAAATAAAACGCATTTTGGAACAAATAGTCTGACAGACAGAAACAACAACAAGGTGAGCAATACAGCACAACTTTGATAGAAGTTAAAACCTCTCTTCCCGTTATGTAATAAGACAAAAAATGGAATTGCTCAAAACATAAACCTTGTTGTCTGTGTCTAGGAATGGCCTCTGCTACCTCCTGGTCTGAAGAGAACTTTTCATGTCCCATCTGTCTGGATGTGTTCAGCAGCCCAGTTTCCACACCATGTGGACACAACTTCTGCAGAACCTGTATTACAAAGTATTGGGATGAACAAGTCCGGTACAAATGTCCTGTTTGCAACGAGCTCTTCCACAGTAGACCTGATGTACGGGTCAATACCTTCGTATCAGAGATGACTGATCAGTATAGAACGTCCGTACGAGTAAAAGAGCAGCCTTGTGTTGAACCAGGAGAAGTTCCCTGTGACGTCTGTACTGGGACCCAGCTGAAGGCTGTGAAGTCCTGCCTAGAGTGTTTTACCTCTTACTGCCAAACCCACCTGGAGCCACATCAGAGAGTCAGAGGCCTGAAGAAACATCAGCTGGTCGAGCCTATGGACCGTCTGGAAGAAAGGATGTGTAAGAAACATGAACGACTTCTGGAGCTCTTCTGCAGGACTGAACAGGTGTGTGTGTGTCAGTTCTGCACAGAGGGTGACCACAAATCCCATCCTGTTGTACCTCTAAAGGAGGAATATGAAGTGAAGACGGCCCAGCTGGGGAAGATAGAGGAGATGATCCAGGAGAGAAAACTAAAGATGAAGGAGATCAAAGACACAGTAGAATTGAGCAAGAAAGATGCAGACAGAGAGCTAGCCGGTGGTTTGCAGGCCCTCACCGCTCTGATGCGCTGCATTGAAAAGTGGCAGGAGGATTTCAACCAAACAGTTAAAGAGAAACTGAAATCCATAGAGAGACAAGCTGAAGACCTCATCAAAGAGCTGGAGCAGGAAATAGAAGATCTGACCAATAGAAGCTCAGAGGTGAAGCAGCTCTCACACACTAAAGACCACCTCCACTTCCTCCAGGCCTTCAGATCCCTGAAGGATCCTCCACCCACCAGGGACTGGACGACGGTGGAGGTCCGTCCTCCGTCATACGTAGGGACCTTGAGGAGATCCCTGGATCGGCTGGAGGAGACACTGAACATGGAGATGAAGAAGCTGCGTGATGATGCTGAACTGAAGATGGTCCAGCAGTATGAAGTAGATGTGACTCTGGATCCTGATACAGCTGCTCCCTGGCTCATCCTGTCTGCGGATGGGAAACAAGTACATGAGGGAGGTGTGATGAAGAAACTCCAAGACAACCCAAAGAGATTTACACGTTATGGTATTGTTCTCTCGGTGCAGAGCTTCTCCTCAGGGAGATTTTACTTTGAGGTCCAGGTTAAAGACAAGACTGGATGGCGTTTAGGAGTGGTCAGAGAGTCCATTAACAGAAAAGAAAACATCTCATTGAGTGGCTGCTGGATTATATCATTCAACAAGGATAAGTTAGTATTTAATGATAAACCTGATGTCTGTCTCCCTCTGAGAGCTGAGCTCCAGAAGGTGGGGGTGTTTGTTGATTATGATGAGGATCTGGTCTCCTTCTATGATGTGGAAACCAGGGTTCATATCTACTCTGCTACTGGCTGCACCTTTAGAGAGCCTCTCTATCCATTCCTCAACCCATGGTCAAGTGATGGTACAGCCTCTGCCCCCCTGATCATCTCACCCGTCAATCAAACAGACTAAGACACTGTTTGATATTAAAATAAACAAACAACCACTACAACTAATGATATTTCCTGAATAATCTATTAGATCTGAGAGAACTGCATTAATGTTGTACTGTTGTCAGTTCACAAGGATGAAAATAACCCTGACTATTATAAATATAGCCCATTGTAAATTATTATATTCCACTATATTCATCAATGTGTGTTTTCTCCCTTTTCTTTTTCTACTATAATATTGGAAATGGTTTCAGTTATGTAGAACTTTGGAGGATACCGTTTTTATATAGTTTGGAATCATGAATAAATACCCAATTCAATATTTGTTCACTGTTTTGATTTCCATAAAAATGGCGAGCAATTGAATGTTTATAGTTTCAGTGTAATAGATCTTTTCAGGGGAAAAGGTACATTATATTTTTTCACATTACATAGGTCCTATTTTGATTTGTTTAGTCAAACAAAATGGATATTTGAATAACTAACTTAGGTAGCCCAGATTGTGTACACACACACACACACACACACACACACACACACACACACACACACACACACACACACACACACACACACACACACACACACACACACACACACACACACACACACACACACACACACACACACACACACACCCAGTGTGAGATCCCGATATTTTATACTTGTTAAACTTTTTTTTTTTTTTTTATATTATATATTTTTATTATTTTCAGAAATCACTCCAAACTCCCCACAACAAACAAGTACACAAGCTAAACAATACAAACAGCAACATCAAAACAAACAAAAACAGCAACAAAAACACACAGCCAAAACAGGAAACAAACAAACAAACAAACAAACACAAGAAGAACAAAAACAAAACAAAACAACAACGACAAACGCTACCCAGACATTTACAGAACTGTGTTAATATGTTTCGCAATGGGGCCCCAGACACAGTCAGTCTCCACGGGTGGTGTAACAGTACCCGGATTGCGGCGAAACATTTCTAGGTGTATCCCTGAGACCATTTCCCTCAGCCACCTGGAAAAGCTAGGAGGGTCGGTGGCCTTCCAGTCGTTAAGTATCAACCTTTTTGCCACCAAAGTGCCAAATCTGATAGTCACCTGCATAGGGCGAGGGAGTGAGTAGAAAGCTTCGGAGCAACCAAACAATATAAAAACTACATCTGGATCCAGCTGCACATCATAAACATTACTATACCATGAGAAGATCTGTTGCCAAAAAGAAACAATCTTTGGACAGAGCCAAAACATGTGCCCCAGGGTCCCTAGACCTTGGTTGCATCTGTCACAAATATTGGAAACATCAGGATACATTTTACTGAGTTTTACCTTGGAATAGTGTAATCTGTGCATGATTTTATATTGGATCAGCTGCAACCTAGCATTGGTTGAACCTAAATGAATCTTTTCCAACCCTTCCCTCCACACCTCATCGGACAGCTCCGTACCAAGATCTGCCTCCCATGCAGACTTGATATGGTTTGTTGACAGAACTGAAACTTTGGAAAACAATGAAACAAATTTTGAAACAAGGTGTTTAGATCCTGGCTTTTGTTTCATTATAGCAAAAAATGGGTGCTCCATAGGATTTATGTAGTTGTTTACATTTTCTTTAACAAAATGCCTTACTTGTAGATAGCGAAAAAAGTGGGATTGAGGAAGGGAAAAGCTTTCCTTCAACTCATTGAATGAAGCTAAATGATTATGCATATACAAATCTGAGAAGGTAACCAGACCCCTTTGTCTCCAGAATACAAAGGCTTGATCAGACTTAGGGCCCGTCCACACGGAGCCGTTTTTTGGTTAAAACGCAGATGTTTTGCATCGTTTTGGCCGATCGTCCACACGAATCCTGTAAACGCATCGCATGAAAACGGAGTTTTCTGAAACCAGGTCCCAGGGTGAATCAATTCAGAAACGCACCCCTTGAGTGTTCGTCTGGACGGCCAAAACGCATACTTGCGTTTCGATGATGTCATCGCCACACCCCTCGAGCGTAACCTCTTGTAACCTGATTAATCTTGGAATGAATCTAGATTAATCTATATTAAAATGGCTCATTTGAATTCTGCCGAAGGCATTCATAATATGTGTGTGCTACCTAAATAATGACTAAAAGTAAGTCTTTGAGAACGGGTTTCTCAAGCCAGGTGGCGCATTAGACCAGGGGCTCATCTCCTGTTTCCAAAATGCATCACAAACTCTAGTATAATTTACTACACGCTTACTATCACAAACTCAAACGCGGGAAAATATAACGGCGCCGGGACGTGCTCTCGCTACAGGTCCACGGCACGCTCGTCTCCGGTGCGCGTCGCGGCAGCCGGGGCGGCGGCGTTGACGGCAGACGGCTGGTACGCGTCCGCCTACCGCCGTACCAAGGCGGGTAGCTCGGAGGAAGATTTGGATTATTACAACAACACCAACTATTTCGACGCTCTGATGTCACGATCAACCCAAAACGTGTCATCGCTCACCCAAGTTGTTTATATTATCATTGCTACATTGTCTCCAGCATATGGCGCAATTATGGACAGTATATTTTATTCAACACTCAGCTTCTGGTTAGTTCAACTTTGAGAATAGATTAACGGCGATATTTTTTTTATCGCCCGATAAGAGTCTCGCGTTAACGCAGCACGTTAACGCCGATAACGGCCCACCACTACGCAAAATATTATGCTCCTGTGCCACCACGCTGAGAAAAAAAGACTGATGGACAACCACATAAGCCACATTTTACAAACAAACAACAGCCATGCGTGCGCTAATTGAGACGATCAAAAGGGTTAAAACAGCGCCACCTATACGCCTGGAACATGAAGTAGCGTGTTGAGTCGTATTGAGATGGATCCGTGTGGACGCAAATGTTCTTGAAACGATGCCAGGGAAAACGGAGAAAAAAAAGATCGTTTTGGTACGTGTGGACTTGGCCTTAGCTGGAACAAAACTATGGTTAAAACAAATAGGAGAATATTTAGAAAAATCAGGTAGTTTGAGTACCTTCCTAATTTGTTTTAAAATTTTAATTGAATTATACAGCACAAAACTATCCTCAACCGAAGACAAAGGGTAATCTTTCGTGCAAAACAAAAGAGCTGAAAGGGAGCTATTTCTTGCAGCATGTGATTCAAGCTGTAACCACTTAGGTGTATCGCAGTGCTCTCTATGTTGAGGGAGCTGATCCTGCCAGAAAATTAAAGCTCTGGCGTTGGTTGCCCAATAATAATGTTGAAAATTAGGAAGGGCAAAACCACCCTGTTTCTTAGGCTTTTGTAAATGAGCCTTGGAAATACGATGAGTTTTATATCCCCATATAAAAGGCAAAATTATAGAATCAATTTTTTTAAAGAATGACGATGAAAGAAAAATGGGAATATTTTGAAACAAGTACATAAACCTAGGGAGCGTCACCATTTTAATAGCGTTAACCCGCCCTATGAGAGAAAGTGGCAAAGACCTCCAATAATCAATATTTCTCTTAAGCTTCTCAACCTGGACGTCAAAATTATTTTTGATCAAATGTTTAGAGTTTACAGGAATAGACAGGCCCAGGTAAGAGAATTGGTCTTTGGCAATTTCAAAAGGAAGGGATTTAAGAAAAAGAGGATCTAAATTGGAAGTGAGAGGCGTAAGTGAACTTTTCCTCCAATTGATGGAGTATCCGGACATACTGCCAAAATAATTAATTAATGAGAGAAGTGGAGGAATGGATGAACAGGGGTCGGACAAAAAAATCAAGCAATCATCCGCGTACAAAGATATTTTACATTCAGTGTTACCAATTGTGATGCTTTTAATGGTGTTAAGCTGTCTTATACTAATAGCCAGGGGTTCAAGTGCAAGGTTAAACAGTAGCGGACTGACACAACAACCCTGTCTAGTCCCACGTCCAAGTTTGAAAGATGATGACCTATTGCCATTAGTGAGAATAGCAGAGGTAGGACTAGCATAAAGGATATTGATGAGAGATAGGAAAAATTCGCCAAATCCGTACCGTCTCAAAGTGGCATGCATATACCTCCACTCAATCTGATCAAAAGCGCGTTCTGCGTCAAGGGAAATAATCACTGGTTTGAGATTTACCTCATGTTTAGTATACATAATGTTAAATAATCTGAGTGTGTTAAAAAAAAGAATATCTTCCACACACAAAACCATTTTGATCAGGGTGGACTATAGATGAAATATGCTTACTTAACCTAGATGCCAACATCTTAGCAACCACTTTCTGATCAGAATTTAACAAACTGAGAGGTCTGTAGGACAATGGGTCCGAGTCCTCTCTCCCTTTCTTAAGTAAAAGACAAACATTGGCCTCATAAAACGTTGGCGGGAATGAATTATTAACAATAGAATGTTGAATCATTCTATACAACAGTGGAGAAATGAAATCAGTGAAGGACTTGAAAAACTCTGCACTAAACCCATCTGGGCCTGCCGCCTTACCATTAGGAAATGATTTTATTGCCTCACAGATTTCATTTACTGTAAAATTAGAGTCCAACTCATTCTTAGCGTGTTCACTCAATTTAGGTAGGTCTACAGAGTTGAGAAATTCCCCCATCTCTTCATCAGATACCTTAAATTTAGACTCATATAACTTCGAGTATAAATCCCTAAAGTAATCATTTATATCTTGAGGGTGGGTAAGAGTTTCCCCGGTAGAAGACTTGATTTTAAGAATAGATCTATTTGCCTGAACACCACGAAGCTGTCTTGCCAGCAACTTTCCTGGCTTGTCATTCAACTCAAATTGCTTCTGTTTAAGCTTAAGTATTTGCTTATTTACCTGATCACTTAAAATATCATTATATTCATACTTAAGTTTCATAATGCTGTATAAATCATCAGTGGAAAAAGAGGAAGTGTAAGCCTTCTCTGCTTCGGATAGTAGTACCTCTATTTCCTCTAAACGTTTACGTCTCTCCTTCTTCTTAGACGCTTCATACGAAATTATCTTGCCTCTCAGCACGGCCTTACAGGATTCCCACAAAATGGAATCATTAACAGAGCCGTTGTCATTAATCAACAAAAATTCATCCATGGCAGCTTTTATATAATCATGAAATTTGGTGTCTTGCAATAATAATGGATTAAAGCGCCATGAAAAAGAAGTTTTGGGCAGGGACCACCTCAGAGCCATAGTGAGAGGACTATGATGAGAAATTAATATACCCTGATATTTTGTTTGCACCACATTTGATAATAGCTTTGAATCAATAATGAAATAATCAATACGAGTATATGTTTTGTGTACATGTGAAAAAAAAAGAGTACTCTTTGTCTGCTGGGTGCTGAATTCTCCATATATCTATCAGATTATAAGTTTTGATCAAATTATTCAGGGTACCTACTGAATTAATACAAGGAGGAGGGCGTGACGACATGCGGTCAAGATAGGGATCGAGATAACAGTTATAGTCCCCCCCACAAATCAAATTAGTAGAGTTGAGATCTGGTAATAAGTTGAAAACCTTCCGAAAAAAATCAGGGTCGTCAATGTTGGGACCATAGATATTAAGACAAGTAATAGGGATATATATTATGGAGCCAGGACAGCAAACCCTCAAGGTTTTGTTCGGCATAGTGGAGGGGGCTGCAGTGTATGGTTTGACCGTGTCCTGGATGTAGGATTGTCCGGAGCCTTCCGCAGCACGATAGGCGAGTAGGCTTACCATTGACTTGACCCTGATCCAAGCAGCCACCGGTACCCAGTGCAGGGTGCGGAGGCGTGGTGTATGTGGGAGAACCTGGGTAGGGTGAAGACCAGCCGGACTGCAGCATTCTGTATGAGCTGCAGAGGACGAACAGCAGGGAATGAACCAGAAGGGAGACACAGTAGTGGAGATGATAAGAGCCTGGACCTGGCCTTGTGTGTGAGGAACGGCCGTATCCTCCTGATGTGGTGCTGCATGGATCTGCAGGAATAGGGGGTCACAGCGGTGACGGCAGTGAAGGACAAATAATAACAAATAATACAATCCTACCTTCCACCACACACAATCAGATTCACAACCACAGTCAAACCGCAAAGCTAAATAGGACTCACGTCGTTCAATAAGAACAAACGATAATATGATAATAACTGCAACATATGCACGTTTTTTTCTTTTGTTATCGCAATTGAATTCTCATGTTACTTTGAGTGGAACACATCCTAAGAACTGGCCTTTCATATTTATTAGCATGGTTTAATTTGTCTCTGATGGGCGACTGATTAAGTTCAATAAAAGCAGGGATTCCTCATTACAAGTGTAATGGACCGTGTCAATCCTCAAATGAGCAGCTCTGTAAAGAACCATTACAAAGAGCATCTCAATTCCACCTACTAAAAGTTGTTCAGTTGTTGACCGTACAACTGTGTGAACTGAACTGTAGCCGCGTTTACATGGACACTTCTGTTCCGAATAGAAGTGGAAGAACAGCTCAATCGGAATAAAAAATGATCATATATACGCCTCAATCGGAATACAATTATCTGATCGGAATATAATTCTATGCGGAATAGAAGAGGTGGTGTAGTCCACTATAATCGACATGTATACACTTATTCCGATTGGTTTGGGGTGGGTGCGGGTAACTTAGAGAGATGGCATCAGCAGCTGCAGTAGTTCGCAATTGGTCTGTCTGTACTTTTATGCAACCCGAACTTGACCACTGTCAAGGAAAGTGGCTTTTTTGACTGATTCACGTCTGTGTATCACTCTGCAAGTAGTCCGGTAACTTATCAAACCCAGCGGATTCGGTTGCTTAGCGACGTCAACGTCTTTGGCGGACTATTTCTCACTGATCTGCTGATCAACACTACGAATGGTAACAAATAAATTGTCAAAAGACACACCGTGTGAAGTTATTTTTTCGTTTCGGCAAGTAGCTGTGTAATAATGTAGCCTATAGAACGTCGCCAGTTATTATCTAAAATAAGGGAGAAGCAAGACACCTCCGCTTCAAGTCGGGGATCTATTCCGATTAGAAATCTAATCAGATCAGAAGTGTCCATGTAAACGTGGCTACTGAGTCTCAGAGATCAGGGTGGAGAGGGGGTTGGTAGATTCTCCCTGCTTGTCAAAAGGCAAAGAGTGTTGACATGTTGAGTCGAATAAAGGACAACACAACACTGAACACAACACTGAATATGTCCTTACAATGGCACTGAAAGAAAACTCAGAACCCCAGCGTAAATTAATGTCGTGCATTTATTAATATTTTTTGTTACATTGGCAAATTAGGGCCTCTTTACAGCCTCAAATCAGAACACATGATATATTAATAACCATCTTAAAAACACACAGCTGCGTGTCACTGCTTAAGTGGTAGGCTACTTTGGAAAGATATGTTTACACAAACATCACTATCTCACAACTTGTTAGTTGATTTGTCGAATAATACCTGTCAAGGGGGGTTGGGGGGGACGGCAGGATGACACAAACCCATGAGCAAAGTCTGTCGAGTTGTCCTTTGTTCTCGATTCAACAGCATCCAAAGGAAAAAACAAGTCAATGCATAATCCTTGAAATCTGGAAAGAGTGGAGAAAGTTTTTTTTTTTTTTTTTCCCTGGAACAAACAGTAAAGAAAAAGTAAAGTCCAGCAAAACGTTGGTTAAACCCTGTGTCTGAAATTCGGCCAAAATAGGCGCTAGACCACAGGTGTAAAGTTACTAGACCAAGCAAATCAATGTGTGCCGTAGGCACGTGCATCACGTTTTCACATCACACATCACAATTTTCAGAATAAAAATTTAAAAAGAAGCCATTTGGTGGACTTTCAACTCAGAAAAGATAGAATTTCATCATGGACATTATTATTGTTATTTTTTGTGTGTGTTTTCAGCTATTTTTGGCATGATTGTTTTATCAGTATAAACCACTATAAACCACACCACTGATGGAGCATGATGATGTAAACCTCTCTTGGACAGCATCTATAAGATTGATTGCGAACATTTATTCATTCATTCTTTATACAGTACATTTCAATGCTAGTGCTGATTATATTACTATTACTCACAGACGTGCGGTCAGGGGTGGCAGAGGAGGCAGAGCTAAGGGTGGTATAGGGCCAAGCCCTTGGACTTTCAAGGCCCTTCCCGTCTAGAGCATGGAAACCCGACCAGAGCTCTGTCACATCAGCGCGATAAATAGAATAGAATAGAAACTTTAATTGCCACACAACAATGTTGGTATTTTTTGGCATTGAAGATTTAAAATTTAAAAACTGCTCAGGTCGGTCGTTTCACTTGATATAAAAGTTTGTTTTTGTTTTAAATAGGACGTGAGTGTGTGATGAAATTTGTTTATGTATGACAACGTAAATCGTGCATAAATTAGCCTATGTGCGCAGCGCAGATGATGGGAGACGTAGGTGTCATCAGGAGTTTATTAACCACGGAAAACGAAGGGACGTCTACTTTGGAAGTATTTCTACTTAGTAGTCAAGGGCCTGTTAGCTTGGGCCTTTTGTGTGGGCCTTTGAATTCATTTCAGTTGGCTATATGATTGGGCTATGCGCGCCTGTGTTTAAAGCGGCCAGTGTCGGGACATAGGACTCGATCGACTACTCACGTTCAAAGCCAAATAGAACCTCAAGAATAGATTTGATGATTTAAGCTACTCTATTGGGTTTATATATTTGTGAATCTGATGTCAGTGCCTCACCAGCCACGAACCTCACCGCACTGCTGTTATTCACATATCCTCATTTACATCTCCATCCATTTTTTGTTTTATAAATGATAAAAAAAAAGTGCTAGTTATACAAATCACCCAACATTTAACAGTGTAGGCTACACGATTAGCATTCAGGCAAACTCATTAAAAATATAGGCTACTCCTGTTTGACCTTCACTTCTAAAACTAAGATTATACCGTAAAAATTACGTGGCTTACCCATAAGATTGACCAATGACAAACCAGAAACGGCGAGGGGGCGGTACCGGGTTCCGCATTGCCGTTGTCAGGCAACGGAACACGCAAGCTTTCCCGAAATACAACGCAGACTTTGACCTTCAACCAGCGGGCGTCTCCGTTCCACGAGAGAAAGGCAATTATTTTTTGACAATTCAGCTGGTGTTGTATTTGGTTTACACTGAATCAAATAAAAGGAACAGATAAAGCCTTCGTACCTTTGAGCCCTGCCGATCAGTTTAATACTGGTTGCCACGGAGAGCGTTTGTCGTTTCCTTTTCCTTGAATGTGTCCGTTTGAACTGAGGTATACCGTGGTTGAAGGATGTTTATGGTTTGAATCGTCTTTATGCTTGAAAACAATGGACCGCTACCCCCCACCTACCCCCCCACTCCCGAAACACAGACACACACACATAACAACCCCCCCCCCCCCCCCCCCCGCGCCCACCCCCCTTGAGATAAGCTTGATTACCATGACAACTGGGTCCATAATACAATATGTACAGCAGCATTAAACACTAGAAAACATTCAAAAGCCATTGTCTGTTGGCAGATCGGTAGCGGTGGTGTCTTTCGGTTTCTCCCTGGAGTACATCCACCCGACGAGGGAACAATATCCACCCCGACCTCTCATGGAGGTCCCCCTGATTGTTATTTAGTTTTTTCATTCATCCCTACCGCCAAAGTAGGCAGGGGTCGTCACTAGGAATCCATCACTGTAATACACATGTAGAGGAGCAGGGGAAAGCAAACAAGTATATATAAGTAAGTAAATAAAGTAGGTAAGTAAGTAAGTAAAGTACAGATATTCTGCCATAATATTTGGTACAGTAAAAGAGTAATTCAAGGACCAGTACACCCTGTGGATCGGTATGTGGATAGGGGGTGGGCGGGCACTTCAGTCGCTATGGTCTTTCTGATACGGGCATCAGAGTGGCCATGTTGAGTCAAACACACAATCTGTTCTGTAGACAAGTGGTTCATCTTTACGAGATACGACCACAGACAAGGAGTTTGTGTGTGGGTGTGTGTGTGTGTGCAGGCCAGGTGCCAAGGCAAGGCCATACACCCACACCTCTGAATACCTGCCTGTAAAGGGTGGAGCAAGAGGAAGTTTTTTATTTTTGCATCCCTGGGCAGCTCATTTAAGGAAAAGAAGACATGCATACATATAAGACATATAGCATCATTAGACAAACATGTAGACATACATGTGAGACATAAAGCATCGATAGACAAACATGAAACGTGAAACATAATAATCCATACCATCTTTTTTTATGTATGCTTCTGGATCATGGATAGAATCATGTTTGTACACAAGTATTGACATAGACTTCCAGGTCTATGTGTGTGTGTGTGTGTGTGTGTGTGTGTGTGTGTGTGTGTGTGTGTGTGTGTGTGTGTGTGTGTGTGTGTGTGTGTGTGTGTGTCACGACCCCACTGTTAGTTTCGAACCGGCTCTCTGTCTAGGCAGGAGTCGAGACACATAAGTGGTAAAACCCACAGCTGGCAGGCAACTCGCTTCCGGCCACGTGGGCAGTGACTCACCTGGTTCCTGGCGAGCTCTGGTCCTTCTTTGACGTGTTGAGGGATAGCCCAAGCGTTGGAGCAAACTGTAGCCTGTCCCGGTTGGTTTATAGTTTGACATATAACATAGACAAACACTAGACAAACATACACGACAAAGGGGTGGTCACGTCTCCCCTTTAGGAACCTAGTCCTGGTACCGTCCTTGTAGAAGGGGAAAAACCTTCTCCTCTTTCAGAGGGTGTTTAGGGAAAAAACAAGTGTGGGCACCATGCTGTCTGTTCAGCCATCTTGCCACCATCAGCCATCTTGGATTCCCCAGGTGACCCGTATCAAGGCCAATCAAGGGAGCCACTCCCACAGTTACCATGACAACCAGTTACCCACCAGCTTAACATTACCCAACAGTAGGATTGTGACATGTGTGTGTGTGTGTGTGTGTGTGTGTGTCCCAGATGAAGACTAAATGCTAAATAAATAGGAGTCAAGGAGTGGGATATGAAATGATGACCAATCAATAAAGGGTCAATATTGATATCAGATTTATAGTAAAACACTGAGAAACAAGCAATAACATACATTTTGTGAAAAAAAGAAAATCGACACAAAATTCAACAAAGCAGTAAAAACGGAACTACAATCTTTGTATTTTTATCTCAGCATTCATGTCTACTTGCACTGCTCGTTCTTTATCCAAATGAAAAACAGTTTTGTTTACAGTCCGCTCTGATTCAAGTGGACATTTGATTCCAGAGACACTTTGTCAATTGTGCCAGCACTCACAATCTCTCTTCTGTGCAGAGAAATCAAATGGTGTACTGAGTGATTCTAATGATTTATACCTGAAGGAAGGAATACATGGTACTCAAACCCAACCGGGGGCTTTATTGTTGAGCACCATGGGCAACATTCAAGTCATGTTCTTTTAATCACCCAAAGGGCTTCGCAGGCCACATCACACACCCCCTAACCCTAGCCCCCCAAAGTGCAAGGAAGAACTCCCTTTGTCATCAAGGGAGAAACCTTGGGAAGGAACGCAGACTGAGGGATCCTACCTTCTAGGGATGTAAGGAGTGCAATGGCCAACATGGACAGACATATTGCAAGTATTACAAGCAGAACAGTTGAAGGTTCCTGTGGAGTGTGTGTTGTTGATGGCTGGTTTTAAACAGCCTCACTTGGGCCGAGTCAGACTAAATAGACTCTAGGGCTGGATGAGGCTGCACGCTTGTGGTTCATTGCCCAAAACGATGCCAACAGGTAAAACCAGTCATCACCACACACACTCAAGAGAGCTCTGACATGCCAGTACTGAACATCGACTCTGACTTTTAGAATTCTACCAACTCTGCAATAAATAAATAAATTCATACGTTCATATTGACGGATATAAAGGGTTCATATCAACATGATGCTAAATTCTTAAAATGATGGAGGCGGATTCTACGTGGAGTTGTTCAGTAGTGCGTGAGCAGACAGCTCAGACTACTAGTCGAGGATTGTACAGGGAGGTGTGGCAGCAACATGTTCGGTATGAGGAAGAAATAGTATGGTGAAGATTTGATCTTCCTCCACTAAAACAAAACTGAAGACTTTTATGTTTGCTTTAGCTTTCTGCTAAATCTTAAATACATTGCACTTTCTATAATACTTTTTTTTTTTTTACTTTGCCTTTGTTTTCTTTTACTTATCTATTTTATTTTATTACTTTATTTGATTGTATGAAAATGTTTTTATGTGAAGCACTTTGAATCTGCCTCGTGTATGTAATGTGCCATATAAATAAAGTTGCCTTGCCTTCCTTCTTTTACTGATCCCCGACAAATTTGGTTAGTTTATTTTTTGAACTATCAATTATCTTTGTTTTTCTCTAAGCATCTAGACCTCAGAGCTCTGTCCATAGTTAACAAAGTGATTATTCTTCATCACTGAGTGAGGTCAGGGAACAGCTGCATATCAGAGGTTAGTCTGAGAGGAATATAAACTGGGAGGGGAACTGGACCAACTGGTTGGTTCACAACATCATGATTTCCTTGTTACTGAGTCGGATGGTTTGGTGTGGCTCACTTTATCACAGCAGGAAGAAGACGAAGGTACAGTAGTCAATACTGATCCGTGCTGTATCATTAATATGTATTATTAGTATTATCATTTTTTATAATTTGTTATTGATTGTATCAAAAGGTTGATTGCTATTTTTGTAGAGTATATATAATAAGTTATGTAAATGACTCAAGGTAAATGTTTAAACTTTAGCCAACTTGAATCTCTCACTGTTATATGAAGTGAATATACAATTTTACTAATGAATAATTTAGAAAATGCTTCATTGTGACAGTGAATTAAATTATATTATAATTATATATATATTATCCTGTGCTAAGATGGCCAGAGGATAGGCTGAGGAAATTGGGGATCAAACCCAGAATCGTTCAGCTGGTCACCCTGTTTACATTAAAATCAGAGTTTTACATTCTTCTAATTCAGGTTTTATCCTCAATCATTTAGGATTTGTCCTAATTCGTAAAATGTATTTGGGTGCTTTAAAGGTAGGAAACTAATTTGTATTACTTGACTACTATGTTTTTATTATTATGATTGAAGGAACGATTCACCCTGTCATAATTATTTAAGTGTGGCCAAATGTGTCATCTGGATAACGTTGTATTCAACGCTCTAGATAGTTTACAGTGACAACAGAAAAGTTGCTTCCTGTTGACTCCTGTCTTGTGCCTCAAAGTGTAGCGTTGGGACACCCATCTGTTTTAGCTTGGGCATGTAGACAGGGGCTGCTCAACCTATGCTAACACTGTTTTATGACAGATATTTCCCATGTTTTAACCCATAATTGACAGAAATGTACTAAAATGACTTGGAGGCAGTTTTCTCTTTCTGGAGAAAAATAACAACACTTTTAACACTAAATGGTCTGGGAGCCCGAAAACATTATGGTGTCTTCAACATATTGGCCCATAATCCCCTTCAAAGGTCCCCTAACTGGGCTTTCAAGTTGTAACAGCCTGTTGGATGAATATTTATGCAATATATAATCTTACATACAGTGTAACGAGTTAAAATCGTTTTTACTAAACACATTTCTTCTAGGAATGGCATCAGCTAACACTTCCTGGTCTGAAGAGAACTTTTCATGTTCCATCTGTCTGGATGTGTTCAACCGCCCAGTTTCTACACCATGTGGACACAACTTCTGCAGAATCTGTATTACAACATTCTGGGATGGCCGAGTCCAGTACAAATGTCCTGTTTGCAACGAGCTTTTCCACACAAGACCTGATTTACGGGTCAATACTCTCTTATCAGAGATGGTTGATCAGTTTAGAACGTCCGTACAAGTAAAAGAGCAGCCTTGTGTTGAACCAGGAGAAGTTCCCTGTGACATCTGTACTGGGACCCAGCTGAAGGCCGTGAAGTCATGCCTAGTGTGTCTTCTCTCTTACTGCCACACCCACCTGGAGCCACATCAGAGATATGCAGGCCTGAAGAAACATCGGCTGGTCCAGCCTATGGACCGTCTGGAAGAAAGGATGTGTAAGAAACATGACAGACTTCTGGAGCTCTTCTGCAGGACTGAACAGGTGTGTGTGTGTCAGTTCTGCACAGAGACAGACCACAAGTTCCATTCTGTTGTACCTCTAAAGGAGGAATATGAAGTGAAGATGGCCCAGCTGGGGAAGATAGAGTCTGAAGTTCTGCAGATGATCCAGGAGAGACAACGAAAGATTCAGGAGATCAAAGACACAGTAAAACTCAGCAGAGCAGATGCAGACAGAGAGATTGCCGTTGGTTTGCAGGCCCTCACTGCTCTGATGCGCTGCATTGAAAAATGCCGTGATGATCTCAACCAAATGGTTAAAGAGAAACTGAAATCCACAGAGAAACAAGCTGAAGGCCTCATCAAAGAGCTAGAGCAGGAAATCGAAGTTCTGACCAATAGAATCTCAGAGGTGAAACAGCTCTCACACAGTGAAGACCACATCCACTTCCTACAGAACTCAAGAATCCCAAAGGATCCTCCACCCACCAGGGACTGGACAATGGTGGAGGTCTGGCCCCCGTCATATGTAGGGACCTTGAGGAGATCCCTGGATCAGCTGAAGGAGACACTGAACATGGAGATGAAGAAGGTGCCTGACCTGAAATCAGCTCTAAAGAAATGTGAGTTTCTGTTTAATTTGATTCATCACAACCCAAACTTACTATTTAGAATGTCCACCCACACAGCAGTAAAAGACGACCTACTTGGAATGAAGACGGTGTTTGACATCATGTATATCAATATTGTTAATGATGACACAATAAATCACACTGAGATAAATGTTTTAATTATGATACATATTAGTATTGATTATTAATAGACCAAATCATATAGTAATCATGCTTTTATTATTAATAATAAAAGTAATTATGAGTAATCAAGTAATAATATTATTATTATCATCATCATTTTAATTATTACTAGAAATTTTAAAAAATGATACACGTATTTCATATTACATTTTTAAAGTAGAACACTATTATTACTGTAAGGGGTGTTTATTACTATTATTAATAACAACCACAACAACAACAATAAAAACAAATAAGCAGCCTTAACATGTCTTGTTCTCCTCTCAGATTCCTGTGAACTCACACTGGACCCAAACACAGCCCACAGTTATCTCTCCCTGTCTGAGGACAACAGAAAGGTGACGCTGGTTGAAAAGTATCAGTCGTATCCTGATCAGCCACAGAGATTTGACTCCCATTACCAGGTGTTGTGTAGAGAGGGTCTGACTGGCCGCTGTTACTGGGAGGTAGAGAGAAAAGAAGATGTTGATATAGGAGTGACCTACAGAGGAATCACAAGGAGAGGAGGGGGTAATGACAGCATGCTTGGAGGGAACAACAAGTCCTGGAGTCTTTATTGTGATGATGATGGTTACTATTCCCGGTACAATGGTAGTAAGACAGTCATGCGTCTCCCCCCCTCTGGTTCTAACAGAGTAGGAGTGTATCTGGACCGGCCTGCTGGCACTCTGTCCTTCTACAGAGTGTCCCGAGGTGTAGGAGGGTCCTCAGACACACTGACACACATCCACACCTTCCAGTCCACCTTCACTCAGGAGGACCTCCTCCCTGGGTTTAGGTTTGAGTGGTCTGGTTCCTCAGTGTCTCTTTGTCAACACACACACATTTAAGTACACTCTCACACACACACACACACACACACACACACACACACACACACACACACACACTCACTCACTCACTCACTCACTCACTCACTCACTCACTCACTCACTCACTCACTCACTCACACACACCTTTGTATGTAGTTAATGGTGCAGCCGGCAATATCAGTCTCTCTTTGTTGTTCATCTCTAAGCCCTCTCTGTCTTCCCCCAGCTGGGCTGTGTTACTTATGGTGTGTTCGAGATGCATCGTGTACACCACCCGCACGAGTTGCAAAGTGGGAAATCTCCAAGCTTTCTTGCGGCATTTCACCGAGGCACGCCCCCTTTTGGTCGGTCCCACTCGGGATTCTGTCCACCTCGACAAACAAAAATGGCTGCACCCGTATAGAGATGTATTTTCTTTGTATTTACCATGTTGGTTGTTTTGATGTTGATTTTATGATGCTCTTACACACTTGATTACATTGCTGCTTTAATCCGGTCACCGCCGCGGTCAGATTAAAGGGGACCCACCGGTTGAGTCAGGGGGTGTTTTCACATTCCTGATGAAACCTTTGATGTCGGGATGACCACTTTTTATCTGGATGTGTATTTGGAATACATGCATCTGTACCCATGGTAGTACATGTATGGCATTGTGTTGTTGTAATAGCAGCTGTTTATGCTTTTGGAGGGTATAAATACAACACTTTTGTATTTTTGTTGATTTAAATTCATATATATATCACTATATTCAAAATGCTACATTTTGGTGGGCTTCAGAAGAGTTTGACAATCATTCACTTGAAACAAGAGACTTGAACTCTTCCAGAGGGTGTACACATATCAAATATTGATTGAGGGTAAACACAATGATTTTCATACAACAATATGTTTTATATTTTCTGTCATAAAAATGTTCATATTCAAGGTCCCTGGTATCTGTTTTTGTTTTCAAAAGATGGAGCCGTTTGTTCTTGCATTCACAAATTCAAGTGGTCAAACATTATTAGATTTAATATTTACAAAGAAACCTGATCGGGTCACATATTCATATCATTTAGTTTGTCTTGTCACAAGATGATACCATTTGCAATTGCAATTCCAATTGTGCCATCTTATTCTGCTGCCGTTGCTGCATGGCCCAGCTTGGTTTAATGTAATCCCTCCGATTTGAGTTAACCTAGGATTATTGAACCTGTTCTTGTACGTTTTTATTTGAGTAGTTAAATTCAAAAAGTCTGAGAAAATCGTCAGATGGGCCAGATGTTGTTAGATCTTCAACTCACACTCTTTGGATAATAAAAGTTACTTGTTAGCGAAGTAACTTTTCCAAAGAGTGTGAGTTGAAGATCTAACGACATCTGGCCCAGCTGACGATTTTCTCCTGCAGTATTGTGGAATCGTGTACACTTTATTGCCAACATTATATTCCCTTATTTTACCCTTTCCTGTAAAATGTTTATTCTGGGGTACTATGATTCCAATTCTGGAAATTATGAATATCTTTTTCTGATAGATTTAATTTTGTTTATGGAAAATAGTTCACATTAATAAATTGAAACCCACACGAAAAACCCATAGTCTTTATGAAGGAAATGGGGAAATATAGTGACACTCTCTAGTCAAAATGCATTCATGTAAACCCCTCTCTTTTTATTGTTATATTATTTGCATAACATGTTTGTAACTAACCCTCATTCTATGGTTCTATTGTGTATTATACAGTCAAATAAATTGTAATTATATTAATGTAATTTTCAATTTCAGTCACATGAATGTTTAAATTAATAAATAAAAAAAACAAAGTAAAAAACTAAATGATATGGTGCAACATAATAGCTTTAACACTCTGCTGCCACATATAGGCGCTTTGAGAGTGGAACAGAAACGTGTGTGGGGCAGAATAACCCCACACACGCACTTCATAAATCGTCGTTAAAATTTGTTAAACGAGGTAAGTTAAAAACTTAAATAATATCAAGGTATACTAAAGTATATCTGTTCAGTCAAAAAACAAAAAGACCATCACTTCCAAAAATATATATGGGATCAACTAACGAGACAATCCCAATTGAATTGTCTTGTTTCTTGTCTTGTTTAATAATTATTCAGGTGATTATTCAATTAGGTCAGGTGAACAGTAGGCTATAACCTAGTCACCGTTTACAGATTTCTTACAAATGATTAGCTCAAACGGCGATGCGGGTTCAAAGTGCAGCCCTCAACAAACCATCCACCAGAAGTAGGTCCACAGCATAAACAATTCCAGAGTTCATTGGGGGACAGGTTAGAAATACATTAAAGGTGTACTATCACTCGTTGAGGGCAAAGATCTCCTCGTCTCTCCGGAGGGGGAGGCTGCGATGTTATTGAAACGTGGATAATCTCATTCCGTTTCACAGTAAACAGACCATGATGGCTATTTACTCACGTCTTTACTTTCTATGTCAACATTGCGCATGATGTTCACACACACACACACACACACACACACACACACACACACACACACACACATATATATATATACACAAATTGGAAATATATATACGAATTGGAAATATATGAGTTAGTCTTTTATTTCATGTCCTTGCTACCGAACGCACGCTGCACTACGCACTACGCAATTTGCATAAAGTGAACTGAAATTCCCCTTTTGTCCCGCCCCTTCAACACAACGCAATCCCCAGCCTGCACCCGAGCCTTCATACAATCCCTTGCCCCACGCCCAGTGGCGGACTAAGGTGGCCGTTGGCCCCTAAGCTACTATTTGTGCAAGGCCCCCTTACTGATCACCCAGAAAAATAATATTTAGTGCCATGTATAAAAGTATTGACACAGCCTTTACTAAAACAGCACTACAACAGAAACAAGTGCGAAATTCGCAATAGCTGCCGCGACCACGTATTCCTGTGGACCGACCGACCGACCGAGCTAAACAGGCATTCACAGTGCATCTGCAATACAAGCTGGTAACAGTGTTTAGCTTTCTCACCCAAGAGGTATGCCTGCCTGCAACATCAGCAGCAGTAAACAACACCCTGTTTTACTGATGCAAAATCATAACATCCTAGAGACACAAATGGAACCACTGTACAATGTTTGAATAAAACAAAGCCATACAAAAAACTTTGGCTTTTTCGCTCCGCTATCACATTTTTTTCCAGAAATGGTACCGCCATGCTGTCTAGTAGCCGTGACGTGTTATTTGACAAAAAATGTACTTTATGAACCTGCCCTCATGACATGGCCCACACATCTACCCTATCAGATGCCTAATCTTTTAATGTTTCTAGATATATGGGCCAATAGTGATGGTGGTCAAGCTTATTATTATTATTTTTTTTCGCCTCTGCATGCCAACGACCATTCCGATGCATTCCGAGGTCAATGGGAGGCGTTGCCTCCGGCCGGGCCCTCCTATCACGCGTATCTGCCCCGGGCGCTGACGACGCGTCTGGCTTGGCCGGCCCGTTGCAACTTAAAGCAGAAGTAGTGCGATCACCACTTCAACTCATTGAAGCAAAGCGAAAGCACACTACTCTACCAATTTTCTCCTCGCATTAAAACCTCCAAGTCGATTATCATGGAGACGTGCGTCGCGGTGCTGGAGCGCCTGTCGGCAGAGCTGGGCTGCAGCCCGGTCTCCAGGGAGCTGGCTGCAGAGCTGGATCGGCGGGACGAGCTGGGCCACCTAAGACAGCAGTTCCTCCTGCCGAAAGTAGCGGACCTGCCGCCGTGTGAGTGCGCGTGAGACGAGACGAGGAGGCAGTAGCTCAGTAGGCTAGAGCGGTAACTGTAGACGTAACCTGCTTTGCACGAGTGCGTGTGTGTGTGTGTGTGTGTGTGTGTGTGTGGGGGGGGTGTGTGTGTGTGTGTGTGTGTGTGTGTGTGTGTGTGTGCGTGCGTGTCTTTCATAGTGCAGAAATAATCGTTATTTAATTAATCCCGTTTGGCTTTTGTTTTTTGTCTATCTAGCGGATCTTTCGCTGGTTGACGGGAGCCAGGAATGCATTTACTTTGTGGGGAACTCACTGGGGCTTCAACCCAAAAGCACCAAGAAATATCTCGAAGAGGAGCTGGAGAAATGGGCCAAGGCGTACGTGAGCAGTTCATTTCTTGTATCTTCTATGTATAATATATATTATATATATATATGGGGAATATATATATGGGGAATATATATATATATATATAGATATTCTGCTCACACATAAACAACAAAAAAAAAACAGAGACGATAACATTGACTTGACTCAACCTCTAGACCTTGAGCTTATTATTTAAAAATAAAAAAAAATAACTTTGCCTTTGTTTTCTTTTACTACTTTACTTATCTATTTTATTTTATTATTTCATTTTTATTGTATGACGATGTTATTACCTGAAGCACTTTGAGAAACTTTGAAACAAAGTTGCCTTGCCTTGAGAACGCGGTCTTCTCCTCTCCATGCACGTTGACTCTGCCTCTGCGGCGTTGTGCAGGGCGATACACGGACACACTGAGGGCAGCAGACCCTGGGCGTGGGCAGAGGAGACCGTCGAGCAGCTCATGGGGAACGTTGTTGGTAAGGACGGAGATAATCGGAGATAATCACGCTCAAAGACACCCTGTCGCTATACGCAGGGAGGCCATTCATCATTGTTTTTACGTCCAGATGTATACATTTAATACATATCCCGACCCTCAACAATTATTAATTTATATTAACATGAATGAAACAGAAATGACTGACTGTGATCACAAGCAGCCCTTTATAATCGATTGAACAGTTGATAAAAAATATATGGACTAATCATTAAAATATCACCCAGTATCAGTTCTCTGCTGGTATTGGTGACCCAATTGGTGAACCAATTGAAGGACCATATTTATTTGTGTCTCGTTCAATCAAACCGTATCAACAACTGTCGAGGCAGAGGGTTTTCTTTCGAGATGGTGGGAACCTTGTTTGTTGACATTCGGATGATGACACAGGACACCATTTAAATGAATGAAGTGACGCTGGCTGAGATTATGTACACAAAGTACAGCTTGCAATACCCGGCCTGCAGCAGCATGATTGGACCAAACAAATATGAAGCAAAAGTGTAAAGGCCTGTTCACCCAGATTTGAGGTCCTCTGCCATCAGCCATTAGATGTTAATCTAAAGGCTGATCTCGGAGACTACTAATAGAACAACACAGGATTGAAAATCATGATACTATTATTTTTCTTTTTCTTTTGTCTGTCTCTCTGTCTGTCTGTGCCTGTCTGTCTGCTTCTGTCTGTCTGTCTGTGCCACAGGTGCCAAACCAGAAGAAGTAGCCTTGATGAACGGGTTGACCGTTAATTTACACCTACTCCTAGTAAGACCGCGTCCTGAAAATCATCCAGCTCATGTTTAAAAAAAAACAACATAAAAACAATCAAAAGCATTCTGTTATTGTGGCCTAATCTACGCTTCTATCTATTATGTGAAGAAGGCTGAAAATGGTCGTGTTCCTTTCTGTTATTCATAAATTGGTCCTTTTATTCATTCCTGCAGCTTTCCTTTTACCAACCGTCAGCAACACGTCACAAAATCCTCATGGAGGACAAGGCGTTTCCATCGGACCATGTGAGTAACCAACAAATAGAGTTAAAGAGAAGGTTATATGAAGTACAGTGTTTCCCACAGACCAGGTAGCAATGTGTGGTGCCCCCCTGCAGGGTTTTTGGCCGGTGAGAATCTTATAATGCTTGCATTATAACCGGGGGGGGGGGGTATTATAAATGTGCAAAGAAAATTGAAATCGGTTCATCTCAGCCTGAGAAAAGGCAGAAAGAGTGTTTCTATGATCTCTCTGGCTCAAAAGTAAGAAATCCTCCAACTACCACAGTGCATTGCACTCGCTGCCCCGCCTGCCTGTTTCCGTTTGGAGGGGAAAGGACCTATTATACTTGCGCAAACATATCCCCATGATACATTGACTAGTTTAGACTTCTGCTCTCGTAAAAATGCCCAATAGTTGTTTGGTACCCGGTTGCACCGAAAAGTCTAGGAAGGGACAGAAAGTAAGTTTTCACGTTTTGCCAGTGAGAGACAGTGAGCATTGCAAACGATGGCTGCGGGCGATAAACAACCCCACAATTGGAGAAGACGCCGGTATTGAAATGAAAACGATATGCAGTCTCCATTTCAAACTAGAGGATTATGATAGAAATCTTTTCGGCATGATGAGGCACGCTCTAAAACAAACTGCTGTTCCGTCCGTCTTCGCTGTGGGCCCGTTCCCAGATGACAAACAGGCCAGCGCTTCTAATGCACCTCCCGCAGCAAAACGCACTCGCTTACAGGTAAGACATAATAAGTCATAATATTCTACTATATTTCTGTTTACAAAGTACACAATAATAGCTTGAATACTTTACAAAATCACTCCCTAATGATCATGTTTTCATTTTCATATTCTTTTCCCTTTATTTTATTGCATACAGGGCAGCTGGAGGTCTTTCACATTGCACTGCTCAAGTACCCATGTTCCATGGGGATGGGTAGTATGGGCATTGTCACTACCTGGAGCTTGCATGTACGGAGCCTGGGTCTGTTGAAGGTGGCGTTGCTGTTTTTAGGCTGTGATAGCAATAGGATAGATACATTGTGCATATTTTATTTATTTTTTTAACTTATCTTTTATATTAAAGCATTTGTTTTTAATCTTATCTTTGTAATGTTGATATATTGGATCATTTTCCTTTGTGAATAAAAACTTATATTGTTTTTACCACCTTACCTTGGACTCTTGTATAAACCCATGTTCACCATAACAAACTTGTGGGTGGGACACTTCACTGCAATAATTATTTATTTATTTGTCAGATTACCTTTTTTCCATGTTTTTTTAAAACTACAATTTATGTGGTATAAATCACAAAGATGCAAAGTAGGTTCAGCATACAGCCATCATGTATGAATGTAGCAAGAATAGATAACAATATCAACTTTAGGTATCATTTGTATATTACTATACAGCATAAAAACATTTGCTAATTACAGTAGCTCAGCATGTCAAGTATTTGTACTCATTCCACAGAGTTTAGAGAGGGCCTGCACACCTTGGAAGATTTTTTTGCAGGTGCAGCTTTTCAAGGTTTCAAATTATGAGCAATACAAAGGAAGAGCGCAACACTGCTGCTTTACAATCACCACTTTATTTTCTGGCGTGAGTATTTGTACTCAACATTTTCTCCCCAGTTGAAATAAGTGTTTATCTTATACAGTAGGCCTACTTTAGTATAACAGCACTTGGGCTAGTAAACAAATCACAAAAACCAACATAAATTAGAAGTTTTATACATGAAAAAATATGAAATATTTACAAAAATAAAACGTGTAGGGTACGTTTGCTAAAGTCAAAATAGTCACAGCTCATCTTGAGCATCTACTGTCTCCTGGTAGCCACGGTACTGCCCATCTTTGGCTCGGGGCTGTTTCCCAATGTGAAGGAAGCATGCTCAACGGCCCCCCTTTTAAGGACGCCATGTCATGGAACGCCGACAAGCACTGTTCCAATGTTGAGAACACTCGGAAATTCACGCCCTTTTCACCGCTTTTGTTTTTGAGAATTCCGAGATTTTTAAAGGATGCATCGATGGATCCTCAACGAGCCAAAACCCCCACAATCCTTTGCGTTCACACGCCGCGCGGGGTATTTAAAACATTGCTTTACACAAGTGAAGTTATTTGAATGTTTTCAGAAATATTTTGTGACGTATTGCTTTTTATGGATTAATCATGTAAATGTAAACAATTAAGCTTAAAGACCTGTGTGATTTTCTTTCAAACGTTTTTGCAACGTAATGATTGAACGTAATGAGGCTGTATTTTGCATGGATTGATTTGTTTTAATATGAACGTAGCTGTTCTTTAAAAAAACTACTGTATCCAATAACAATTTCAACAATTAAAATATTACCACTGGAGCAGTATTAAAAAGCGGAAGTGGAAGCGCTTCCACACTAGCAAGTCGTTCCAAACTCTGAACGCTACAATCGTTAGGCAGCACTCTAGCCAGCACTCTAGCCTCATCTCCATAGGACGCGACTCGCAAGGAAGCGTTCTAGCAAGGCTGCAGCCTTCACATTGAGAAACAGCCCTGGACAACACAGGCTGGCAAAACAAGGCGATTGCCTCTCCCAAGTCTCTCGCCTTGCAGTATCCACTCCAGGAAATGCCGGTAAGCTGTAAGCCGATACTGTCTAAGAAAGAAAGAGAACAACATTAGCAAAGCAAGATAAATGATGCCTTGAATAGCCTATACAGCATTACACAGACTTCAAGCTCACGTAACGTAGCCTATGCTCTGCCACTAAGATCGGCTACTTTCGGATAACTACATTGTCACGTTCCCCGGGACTCAAAACTATTGTAGCCAATGTGTTAGTAAAAACAACAACACTTATTCTATGCTCAGATGTCCGTTTCTCTCAGCGGGCTTGGCAGCAGCCTCCTCCTCCATTTTTCTCAATTCTTCCTGGCTGTATTCTGGCTCGTATAAATAGCCCTGAATGTCTGAATCCAACAATTTCAAAATCCACTTTGACTGTTTCCCATTGCAAATTCACTTCTGCCATGGTCGGAGCTTTGTGTCAGTCTAGTTCTCTAGCTAAGCGGTGAAGAAACATGGCTGACATTGTGTTTACATCTCATACGCGAGCTCCCGCCCCCCTCATTCCTTACAAATTTGCAGAACTAGTGGTTTGTAGTCCTCGGCCCTTCTAGCAGGCAAGCAAAGTTCTACTGAGATGATGTCAAACGCGTAATTTGACGTCAGGTCAGTAGAAATGTAATCAGGACAGCTGGGCCTAGGGAAGACTGAGGGAAGAAACAAACTTTTTTTTAAAATATTATCATAGCGATTTTTATTAATGATTGAACGCCGGTTCTGTATCTGTGAAGTATTCCTTTAAGTAATACCCTGTGGGAATCCTCAATGCAGGTCCTAAAATACGACATGACATGACTCTCAAAACGCGTCTTACTTCCCTCACATGAAGTATTCCTCAGTTAAATCAGTTAAAGCCTTGAATGGGTTGGCACCTGCTTATTTGTCAGAGCACCTCGACACCCCTCGGGTCATCTGACTAAAGCCTCTTGGTCGTTCCGGGCCTGGCCTCATCAATACGAGCCCCTATATTAGGGAACAACCATCACTCCTCAGCCGAGTCCACCCCTGCAGCAACTCTGAAATCCTGCAGTGTTTGAATCCTCCTGACTAAACAAGGCCAGAAGGACAGATGGAAGAGTCCAACAAGCAAGCTGTACAAACATACATGGCCGATATTTACAGACCTTTAATTACACAAGAACCTATTGGTTGAACTCTTAAAGGAGTTCCTAGTGTTGGTTGATTTTGGTGGAATTTGGACCACGTCAATCGTTTGTGTAAACTGTTTAAGAATAAAGGGTGATCCAAGCTTATAACAATTAGGCTCATAGGCTTATTTAAGTAATAAACATACAGCAAACACGCAAACAATTTCTTGAATTTCCCCTTGGGGATCAATAAAAGTATCTATCTATCTATCTAACAAACATACAATAATCCGAGGCCTAACATACAATAATCCGAGGCATCGGATGGGAGTTCGCCCTGCGTTCGCTCCAGCTCTGGGGCCGGTTGCACCAACATGGCTTACGCCTGGTCGTAAGCTATGTCGGTCTTAACTCAACATTCTAAGTCCAATTCAATTAAATTCAAACAACTTTATTTATCCCGGAGGGCAATTCAACCACACGCTTCTCCCAAATGGAAAATAAGTCTCTCTGCCGAACTCCGATTATTTTGGAGCACACCTTCACAATACTGTTCAGGCTATTCCTGTCCTTCAAACAAAGACCATTGAACCAGCAAATAAATGAGAAGGTTAACAGACTTTCAATAAATGAACGATAAAACATGATTACAATTTTGTCACAAACATTGAAGGATTTTAACTTCCTCAGTAAGTGGACCCTCTGTTGACCGCGTTTAACAGTAGAATCTGTGTTTGCATCAAACTTTAACTAAGAGTCAAACACAGTTCCCAAATATTTGTAGGTGTCAACAATCTGGACCTCCTCACAATGAATAGTACTAGCCTTAGGTATGTTATTGTTTTTCCTAAAATCAATGATGAGCTCCTTTGTTTTTGACACGTTGAGGTCAAGGAAGTTCTCATCACACCAGTTAACAAATGTAGGGAGGGCGCTGCGGTGGTCTGACTCTGAACTCTGAAGGAGAGACAAGAGTGCTGTATCATCTGAGAATTTGACCAGGCAGCTACCCTCTGTATGAGACTTGCAGCTGTGTAAAGAATAAAAAGTGTTGAAAAAGAGTGGTGACAGAACACACCCCTGGAGGGAGCCCGTGTTAGAAACCAGGACATTTGACATAGCTCCATTAACTAAAACCCACTGTTTCCTCTCCGTTAAAAAGTTTAAGAGCAACATTAAGAGCTGATCAGGTAAGTTAAAATTAACCATTAGACGATCGATTAAAAAGTGTGGTTGCATCTTGCTAAAAGCAGACGAGCCAGTCCGATCTGATAGTTACGCCAGTTGCATCATCTAGGCTTAAGCCGTTCTCTCGTTAAGACCAGGCGTAAATGTTAAGCCTAGTCAGTGGCAGGCGTAAATGTCAGTGGCAGGCGTAAAGTCAATAGTCCCCAATAAAACAATGGTATGGTTTAACAGATTGTAGTCAATGTTGATGGAGCTCCTCAGGATGTCATAAAAGGGGGGGGGGGGACGTACCTGTACCCTCTCAGTTGGAGTTCTTGCTCCTCAACCTTCCCAAGGGGGTCAGGAAAAAGGCCTCAGCTAATCCTCAACCAACGCAGGCCCGGGGTGGCCATCGGGAGGTTAGGGAGGTTTCCCGTTGGGCCGGTCCACTTTCAAATGTCTTTTGGGCCGTTTGGGTTGAAAAAAAAATTACTTTGACCATTATTTTATCTTCTCCTAAAGTAGACATTTAAGCAATATCACACGAGAGGGAGTGCTGTTGTACTGTATATCAGCACGGCTGTGATTCGGTCGTAGGCACGAGGCCGCAGGCCGAGTGCCGCAGATAATCACACCGTGCTGATATACAGTACAACAGCACGACCTCGAGTGTGATATTGCTTTTATACAACAGTGCTACGAGCACATTTTATTAGTTAACAGTAATAAGAAACAAGAGATTATGATTTGTTTGTTTAGTAATCATTTATTCGGCTCCGCCAACAAAAATAGTTCCGCAACTGAAGGGAGACTAGGCTGTTGCCAGGCAACACATATACAGTACATAAACATTCCTAGACACAAGCTCGCTACTCTGTGTCAGAGCGATAGGCTCTGCTCTGTGTCCGCCGCTACTTTGTATCATTTACATTTATCTGAATGTTTCCATTTATTGTGCAACCACTGAAATATGAGTCTGTTGACAGACGCTTTGGTGGCATGATGTGTGTTTCTGGTGAGTTAACAGCTCGATAACAGCTGATGTAACGTTAGCTAATAACGGTTATTAGAACGCCCGTACAGCGGAGTGATTATGTCTGTGAAAAGTCCCAGTGCTGTTATACTGTATATCAGCACTATGGAATGTCTCGTTGTCCAATCAAATTGCTCGGTTGGGACCGGTCGGAACTAACTGTTGTATAATGTTAGACATCTTCTGACATTTCAGCTCCAGCATCGCAGTATATATAATATGGATTATACAATGTATGGTAGTTCTCCCCTCCCAATTATTTGAGTTGGTTTGGTCCATGGTGCGTCTTTTCTTGAGCGGTAACAGAAGAAGAAGCGACAAGTGGCATCGATTGTGGAGGGCAGGAAAAGCCTGATTTAAAAAAAGAAGGGCACTGAAGGCAGATGCCGCCAAATGTGCCAAAATAAACAACCTGTTTAGAGGACAGACACAAGTAGCAGCCAGTAAGGAGAGATATGGATCTAATGATTAATTTGCAACATAAATCATTGAGCTATTTGTGCTATGTTTGCAATGCCAACCTGAGCATAAAAGCTAAAACCAATTCATCATTAGTCCAGTTTATTTTGTTAAGCCATATTACGAATCACAAATATAATTTGTGAAAATTAACATAAACTCCAGCATGATCTGTGTAAGTTAGCCAAGCAATAAAGTAACCCCTTCTATTTTTATGTAGCATCAGAAGAGATAAGCCAGTCCGCTACTGAAGAGGCAAGACTGGACAACATATTTCATTTAAAATATAAAAGACAGAACAGATCTGTGAACAGATAGTCACAAATTTTTTTGTAGCCTCAGAGCAGCTGATGCTGCTGGTGAACCCGATAGACATGAAGAGGCCAGGGGCCTCATTTATCAACCGTGCGTAGAAAAGGATCAAAATTCTCCCTTACGAATGAAATTTAGGATGTGCTTAAGTAAAAGAAAATCTGTATTTATCAAACATGCGCAAGGCTATCGTACACACATCAGTAAGTAATCTATCTTGATAAATTCCACCTGTACTTAAGTACCATGCTTGTGCATGATCAGATCATTTGCATTCAGAAACGCCTCCAATTAGCCATATATGGTCACAGACTTCCCTTTCCTTGGTAAGGAAAGGCAAGTACTAACTGTTATAGACTGAATTAGAGTTGCACTCATTGATATCCGGCACCCCGGAACCCTCGTTCCGGGGTGCCGCTCTGGGACATTCGGACATTCGCTCTGCACCGGAATGTCCCGCCTATACTTTGGTTGTTATGCCGTGAGCATGGTTTCAGTAAAGACACTAAACTGAGTTACAAGTGTGCGTGCAGGGCTGCGGCCTGCAGGAAGTTGGAGGTCCAGCCCCACCCACATCCGGATTGGAAGGTCCAGCCCCGCCCACATCCAGTACCTTTATTGTGCGTCATTCAGGACGAAACTTGCTGCATTTACGAGACCTGCAAACTGTTTCTTTTTAACATACATAAATGTTGTCATCTATAAAACTAAATGAAAAATCTATAATTAGATCAGCCAAAAAAAATTGTTTATTTGTTTATATTTTGTAATATACATAGGCCTACATCATTATTTGCCTCTACTTGGATCATTTGGCATCTTCTTGGTATGAATTGGCAACTTTTGGGAACATATTTCCCACAGCATTTAAAGGCCTACTGCATTATCTATAATTTTAATACAGTATCTGATTGTATTAGGCAATTGTAGTCAATAAGGCAAATCAATAAACACTAGGCCTTTATAGCAGTATAGGACTTTATAGCAGTAGCCTATTTGATGTATAATATGATTTGCTATTCAGAAATATCCCAATGGTGCACTTCAACAAAATAATATATTTCAGGTGAATCTCCATCAAGAGGTTTATACTGTGAATATATAGTTAACAAATGTTCATAACCTAAAGCCAATGTAGGCTATATTAACATATGCAATATATGTTACCACAATCTGTATGATTCTATATGAGGAATGTGGAAATGAAGGATACATGAATAATTATAACACTCACTGTCTCCCCTGTGTTCATGTGGATACTATCACTATTCCTACAATGACCCCTTTTCATCTTCAAGTGGACATCCTGGGGAGAGAACTTCCACTCAGCCTTTGAGAGGGCAAACCATGAGGAATACCTATTCAGTAGGTAGTTTAGTTGATTAAAGATACTAAAATGTATCTTATCCATTAAAATATATTTTATTGTAGTACAACAGGGACTACAATATATATATTTTTACTAACCTATATATATTTTTACTAACCTAACCTACTAAAAAAAGTCTTCAGCTGCCATCATAACCTTGCTCTTCAGCCATGACAAATGTGGGAGACACACCATGAATGGTTTAAGAACAGTCATTTATTGAACAAAACCCAAACAGGTTAAACACCCAGGAGATGATGTGGATGCAATCCCAGGTTTGTGGAGTATCTGCAATTGAAAGGAATCATGAAAGGATAAATCTAGTGATATATTCTGTCAACAAATTCCATGAGAAGACAAAAACCAATAGATAATTGGTCCTACTAACAAGTATTAGTTGTGTAGCCAAATCCAATGTGGCATAAACATGGACACAAAGCATTTTCATATATATTTTGGAGTTGCCCTTCTGTAGCTCCTATTTGGACCAACATTCACAGCATCCTGGAAAATTTTCAACCAAATAAAATCATAAATATTCCATTTCCACCACTGCTTTGAAGCAGGAACACACCAGGGACAGGGTCATTAAAGCTCCATCTCCATCATGAAGGACCACCTCAGCAAATATGCTCTCCAACAGGCAAGATGGCAACTGAAACAAATAAGATTATTCTATTGAAAGACATCATCTCATGTTAGTATTAAGCCAAACAGCAATAATAGAAATGCTGAATGAGTGAAAATATAAACAACGGTTTACATTCTTTTCATATGATAGAACAGAGTTGATACAGAGTTGTTACTGTACATATAAACCAACCCGAGGTGCACAATCCCATCACTTATTTATCACTTACCATTAGCATGAACACACCACAGTCCACGCTGCCTGCTTGTTCTGGAACATTCTGATAAAAAAATCCAGAAGTTATTGACAATTTAAATATATTTAATACAATTACATTTCTTGATACTACTTCAATGCATAGCATATTTCACAAGGCATACAAAAATCCAACATTTCCATCACCTTGTTTGAAACAAATGCCCAGGATCCTGGCACTCTCTGTGTTGCAATGGTGCTATTAAAGACAAAAGGATAGCATGCTGAAATACACTATTAAAGACCTCACATGATTGTGATGTGACGTGACCTTTGTGGGCAACATTTTGAACCGTTTGAACCAGCTTGCTGTTCCATGTTTAATTTTGAATAGCACCTTTTCCATCCGCACAGACAATCAATTGCCTATTAATTGGCTTCCATTATTGGTTTAAGCAACAGTGGAGCAGGTGTGCATATGACTCGAGGCTGTGCTTCCTTGATCACCACAAATGTAATGAACACATCACCAGAAGGCTTCTTCTGAAGACAGCAGAAGCAACATTGAACGGTTGCTAATTCTCTACTTGGAACATTGAACGGTTCCTAAACATTATGAATAATAATAATATAACACCATGCAAAACACAACAACTTAACGGAACATTCATTTATGGGAACAATGAACGGTTCCTCAATATTAGACTAAAAACTGAACATGGATAAATAATGCCAGTCTCCATAGACACTCACCGACATGATGGACTTTCAGTCTTCCTTCTTCTCAACCGCAACCAGAACAGGTATGCTAAAATAGTATTGTGGGCGGGGCTGGACCTTTCTAGGCGGGGCTGGTCATCCAGCCTTGCCTTCCCGCAGGTTGCAGCCGTGACCTTCTCAGGAAAGGGCCCCCCAGCTGTAGCTGCTTCCCCCGCAATCCGATTGGATAAGCGGTTTGATGATGAGGATGAGGTCACAACGCATCCCTTTATCAACCATGTGAATGTGTTTTCTCCGCACCGCTATAATGGCAAAGAGAGCGAAGAAAATAAACTTCTCCAACACTGAAATGCTCATTAGCGAATGCTCATTTACTTTTTGGCTAATTTAGTGCAGGAGGCATTACAAATAAAAGAAAGCTTGCTGCATCGGAAAAAGTGACTTATGCAGTTAATTCAGTTGGGTCGGGAGTCACAGCCCACAGACGTGAGACGTCTGCAACTCGCCAAGCAGATCAGTGCGATCTTTGAAAACGCGCTCCCTGTGGAGAGCAGTTTGCCAAGTCTTCTAATAATGCAAGATAAGCATTATTACATTTAAAACCTTTTTCATAGCTGTCTTTTATAGGGTTTGACACCAATTTGTCTGTTTAAAATTCGACAAAAGGAGTAATTTAATGTTTTCTAATTAAAGGAAACACGGGACATATGTGGATGTTGATTGCTTCATGCATACGTTGACATTAAATGCTTTGCTTTTTGCTTGTAATATTGCTATTCTACCACTAGATTCAATCCGTACGCATGGTCAGAGCTGTGCTTAGATTTACACACATTCCTAAGTATAACTACATCTTGGTAAATTCCATACTTTGTGTGGCAATGTTTGTATGCACTACTTACGCACAAATATGTGCGTAAGTACGGTTGATAAATGAGGCCCCAGGACTGAGGGGACAGAGAGGACTATAAAAATTATATTTAAATTATAACCCACACATAGAACTGACATGATGCATTGAAATGATCCCAAATATGTAATGGGTTAACATTGTATGTTTTATATATAGTTAGTAGTTAGTTATTGTTAGTAGTTAGTTATAGTTAAAGTAACAGATCCTTGAGGTGGATTTTTCATTTGGCAAACATTGATCCAATATCCAACAAAAAGGGATAGCACTTTTTTTTGTTGGATACTATGTACTATGATAGATAGGGAGAGTTGTTTGCTGTTCATTTATTCAAATTCTTCCATCACTGAAAAAAGTGGGCCGGTATGGGCCTGAAACTCTCGGGCTGAAAATGGGTCCCATTACATTGACCCATGGCCTTCTGTAGGGCCTCTGGTAGCAGAGGTAACTGCCCCAATTTTTTGCCCCAAAAGCTGAGAGTCCACTGAGTCCAAAGGTATAAGCCTTATCATTCTGGGACCCAAACTCGACAAACTAGATGTGAAAGAATATTGACAATAGCACACTAAACTTAGCCAAGTTACAACAGCAAGGCATGGATTTATCCTGTGTTATCAAGTCGTGTTTGATCTCAGATATAACAGATATACCAGGATCCCTGTGTCATTTGGAGCCTACTTTTTTTCTTAATGATAATTCAATGTTGTGTGACACACACACACACACACACACACACACACACACACACCTATTAATACTATTCTTCTTGTTATTATTCTCCACCTATTTGACTATAACAATGGCTTCATTCAACCATTACGAACTGTACCTCTTTAGTTAAGCTATTTGTTTCATCTCTCCCTAAATCCTGCATCCTATTGTCAACCTCCCTTTACACTACAGCACTTGCCACATTTTATCATTATTATTAATTTCATCATTATCTAGTTATTCTCTAGTTTCTAGCTGATGAAGTTCCTCTGAGGCTTCTCATTTTGGAGAGCCAGGTATTCAGACCAAGTAGCCCGGGGAACTCATTGATTCTTCGTTCATCGATTTGCAAACGTTTTGCCCGTATTATATTGTGGAATAGAATGACATAATGACATGACGAATTAGGAAATTATGAAAATGACTTAATTAAAATAACTTTAATAATAGTTGAAGAAGAGAAGAAATACATTTTGAGTGAATGCTGGCTAAAGTGTATTAAAGGTGACCTGTGTCCTTTTAATGTGATCTGAAAATGGATGTGTTTCTTTCTATCTATTCTCCTCAGTACGCTGTCGAGTCTCAGATTCGCCTGAAAGGTCACGACCCCAAGGAGAGCATGCTGTGCCTGTCACCAAGGCCGGTACGTCTGAGCCACAACCTTCCTCCGGCAGATCTGTCATTGAACTCAAGTTCCTAGAATTCATCGCTAACACACAACTCTATGGTCCGTCATGGGGGTACTTCAATCAAAATTGGAGTAGCGGCCCCTTCACCCGTGGACATGGGGCTTTATAGTAGTATGACTGAGGATAAACTTCCACATATTGATTTATTCATTTTGTTACATGTATGACTCTGAAGCTAGATACAGCAAATATCTGATGTTCTGTCCGGGCAGAAGTTTGTGAGGACGTGTGGAGCTCTGTCCGGGCAGCGGTTTGTCAGGACGTGTGGAGCTCTGACTGCTGCGTCCGAGAGAAAGTTTTGGCTCTTCGGACACTTATAGTATGACTCCCCGCTGTATGTGGATGGTGAAGCTCCGTCTGAGCAGAGGTTTGTGTAATGTCCACCTCTGAGTGAAGGCTAGGCTTCCCGAACACCTATAGTATAAAGCTACAGTGTGTGACGCATTTCATATCTTCAACAGAGTTAGTACACACTATAGTGTTCAAATTACAGCTGAAACAGTGGGTTCACTGTCTCTTTCAAAGCAAAAATCGATATCCAATCGAGCCTCTTTTTCATTTGATGTTCGCAAAATGCTCGACGCCATCGTCCCGCAAATATCGAAACGGTTACAGACGGACCGACTGACCAAGCGTGTTGTCTGTGTCTCCAGGGCGAGGAGACACTGAGGACGGAAGACATCTTGGAGGTGATCGAGGAGCAGGGCGACTCCATCGCCGTGGTGATGTTCAGCGGCGTGCAGTACTACACCGGGCAGCTCTTCGACATGGAAGCCATCACCAGGGCCGGCCATAAGAAGGTTAGATCAGTCAATTCAACTGAATTACATTCGTATAGCCCTTAAAAGGAGAGACGAACACCCACCCCTTGTAGATTGGTTTGCGTTGCAGAGGACTCCATCTGTAGGCCAAACGCGTGCTCTTGCATGCATGACCGTGTGATTGGCTGATATGGTCGACTGCTTCCCTGCTATTTGAGCGTTGAGGCAACGCGCCTGTCCGTTCGTCTGTTTCAACTGAACTGAAGGGGCGTTCGGTGGGGAGCCGGCAGCCCTCCTCCAGAATGAAATATGTCCCATATTATCCCACCAGGTGTGGTGTGATTAGTCGTTACAAGCCATTTGGAAAATCTGCGTGGGCGTGTCCACCTAGATGTATGACGGCTAGATGAGCAACATTTGCTACAGTCCACTGGGTAGGCTGCTACACTAATCTATCCAGCACACATCTAGGTGGACACACCCACTTGTGATGTCAGAAGATGCAGATTTTCAAAACGGCTTGTAACACCTAATCACACTCACACCTGGTGGTATAATATGGTGGTATAATATAATCCTTGAAAGTACCTGACACATGGAAAGAGTGATCAAAGACTTCATCTCTAGGCAGTTGCCAATCAAGGACATATATAGCAGCAATCTTAAGAATACTAACTAATTATTCAACATAAGTAACTCTTCACTTCTGTTCAAACAGGCATAAAAAAGAAAAAGAAAATACAAATGACCTTTGGCACATGGCACTGCCAGAATTAGGGGGTTTATTTAAACCAGGGCCACCAATGCTTAGAAGTAGGCATTCTTGTATCTCTATGTATGTTAATGTATTTTTAAATTATCTTTTCATGATTGATAACTAAGTTTAGGTCGATCCAATCTTCCAATGTAATAATCGTATTGATATCTTCTATCACATCTTGCATAATAAACACAGTGGTATAAAAATACTATTTTTACTATTACAACTATTGCTCTCCGCCGCGACCGTTGCCTTGTTGACATCGAATCTCTCCACCAACCACCATTCGAAAACCATTTTCATTGGGAGATGTAAATGCAAAAAGATAGGTATTTATCTGTCTGAAGAGACGTGGATGGTTGCTCGAGAGATGTAGCCAACCTTTGTCCAAACCACCTAATGTTGACCGACAGGAGATTTGTTGACATGGGATACATATGTCTATATACGTATGTCTGTTCAGTTCATACATTGGCGCTCGTCAAACAACAATTTACAAGGAAATGCATTTGAAACATTGCCGTGTGTACAATTCCTACCCCAGGTGATTATTATTATACATGATTTCTGAGCCTTGTGCTCAGGTATTGTTTAAGCGGATAAATGCTGCCACCTAGTGGTTCCATTAGTTATTACAATTTGTATACCCTCATCCAATATTATACATATTGCTCTTAAAATATGTTTTATCATAATGTAACTAGACATTCTCGCCTTTTCTGTTGAGAAATGAGAACCACTATAAAAAATACCCGTCACATAATCCGAATAATGGGTCTGTTCATTGTACGAACCAGGGCACGGGCACTAGACTTATCATAACCAGTTTATTCTAGTAACCTGCCCTGGTTCGTAAGAAGAGCAGACTCATATTGCGTTATGGGTGACACCGGTGTTTGACCAAACAATGTAATGCATCGGGAGAGGTTTTTTTTTTACATGCAAATGCATTTTAAACATTTCCGTGTCGTACGTTTCCTACCCCAGGCGACTATTTTTGAACGTGATTCTCGGCATTGCTTACATTAAGCGATGTGCGTTGTCGCCACTTCTCGGACGTTGTGCAAACCATGTATGCGTGGAACAACTCTGAAACGTACCAGGCGGGGATGTCTCGTAAACTCCCTCTATGTGTACACAGGTCAGGAGGACATACACGCAAACACACAAGCACACCGACACACGCACAAACACACAAGCACACAGACACACACACAAGCACACAGACACACGCACAAACACACAAGCACACAGACACACGCACAAGCACACCGACACACGCACAAACATACAAGCACACAGACACACGCAAGCACACAGACACACGCACAAACGCACAAACACACAAGCACACCGACACACGCACAAACACACAAGCACACAGACACACACACAAGCACACAGACACACGCACAAACACACAAGCACACAGACACACACACAAGCACACAGACACACGCAAGCACGCAGACACACGCACAAACACAGAAGCACACCGACACACGCACAAACACATGACACACTTAAGCACGCGCACGCACACAGACACACGCACAAACACAGAAGCACACCGACACACGCACAAACACATGACACACTTAAGCACGCGCACGCACACAGACACACGCACAAACACACAAGCACACCGACACACGCACAAACACACGACACACTTAAGCACGCGCACGCACACAGACACACGCACAAACACACAAGCACACAGACACACGCACAAACACACGACACACTTAAGCACGCGCACGCACACAGACACACGCTCAAACACACAAGCACACCGACACACGCACAAACACACGACACACTTAAGCACGCGCACGCACACACACACACACACACACACACACGCACACACACAGAGACAGTCATCCTAACCTGGGCACCTTGCAGGGCTGCTACGTGGGCTTTGACTGCGCCCATGCAGCAGGGAACGCTGAGCTGAAGCTGCACGACTGGGGGGTGGACTTCGCCTGCTGGTGCACCTATAAGGTGAGTGGTGATGAGACATTGTAATTAGAGCTGGGTTAATTATTGTATCTTGCATTAACTCAGTTTTTATTGTTTATTTTCTTGTTGTAAAAGTCTGTTGCTCACTGGCTTTTATTTGTAAAAGTCTGATGAGGTTCCTTGACACTTGTCTATGGCATCAAGTAGACGAGTGTCAAGTGACGAGGTTCCTTGATAGATGGTATGAACTGTGTTCAGTTATCGAGTCTGTCAATGTAAAACTATAGGTCATAGCTGACAACTGAAGGTCATTTTACATTGAACGCTGGGCCGCTGTAGAAACATGTGCAGCACGGCGGCCCCGATGGCACCCATATAATGTGTTTATATTAAGGTAATGAAATCACAAGCTCTGAAAAGACTTATGGAAACACAATCATATTCTCAGGGGATTCACTAATCAAAACATACTCAGGAGTATTATATTCCATTTCTGATATGTTCCACATTAAATTAACAACTGATTCCTCTCACTCATCTGTACAACCCTGACTGAACCCTAACGCTTTAAACTTTAAACCAATCGAGCGACCTTATTCCAGAACCGGACTCAGTGCAAATGCAAACCTTTGTATTATAGCCTTGTGTTTTTTCCTCTTGTCTTTCAAACTGCTTTGCGTTCCATGACATCCTTGTTGCTGTTAGACCGAGCGTTGCGTTTGTCTCCCCCCCCCCTGTAGTATGTGAACTCTGGGGCCGGGGGACTGGCGGGAGCGTTTATCCACGAGAAGCATGCCGACACCGTCACGCCGGCGTGAGTAAAGCCCCCATCGCTGTCCCCCATCCGATGGTGGAAGCCGCTCACCTGACCGGTTGTTAACGAGCATCTTGGGTGAGTTTAGACGAGAGAAACATTCATTGATATTCCTAAGGATATCTTCCATGTCATTCCTGCCTCTAGGCTCTTAGGGTGGTGGGGACATGACAGAAAAACGCGTTTCCAGATGAATAACGGTAATTCAAGACACCTTTCCTTTGTATTCCTGAGCCTTGGGCTCAGGTATTGTATAAGCTGATAAATGCTGCCACCTAGTGGTTTGAATAGTTATTACAATTTGTATACCCTCATCCAATATTATACATATTGTTCTAAAAATATATTTTATCATAATTTAACTAGACATTCTAGCCTTTTCGGTTGAGAAATGGGAACCACTATAAAAATGCCCTTATTTTGAACACCTGTGTCTCATAATCCTAATAATGGGTCTGTTCGTTGTACATACCATGGCACAAGCACTAGACTATACCAGTTTAGTCTTCTAACCTGCCCTGGTTCGTAAGAAGAGCAGACTCATATTAGTTATGGGTGACACCAGTGTGACACCGGTCCTGATCTTTGGCGATGCCTCTGTGAACAGGCTCTATTACTGACTACATTTCCTTCTGCTTGAAGTGATGGAGCTTCAGCCAGGCGTGCATGGATACAGATTGTCCAACCAACCCATCCTCCTAGTCTGCCCCCTGCAGGCCAGCCTGGAGGTACTGCAACACTGCCACACCTGCACTCTCTGAACAAAACTGCTCTATTTGAGGTCTCTATTCGTATGAAAGGACTAACTCGCCTAGTTTTTACGTAATGTTTATAAAGGAGGAGTATCAACATATCAGTCTTGTGGAATTGTGACACATCTTGCAATTGATGGTTGGTTCTCAATCGGTAGATAGGTTGGACCTGTGTCAGGAGATATGAGATGTATAACATAACTTGTGTTATCTGTTTTGGGGCAGCCATGTAATGCCCTCGCAAATTGTCCTGCAAATTAATAAAAAAGCAATGGGAATTTGGAGATTAACCCTAACCCTGCTAAAAGGCAAACTTTGTAGGAAAAAATGTCAAGGCAGTTCTTTCGATCAAACGATGAGTTGCATACGGTTAACATCTGGCCAAAATATAAGAGGTTTGAGCTGGTTGGAGCACACTGACTCAAGAATGTTAAGTTAGTCATATATTTTTGTTAAATAGGCCTACTTTCTGCATTCATCCCTTATACGAGGAAAGAGACATTGAAGTCCTCTGGACTTCAATGAATTTCAATTATTCCACCAAAAACATTTACTATTTAACCCTGACACATTCAAACACAAAACAAGCACATTAGACGAGAGAGAGAGAGAGAGAGAGAGAGAGAGAGAGAGAGAGAGAGAGAGAGAGAGAGAGAGAGAGAGAGAGACCCTGTGCTACACTCTGACCTCTCAACATCGCCATGGCTCTCGACTCACCCCCCCCCCCCCCCCCTCCCCCTCCCCCTCCAGATCTTTCACATGACCAGCATGCAGGCACTGCGCCGCAAGTCTGTGCTGCTGACGGGTTACCTGGAGTACCTGATCCAGCACTACTACACAAGGGACCCCCGCCGGCCCGACCAGCCCCACGTCACCATCCTCACCCCCGGGGACCCCCAGCAGAGGGGCTGCCAGCTGTCACTGTCCTTCTCCGTGCCCATCGGCCGAGTCTTCCACGAGCTGGAGAGGAGAGGAGTGGCGGTGAGCGAGCCCCACGCCCTAGCTGTGTTCAAAATTGTTCCCTATTCACTCACTTACTATTCCATATATAGTGTTTGATATAGTGAACTATATAGGGAACGAACAAACGAGAATTTCGGACACTACGCTGAACATTTCTGAACGGCATTTGCGTCAGTGAATGTGCCCGCATTGCATTGTGGTATACGGGAGTAACATGTAGGGAACATCACATTTATTGTCCACAATTTAGTGAGTGAAATTAACCACTGAGAATTCAAACACCATTACAAATTGGCAAGCACCCTATATAGTGCGCTATATCCGTGATAGGAAACGATTTCGAACACCGCTCCTGTCTGCTGTTGACTCCACCATCGGTGTGTGAATGTGTGCATGAGTGGGTGAATGTTAGGTGATATTGTAAAACGCTTTGGGTAAAAGCGCTATATAAATGCAGTCCATTTACATCAGCCAGCCATCAACCACACACCCAGTGACTGAATACACTTTTTTGTTAGTTTGGGAAAGTTTTAGTTTTGTGTATCTTTGTCTTGTATATTCGTCATTTATATTTTACGTGTTTTCTAGGCACTGGACGTAAGCTAGGTAGGTTTAGCGTTTACGTTTGATGCTCATTGTATGTTGTATGTGTGTGTGTGTGTGTGTGTGTGTGTGTGTGTGTGTGGTAAATGTGTGTTTTATGTGTGTGATGTGATGTTTTGTATGTGCGTGTTGTGTTTAATGTGTACGTTGTGTTGTATGTGTGTGTGTTGTGCTGTATGAGTATGTTGTGTTGTTTTGTATGTATGTGTTGTGTTGTATGATTGTGTTGTATGTTTGTGTTGTGTTGTATGAGTGTGTTGTTTTGTATGTGTGTGTGTTGTGTGTGTTGTATATTTGTGTGTGTTGTGTTGTGTGTGTTGTATATTTGTGTTTGTTGTATGCATGTGTGTGTTTGTGTTGTGTGTATGTTTATGTGTTGTGTTGTATGTGTCATGTTGTATGTGTGTGTGTGTGTGTGTGTGTGTGTGTGTGTGTGCGGGTACCTACAGTGTGACATGCGGGAGCCCAGCGTGCTGCGCGTGGCCCCCGTTCCACTCTACAACTCCTTCGCCGACGTCCATCGCTTCGTGGAGCTCCTGGGGGCCTCTCTCGCCGCCAGCGGGCCGCAGAAGTAGGAGCCTGGAGATCCGCAGCGCCGTCCACGAGGGCCCCTCGTGTATGTGTGCGTTCAAAGCGTTCAAACGGGCCCCAGACCGCCTCGTCCCACGCAACAGAGGAGACGGTGGAACAAGGCTAGTTTGGGCTAGTTTGCACGTGTTTTTTTTACAAACTACCACTGTGGAGTGTGTGTGGATGACGGCGGGTTTCAGCAGCCTCACCTGGCGGAGTCTGATTGGACGCTGGGGCTGGGTGAGGCTGCACACCTGTCGTGCATTGAGTCATCAGTGTGTGCACAGGTTAAACCAGGTCATCCCCATTCCCCACACACACACACACTCAGGCAGATCTCCTGCATGACAACGTTGAATGTCTGCAAACCTTTCAATAAACCGTCTTTCAACATCACCACCCTGCGCTTCATGTAGCATGGACTTTGTTACAGACATTTCACATATTGTGGTGCTATATTTGGTATTTCAGGTAGTTTAGTAATACTAAATAGCAAGGCTATCTATTTATCTGATTCAACATATTAATTTGTTCTGATTAAACAGGTTTCCTAGGTGAGGGCTATTGGCTATCTTTTATGTTAAATAGTAGATAGAAGTAGAAGTAGCATTTTTCGGGGGGATTTATTTATACTGACACTTACTTATACTGACACTCCCGCTTATACTCCCTTCTCTTCTTTCCGCTGTTTAGATGAAACATTTCCTTCACAGACCATGTGAGTGGCAGTCAGTGATTCAAGCAAGAATTTGCTGTTATCCAAAGATGTAATAAAACGATAATGCGGTTATAATGAAAAGCAGAATACTTGATCTCAAACGATTAGAATTATATCAATGTAAACAACTACATATGCAGTAGTACAAACAACAATAACAATACAACTATTACTATTACTATTACTATTACTATATACATATATATATATATAAAAAGGTAGGGGGCACTTTAGCCAATGAGGGCAAATGTGAGCCTGAATAGTTGCACGCATATGACACCATGATGCATTATCATCAGCTCTGCATTGCATCTCCCTGCCCAGGTAGCTTTAAGAATGCCTTTCCTTCGGGTTGCCATGGTTTCCCCAAGTTTCTAGAAGGTTTCCCCAGCCAGACAACCAGAATGTCCTCTTGGCAAAAGAGCACTTTTGTGTGTGAGGAGATAAAAACCCAAACCACCAGGAATCAGTTGTAGTCACATTATAACAATTTGTCATAAATATACATATATAATAATGAATTAAAAAACCCATAATCACTATGTATTATATGTACTGTAAATATATCTATCTATATATATATATATATATATCTATATATATATATATATATATATATATATATCTATCTATCTATCTATCTATCCATCCATCTATCTATCAATATATCTATATATATATATATATATATATATATTTATGCATGCATGCCCCTTGCCCCTTAATGGTCCTAGATGTTTATGCAGTATTACCTTGACATATGCCCATTCAGCGATTAGACATAATTGGCGTATCAATATGCAAAACCTAAATGGATTAACCCCTTGAAACTAATGAGCACACAGCTGGGAAACAGACTGAAATTAGCATTTGTCATCTTTTGGGTTGATGAGAGACTAAATAATTGACGAGAGGGCGGCTATTGTCTTTCCCTGGGCTACGTAGCCACAAAATGGCCGGACTGTAAAATAAGGAATATGCAGATGTATGTCATTAATGATGAGAAGGTGGAGGGGGGGGAGGGTACAGTAAAAATAATCAGCCTACCATGCGGTTTTAGTCTAGTTTGAAAATTGTGTTTCCAATTTGGTAATGCCTTTTTTTTTAATAAAATGCTATGCATAAACATGTATGATTTAATTAAATTCATATCTGTTCTGGTCATAGTTTGGAACCCTTTGATCAAACAGATAAAAGGGATGAAATTCTAATGATTGTTCCTTAACTAAATCATATTCAAGCTAACTAATATGCAATCTCCACATCACATCATATCATTATTTCTTCTTTTTCGGCCTCTTGAAACTCACTGTTATTCACTCACTGTTATTGAACGTAAAGGAATTTAAATAAAAAGCATACATCTGCAAAAATGTATGTCTTTTTGGACCTACAGTAAGTCTACGTTCATGTAATGCCTTCATGAAAGATCTTTAATAATTACAGTCAAATGCAGTTGTATGGTTACTACGGTAACCCTTGCTAAAGGGATTTGCGGCACTTTATTTGTACCCTTGGAAGGAGCACATTTTAGGGACCCCACTTTCCAGTGCAATAGAAAAAGACTCAAGAGCCCCAAAGGTCCTAGGTTTGATGGCTGGTAAAATAACTGCATTTATACAGCGCCTTTCTAACCAGTGGCCACTCAAAGCACTTTACAATATTGCCTAAAATTTACCCATTCATGCACACACTCACAGGAAGAGTCATGTTGAGACGTCTTGCTCAGGGACACCTGAACACTCTAGGAGGAGCCGGGGTTTGAACTAGCAACCTTCCGGTTACCAGCCAACCTGCTCTTCCTCCTGAGCCACATGCCTGCCTTCATCTCCCTGTCTGTGGCTAGGATGTAGACGTCCTTAAGCGAGACACCCCGCCCCGCCTCGCCCCTCAGCTCCCAAAGGATAAGATACGATAAGATCATGCTTTATTGTCTGTTACACGAGGGTTACAGAAAAAAATCTTTGACATCCAGTCACAAATAAACACTCACACAGACATCACGAGACAAGACAAGACATGAGTGTTGAGGTATCAGCTGACTGTGGTGTTCATTTTGTGCTGTTCCGTAGGGCTATTGCAGAGGGGATAAAGGATTTCTTGTAGGTGTTTTTACAGGCCAGTGGTACATTGAAACGCCTGCCTGATGTGCACCTCAAATCAAGGCCTGCTGTATCATCTGCTGAATGACTAAATCGCTGTGAATGGTAATACTGTACGACAGGCTCTGATGTGAGTGACACATCCGACCCTAACCCTGTCACGCATATGAACTCCTCTGACATTCACCGTCATGACTACATGAGGTGCTGCCCGCCCCCCCCCCCCCCTCCCTCCCACCTGCCCCAATCTTTAAAACCCAACGCAGGATCTCTGACATTTAAAGGCTAACCGTTCCCCTTCACCTCCCCACAGCAACACACACACAAGCGCACAAACCCACACACCACACACCACACGCATGCACAGGCACTGAGGGTGTGTTTCACTTATTAGCGCTATACTTCACTCCCTCGCTCTCTCCATCTCTCTCTCTACCTTTCCCTCTCTCCCTCTCTCTCCGTCGCTCTCTCTCTCTCTCCTCCCCGTGACATGCGTTTACCATTGCAACACTGCAATGTGTTAGCTCTCTCTCTCTCTCTGTCTGTCTGTCTGTCTGCCTGTCTGTCTGTCTGTCTCTGTCTTTCTCTCTCTCATTCTCTCTCGTTCTCTCTCTCTCTCCTCCCAGTGACATGCATTTGCCATTATAACACTGCTGTGTGTCAGCTCTCTCTCTCTCTCCATCTGTCTCTCTGTCATTCGCTCTCAGCGGTGGAACTGTTGCCCTGTGCATTGCCAGTTCCAGTAACAGGCAACGAGAGCCTGTACCCCTCAGATCCCCTTAAACCGCCCCTGGACCCTGGGGCTGCTCTCCTCCGCTGAACAACCGGCTTCTCCGATTTGGCAGGTGGCAAAAGGTATGAATGCAGTCACGGGATCTCTGTTGGACCTCATCCAGTTAATTCATTTGGAGAGAAGGGGTATTCGATTGTGGAGATGGTACTGGGGCCGCAAAGGGGTGGATAAAAGAGATTTTGTTTGCTGCAGTGTTTGAAGACGTGAATCCATACTGTGTAATGTACGGGCCTTGCCATGGCTATGCTATTACGATTCTCTTTAACAGGTGATGGGATCACTTTGTGACATCGATGCATTTCTGAAGTTCAAGTGGGTAGAGTTTCTACTCCTCTAAACAGTACCTAAAACAGAACCAAAGCAACACAGAAACCCACTGGAACGGCTCCATCACAAGCTGGTTTTCCATAATCCTTCCAGGGGGTCTTGATAAATAGTGGTTGTTTCTGAAACCAGTGTTCATAGGTCAAGTGTTGGGTGGAAAAAATGATTTTATTAAACCATCCTTCAATAAGTAATTGTTTGACTTGCGGTAATAACCTATAGAGCCCTCTGGTGAGAAATTGGCATTATTCTGCTACAATCCAGCATTAATCTCCGATACAGAGTCGGTGAATACATTTGAGCGGCAGAACAGGAGGACATAGCTGACCGCATGCATTAAATGCTTGACTTGGATTGCTGTAGAGAACGACCACTACTACTGTGATTCATACCATCAAATAACAACAGCAGAAAGTAAATTAACTGATGCACTATGAAGACTTTCACACTTTTCACACTTTTGTATTTTCACATGCTAAGCTTTTGGGGGGAAAGTTTAGCATTGAGTGGAAATTAACTAGCGACTCACTTTTTTGCTAACACTTCATTTTAGGTCTGCATGTTTTATGGTAAGTAGGTGATAATTAGCAATTAAAATATTTGAAATGTAGTTGAAATTACCCCCAAATTGACCCATAAAAGTATCCGAATTTTCCCCAACATTAAAGAATTATGTTAGACTATTTCACAATAAGCAGTTTTTAAATAGTTTTTATTTAAAAACCTTGGAATAACGCCTTATTCAAAGGTCCACAGTTTCCTGGTAAATAGATTAACCTAACCCTAATTAGCAAGTTACTTGGAAATGTATTGGAAATTACAGACATATAATTGTATAATAATATTGTATTTCCCAATATGCAGATGATAATTAGCTGGTAATTAATTGTATATATTTCTACCAAGTTAATTGAAAGGTACAATTAGACTCAAATGCTAAATATAGAGGAATAATACACCTTTGTCTTTAAGTCTTCCTTACCTGCTTGGGCAATCAGTTTAGGCTAGAAGTGTTCAAGGGTCCAGTATGACCGACCTGAGCCCTAATGGAGCCGGAAATGAGTTTTACAGATCTGAAAACAAGCCGAAATATTACAGACCTGTTGCAAGTTCGAGAGGAGAGAGATCCAAGGCAGTATTTTATGGACCCGACAAACCCGATAATTATAATGATACAAAAAATCCTGTTTGACTACTAAAAACGGTAATCATGTTGGATACAGTGAGGGGGGAAAGCTAAATTGTACACTGCGTAAAAACAAAGCGCATGCAGACCGAACAATAAGAAATGTGTTGTACACAAGTTGTAAATAATTGAAATAATTTATATATTCCACATTCTATCTTTAGAAATGAACAAACTATTCATCTGGTTCTCTATACCTTATTCGTATAAATATGCAGCTTGCCATGATCATTGCACTCGACAACAAAAATAGTCAATACACACCGAGCATGGGGAATTCTGTTCTGTCTGGCGCACCTTAGAATATCTATTTCTTAGCCAGCGGAACCTACTTGACGCCATAAACAAAAGCAATTAACGGCAGATCCGCTGCCACACGTAATGTCGTTATGGCAACGTGTGCGCTGTGGTTTGGAGTAAAAGCCGGCTAAATAATTTATCTTTGAATTAGTAAATGACTGAAGTGCACTAAATCCGCATCTGGGTTTGTGTTAACGACTCTTTACATAGAACTCAAACTCGTAAGAAATGTCAACTGTGCTTACATTGTGTACATTAATGTTCTTCATCACAGCGTCCCGCTCCTATCACAGGAACAGGAATCAATCATTTCGGGGGTTGTTCAGAATATTGTGCTCATATAACATTTACATGTATTAAATGCAGGATATATGCATGCATGTTACCGAAAATGAAATAATGGCCATAGGTCGTAAACAAGCGCATATGTAAATATACGATAATTGGGGGCGGAGGGATTCGAAACAAAAATAGAGCTCTTTAAAAAATATGTGTTGTGTAATAAAATACATAATTTGGGTTTTTTCTCAAACAGAATACAGCCCACCCCCACAAAACACCATAAGAGCATCAAAAGTGCGACGAGAAGTTCAAACCCATGTGTTGATATACACAACAGACCTATATACATTGATTTCAAACATATGTTTGGTTCAGAAACATTGAGGTTCAGCGTATCTGTGGTTTGCAGAAACGTTGAAATAGCTTAGTTTCCTTCTGGCGACTGGGTTGCTTTACCGCCCCCTATTGTACTGGAGGATGTAGAACAGGATCTAGTTCCCGTCCGTTCTACGGACAATGACCATCTATTCACACTGGGGCTCAATCGGACAGCAGGAAAATGATGGTATTAGGACCTAGCATGTCGGGTTTGTAATGTTGTGTCGTTTACACTTACACTTACACTTACCCAGTTCTCGCGAGAGCACAATTAAGATTTTCTCAGCGAGTCACTCTGGGAACGAGCAATATACTCACTCCCCGACTCCCCTGGCCCAGAACATTAACCAATCACATTGTGTATCTGATAAAGGCGGGCCAAAAGTGTTGCTCTTTTACCGATCAGATAAGGCAAGTCTTATTTATTGGTTAGCTCCGCTGGTCTGGATACGTCACTCCTTGTATTCTTCTGATTGGTCGTAGTGTTATCCAATTGCGTGCAGTGATATTTTCAAATGCATGCTTGGTGCCGCCCCTCGAGTTGGGCCATTTTCAATACTCGTTGCCAGACCCTACAGCTTTCTAGATGTCTGGATTTCCAGGCTAACATTTTTGGCTAAGGTTACTTGCTAATTATTACCTACTTATCATGCCGATATCTTGCCGACCTGGAAATGAAGTGCAAATTCATATTATTTTGGTATTAATGAAGTAACAAGCGATATATTGTCTTCTAATTTGGAAATTGCAGAATATAATTATCAACTAATGTCGGTGTAATAATCCGATAAATGCTGGGGTCATTTGGGGGTCATTTCAAATATAAATATTATAATAAAATTATATATAAAATTTCAAAACGATATTTGCTCATTGTCACCTCCTTCCCTTCACATCTGCCGACCTGTGAAACAAAGTCTACCCCCTTTTTGTCTCATTTGGATATCAGTATTGTCTCTTGCTTCTGCTTCTCCATCAGAGAAGTCTCGATGGACGGCCAGACAAGAAGACAAGGGAGAGAGGAACATCAGAGTCAAAAGGGATAAGACGGCAAGAGAAATGCAGCCTCACCCGACCCCCCCCCCCATCTAACCTTCATCTCTTAACTCCCCCCAAACCCCACCCTGCTACACCCTTGTTAGCGTGGCCCCGGCCGTATTTCCATACAAACGACCTCTTCAGAACCTTCAAAGGCATGAATAATTGACAACAAAGGAAGTGTTGTGATTGCCGAGCACGGCCGACTGTTCAATGTTTCATATGTTGCTTCCCCGCTAATTACCGCTCAACACTGTGGCGGGCCCCCGAGCACACGCCGCGAACACATCCATGACACGGGTGACCCCTCCCCCTCCCTCCCTCCCCATCCCTTGGTTGGGTCGGGGGTCGGGGTGGGGGGGTGTGGGGGGGGGGTGTAGGTTGGGCTTTGGGGCAGAGATCACCTCCAGCCACGTGGTAATTAGGCAGAAGTGGATGCTCGTTGACCTGTGTGTTGATGTTTCACCACTGCCAGGGCCGTTGGACCACAGGAATGAACTCTGAAGAGCCGTTCACTCGTGTCGTTTTGTCACCAATGTGATCGTGTGGGCTGAAGTTTTACACAAATTGAGTTTCTTGAAAAAGGGGTTGTTTTTTTTAGGAGAGGGGAGGTTCAGTGGTAACGCAGAGAGAGAGAGAGAGAGAGAGAGAGAGAGAGAGAGAGAGAGAGAGAGAGAGAGAGAGGAGAGAGAGAGAGAGAGAGAGAGAGAGAGAGAGAGAGGGGAAAGAGAAAGAGGCTGAGAGACAGAGAGAGATCAAGAAAGGGAGACAAAGATCGAGAGAGGGAGAAAGAGTAAAGGTGAGTCAAAAAGAGAGAGAGAGAGAGGCGAAGAGAGAGCGAGAGACCTCACTCACGCCTTTACCTGAGAGATGCCATCCATGTAATTGGGTCGCCACGCCTTCTAGGCGTAGGTAAGATGTGTGTGTTCGGGACCCCACTATCAACACTCTATCAGCGGGTTGCAGGTGCCTTGTGTCCCTGAGGATTTCACCTGGTTTTTACCTTTCTAGCTTCCATTCTTTTTTTTTGCAATTTGATTGTGAGACGATGTGGTGGTTTTCACTTGCATGTAAACCACAGAGGGTTACACTGCCAAGTATGTTAACCTCTTCTCCTCTTTTAGCCGGTATAAGGGATGGAGGATCTCATTATAACTTAGGATCACACAAACATGGAATATTTTCAAACAGGGAGTCACTTATTTTAAATATATAATCTATACATTTAATCGACACCCCTGTGCCCATGAGATCTGTGCCCATGAGCAGGTAGCCTCATTTGTTGCACCTGGTGCTAAGCTATTAAGCTGTAGCTTGTGACTTTAAGGTAAGCAAAGCGGTGGTTGTTTCAAACTGTTTGTTTCATACAGCTTTTTCCTCAGGATTAGCGTGATCACTTTATTAATTTGAACTGGGTTCACTCATTCTCCCCGTTCACTTGCTGTTCGCACCAGTTTACACTTTACAGAGTGGTGGAGCTGAGTTTGGATAAATTGGCCGCTTATATTTAATTTGCTATTGCCTTCTTGCACAGCAGGCGGGCTTGTTTGTTTTCATCTCCTTGTATATGAAATTAATCTGGTTATTATTACTTATTTGAAGTGTTGCCCTTGTGTCCTATTCATTTGTGCTGAGGGGGCTTCTGGTTTTGTTTTTGGGTGAATTACATTTATTTCACCTTTTATTTTACTGTAAGGGATCTGGGCTGTCTGTGAATGGCCTGATTGGCCTGATATTGGTTCCCCTTTTTTCATATATATATATTTTTTTACAGTTAAACTCGAAAAACACTGAAAATAATTTACAAATAACTACGCAAAAATGACGTGACAGTTTGTGTTGTATTTGCCCGGGCGTCATGGACCCCGTGATGGCCATCATGAAAGCTCTTCCTGTTTGGTTCTGGCACGTCTATTGGAAGGTATTGAGAGCGGTGGGAGCAGCAGGTGAGCTGCCTGGGGAGGAGCAACATTCAAAGGGGCCAAGCGGGTGCAGCAGCCTGTTCGCACCACAGCGGTGGAACGAGCTCCCTGCCGACGTCAGGACCGCAGAGTCGCTCATCAGCTTCCGCAAAAGAGTCAAGGCTCACTCGTTCACCTGGACTCTAGCATAGCCACCCCCTCCCACCCCTCCTACTTATTGTATGTTGGTCGTCCTGGCACTTTAATGTACGCACCTGTTTTACTGTATGTCGTACTCAGTTATAGTACTTAGTTGTGTAGCATCTTATCCTAGCTATCTTTGTTGTATACGGGGAATGGGTTGACCTAGTGATTGTTAGTGCTTGGCACTTGTTTCTATGAACGTCCTTACCATACCGACAGCGATATATTGTTTCACCTTCTTCTGACAAGTCTACTCATTGTATGTGGCGTTGGATAAAAGCGTCTGCTGAACTCCCTCGAGTTAAATGTAAATATAAATGTTGGCGCTGAGGCAGTGCGGCCTCCACCCACCCAGCTTCGGGAAGGGGGACGTGTTTGGAAAAAAAGAACACGCTCCCCTGATGGTAGGTGAGGGCGGGGCCGGGGTACAAGGCCTGTTCCCCCAGCCGGAGCAGAGAACCAGCCGGTGCTCTGGGAGACCAGGGTCAGCAGGGAGACAGTCTGTTGCAGTACGGGGTCTACAAGACCCACGCCGGAGCCAGGACCCGCAAAGGGATCCCCCCCCCGGCAGGAAACCTTCTTATCACCTTTACATTTACATTTAGGGCGTTATGTAAATGTAAAGGTGCAGAAAGACAGGCGTACACACACAGGTGCACCTCCACATGCAGAGACACACAGACACTTCCAATGACAATGCATTGTTTCTCATGTGGGAATGTTTTTCCGATTTTTGACGGGAATGGAAGCCCCAGCAACAGCATTTAGATAAATGGTAAATGGACTGCATTTATACAGTGCTTTTCTAACCAGTGGCCACTCAAAGCGCTTTACAATACTGCCTAACATTCACCCATTCATGCACACATTCACACACCGGTGTCAACCATGCAAGGCGACAGCCAGCTCGTCGAGAGTCAGTCAGAGGTGTCATGCTTAGGGACACCTCGACACTCGCTAGTAGGAGCCAGGGATCGAACCAGCAACCTTCCAGTTACCAGCCATCCCCTCTACCTCCTGAGCCACCGGCCGCCCCCTTGATACTTTCCCAGCATGTATAAAAAGCCTAATGTCTTATATACAGTATTAACACCTTATCAGGAAAGGAACAAGCATCAAGCAGAGGTTCTCTCTCTCTATGCTGTTCATTCCCCCTTTGGAGGTGATGAGCGGTCTGATCTTGGTCTTGGAGATCGTGGGTCAGAGCAGCTTGTATCCGGGGCGTTCCGGAGGTTCACCGGGTAGAGCGCGTACCATGAGGGCCCAGTCCGTCTTCCCCTCTCTCTCCCTCATACCTTCCTGTCTTGCGCTACAATAAAAGGGATGAAACCTTAAAAAATACATATATATTTTTAAA
>NC_140294.1:3520616-3528916 GCF_964030765.1 Micromesistius poutassou
AAGTTCATGATTTTCACAATCGTCTCTGTTTGCCATTTATTAAACATTGAGATTACTCTAAAGGACATAGCTGGAACACAAACCAGCTTGCTTTGGACTTTGAAAGTAAACACAACTCCTATATACACAACCTGAGAGAGGGAGATGTAAAACACAGCGTTTTTTTCGAACATGGAAAAACAAGTCCCTTTTGTTTTACATTAGTCCTGTAAGTGTTTTTTTAGGGAACATTGGATGTGTCAAATGAAAGACAGAAAGAAACAATGCATTTTCTTCTCGTGGCAGTGAGTTTTGCATGCTCCCCTCTCTTCACACCTCTGGAACTCTTCAGCATACGGCTGTGCTTCCATTTCCCATTCTGCAGCAATTACTGCTCTTGGATTTCCTACATAGCACGCACATGCATACGCGAACACACACACACACACACCACACACACACGCACACACGCACACAAAAACACACAAACAGACACACACAGACAGGCAGACACACACACACACTCACAAAGAACCAATAAACACTCACACACACACACACACACACACACACACACACAGGCGACACAGGCACGGTCACACGCACATCCTTTTTGGGGAGGAGATTTAACTCATTAATAATTTACAGAAAGAGACTGGCAAATTTTTGTGCAATTTGCAGCTGCTGAATTCAAGTTATTGTTTTTCTGCAAAAGTGGGCACAGAGAGAGAGCGAGAGAGAGTTAGAAGGATAGAGAGAGAGAGAAATAGAGAGAGCGAGAGATGAGTCGGAGTGAGAGAGAGCGAGAGAATGAGAGTGAGCGGGAGAGAGTGTGATCGGGAGAGAGAGGGAGAGAGAGACGGTCAGAGAGAATGAGACAGTGAGAGGGAGAGAGTGTGATCGGGAGAGAGAGACGGTTAGAAGAATAGAGAGAATGAGAGAGTGAGAGGGAGAGCGAGGACAAGAGAGAGAGTAGAGAATGAGAAAGAGGAAGAAAAAAAACAAATGGGACGAATGCTTCGTGGTCCGGAATGTGATTTAGACGCGGCTAGCCGTATATCATTAAGTAATACGGCCATGTAACCCTACTGTCGGCCGCCGTCCGTCTCTTATGAACCCGCGACACGTCCGGCCCTGTTTGCTAATGCCGCAAGATGGTGTTTGTTCATATTTATGCCTCCTAACTCTCAATGTTTTATTCCGTTTGCTTGCATTAGACGAGGCGGCGCGCTGAATTATTCAGACCGTGGCGAGCTCATTCGTAAAGACGAGCGAGCCAACGGGAAACATTCGGAGCATGGAGGTGGGATCCGCGTCTCCGAGTGGCGCACGCGGGGGGGGGGGGGGGGGGGGCTTGCTGGGGTGGTGCAGGAGTGGGGGGTGGGGTGGGGTGGGGTGGGGGGGGAAAGTCATTTGGCCGGCGCCGTTGTTGTGACGACCGGGTTCCACTGGCACTCTAAATCGCGACGAAATATAAACAAAACATCTGCATTTTGAGTTTGGATCGGTCACATTTTTGTTTTTCTGCGTCCCCGCTCTGTTGGTCTGTGCGGAAATGTGCTGTGTGGAAAACTTCTTTCTGACAAATGTACTTATTGTAAGTCGCTTTGGATGAAAGTGTTTGCTAAATGCCCTAAATGTAAGTGTAAATGCAATGGTGTACAAAATAAATAAATATGTATATATGTATGTAGATATTTCAGTCATGAGGCCTCTCATTTGCGGACTTTGAGGACTTTTGCTCTCCAAACCGGGAACATAGTCCTCTTGATTCTCATACTCCCTACCCAGAATGCACTTGGCCGTGTGTTGTCTAGTGCGTGACTTTGAGATGTTTGGGTGGTTCTGCGTCCTGAGGACAGGTGGTGAGGATGAAGTAGATTATATGCACAGGAGGGACCCGAGGACGCACACACACAGACGCACACACACACGCACACACATACACACACACACGCGCATGTGCAAACACACACACACACACACACAAGCACACGCACGCACGCACACACACACACACACACACACACACACAGACGTGCAAACACATGCGCCCAGACAGACACACACACACACACACACGCACACAAACACACACATTCACGCACACATGCTCGCACACACACACACACACACACGCATGCAAACACACGCACACGCACACGCACACACACACACACACACACACACACACACACACACTCACGCTCGCATGCACACATGCATGCAAACACACGTACACACACGCACACAAACACGCATGCACGCACACACACACACACAGGGGTTTCACGCTAGGCGATGTGGATGCCGGCTCCTGTAGTGGATTTCTTTCTCCTCCTCCTCTAAATCCCGGGCATCTCGGCCTTAACATCTCTTGGAAGGGAACATAGAAGCGCTTGTTTTGTGCACCGGGGCCTGACAAGCACCCCTTCCCCTGCAGGGCGCTTGTCAGCCCCACACCCCCCCCCCCCCCCCCCCCTCTCCCCCACTCCCCAGCCAGCCCTCTGGAGGGGTGTGTCTGTTTGTGTGTGTGTGGGTGTCTGCCTGTGGAGCATAAGGTCAATTAGAGTGAGTGTGTGTGTGTGTGTGTTAATGTGTGCGTTTAGAAAGTGTGACCGATTCAATTTGAAAAAAAACAACAACAAACAATGTAGGTCCACCCTGCGCCCGGTCGTTACAAAGATACCCCCCCCCCCCTTCTCAACAGGAAAAAGGGGTCACAAATGCCATGTGACAGGAAGCAGAAAGAGGGGGGGAGGAGCAGAGGGGGAGAGGGGGAGAGGAGAGAAGAAGCACGAAAGAGGAGGAAAGGAAGAGAGAGGACATGAGAAGCTAAGGTTATGGGTGAGACACACACACACACACACACACCCTGAACATATACAAACACACACACACACACACACACACACCACACACAAATATACAAGCACGTACGCACACACACACACACACACACACACACACACACACACACACACACACACACACACACACATCCCAAACACACACACACACCCCAACACATACAAATATACAAATACATGCACATACACACACACACCCCCCGAGGGGACAGTGGTGTATGTGTGTGTGTGTGTGTGTGTGTGTGAGTCCTCCTCAGATAGTGTGTGTGTTCGGCCGGAGGGTGTTGCGCTCCAGGGTGGTTGTAGGCAACATGGTGCCGGTAACGTCTGAGCTCATACCCCGCAGTGAAAGGACACCAGCACCACCGTCGCCTCTGGTTAGAGAGAGAGAGAGAGAGAGAGAGAGAGAGAGAGAGAGAGAATAAAGGACTTTGAGTTGCGACACCCACCTTGTTTTAACATTTGATTTTATTCCTGCTATCTTCCTGTTTGTTGTGTTGCTTTCATGGACGGGAGTGGGAGGGTTGAGAATGACGTATGTAGCTGATGATCACAGGCAGGAATCGAACCGGGGTTGCTGTGAGCTGTCCGTAGAGACCGTCACCCACGTCTCTATTTCTGTTTCATTGGATATTTAAACAAAACCAAAAAAGTATAATGGAGTAGAGCTTTGCATTGTTGAATGTGTTATACTGGCCATTTGATGAATAAAAAAGGCTTCAACTACCAATCGAAATGTATAGTATAAAGTATAAAAGTATAAAATATAAAAAGATAATAAAAACAATTATGTTTACATGAATTATCTTTCTATATTATATATATAAATATATATACTATATTATATATATATATATATATATATATATATATATATATATATATATATAGAAAGATAATTCAAATCAACATGAATATATGTAAATATCTAAAATTATATATATATATATTTGATATCAACATGTACGGAATATGATTTATTTTCAAGGTTTTTCATTATTTATTTTCACTGAAACAAGTGGACTTGTTGTGATCCACATTGTAGACTATAACAATAATAATCACACAAAACCACAAAATGGCGACGGTTCCATGGTCTCCGGCGGTCTCCAATGTGACGAGGGCACGGTCACAAATCTCCGGACTTCTCCACAATGGCAGATACTTTGGGAAAGTAACTTAATAGGAAAACCACTGCATCGTGGTGGGCTGTGTTTCAGGACTTCATTCGGGGTCAGCGGGGGTGGTTGGTACGTCTCAGTCGGTGCTATCCGGCGGCAGAGACATCAGTGGTATGGCCTCAGCCGCTCTAAACTAGTCCAGTTTCTGTTGCGGCAGATAAGAGCCTGTCTCTCGGTGGCCATGTCTTAGAAGAGCGTTCGGAAGCCACCCAGGAAACAGGAGTTTCCCCCCCAATCAAAAGTTCCATTAACCTTGGATCACTGGGAACGCGGAAGCTAATTGGGAGTCGCTGGATACACTGCCCCCCACCCCCACTCCTCCCCCCACCCCTCCACCCCCCACGCCTTATTTCAGCTCACCGAGCATTGAGGCGCTAACCATCTGTGGACGGTGTAGCCTGACACCTTCAGACATATTTCAAATTATCTGGGGAAAGAAGAAAAATAAGGCAATAAACAATTGACGGACAAAGGGCAATGTTTAAGTTGTGCCCATAACGGAGGAAATGGCGGGTGTTATTTTATTTTAAACCGCCGCCGCTTAGCCGTAGCATCCAGATCAAATTCTTCTGAGCATTTTGTGGGACGATGAAGGAGTAATAGGTTTTTTTTATGCGCTTTTTTGAAACAAGCTGGTAGGATAAAAAAACGGATGATTAACGAAAATCTGCATTTCTATTTTAAAAGATTTATGAAGCCGCCGACTTCACATGTGCTCTGGTGCCACAGAAGATCACCAGTTCATTATTTTTTTCCCTCGCATTCCCAGCGGGTTGTGTGTGTCTCTCTTTCTCTTATCGCCTTGAGAGGGTGAAAGATATTATAATCTGTCACCCCAATAGCCTTAAGCCCTGGTATGGCCGACTGGGACAACTTTTTGTTCCCCATAATCCTTGCACCCAGAGATGGGAGGTCATGTTTGTCAAGATGTGTGCCGAGCCAACATGAACTGGCTGGCTTAATTTTGAATTAAAAATGCATGCATATTTTTTTTTGTAACTGCCCATCTCTGGAGATTTGCTGTAAACAAGTATGAAATGAAGTGCCTTGTGGAAGCGTTTGAGGCCGCGGCTGTGCAGCACGGGGAGAAACTGGAGAAATTAGTATTTCTTCTACAGAAAGAGGGTTACCAGAGTGGGCCTGGGGAGTCCAGATGATCCACAGTCCCTCCATATGCACTGGGGCTGAAGACCAGCACGTGTTAAGGTAGTGATGGAATGAAGCATGCAGTTCGGGATGACGTCAACATAACATCTGACTGACTTTGTATAGTTAAAACTATGAGAGGATTGGATACTGGAGGATTAGAAATATAAGAGAATACGAATGTAGCACGCTTATGTGTGCTGTATTCATACACAAACATAAGGGGGTGCTAATCTTGTTATTGGTCCTCTATTAACCAGTTGTTTAGTTCAAATTGAAAGGTTGAATCTATACTTAATAACGGCCACACTGGTAAATAGCAAATGTAAACAATACTTGTACAAATCCCTACCAATTTCCTAATATGTGCCATTTGCTCATTGCTTCCCTTCCAGAAGGTCGTACAGAGGTCACATTGTACCCATACGAAAAGACTACATTACCCAATCCCCCCCAAGGCAATGCAGCTTTAGAAGGGGTGGCTGTTAAGTAAATCAGCATTATAATCGCTGAATAATATTCACTTTCACACAGAAGCCCTGGCTCTTTACACACACTTGATTCAACTTGACAAACATGAAGCTTCCTTTGTTAATCTTAACATAACCTTAAGAACAGTAAGAATAATCACACGTTTATGCATAATATCCTTTCACCAGCTCAAGGCTAAATCCAATGGGACAAAAACCCATAAACCAACACAATGGAAGACTTGCACCTTGATATCCTGGATACTGAATATACATCTAACGTTTTGCATTTGTATCCACCTTCTATCCACCAAGTTCAGAAAGGGAATATACAGTAACTACATCTTTTGGGGCCATTAATTCTTGCGTCCGCCTATCATCCTGATATCTTCCCCAGCCCAAACCAGATGGCCCTGAACCTCATTACGCAAGTTGGGCATGGCACAGTTTTGGTGGCAAGTTCTTTACTTTTACAGCGATAACTTTACAACGAGGGGGGGGGGGGGGGGGGGGGGGGGGGGTGGTTCTTGTTGAAACCCCGAAAAATAAACGTTCCTCGCCAATTAATCCTAGCGCCATCAGGCAGCCGAGGCAAGGCGCTTTACACTCCTACGTCGGATCAGTGGACAGCTTGACCAAAGCCACCAGCCCCTCCCCTCCCCAGAGCCACCATTGCCTCCCTCCCAATGACAAATGGTGTGGGGTCGGAAACCAGTACCCCTTATCAGCTCCCATTATCCACCGGCAGCCTGGTCCAGACAGAGGCCAGATTTGTATCGCACTGTATTGGATTTAGTAATTTCCTTTTCCAAGACGAATGGACAGAGATACGAGCGGGCCTTATTGTCTTCGACCTCAGCTGTGATTATTACTTATGATCCATTTAGTATTTTGGCGTCATGTTGAAAAAGCCCCCCTGGTTATTACTCTCGCCGTGGGGGGGGGGGGGGGTGGTCCTCGGGTTGTCGCCTTTCATGCGCAACGTTTTTTTTGATGCTGTTTCGAGCATCGAGAATCAAAGTACACACACTCTCCTTCCGTCTCTGTCTCCTGGCGTTCCTCTTCCACTAGCTGCCTACAACCGAAAGAAAGAGATCTGGTGAAAGAAAGATGTGGTGACGTGACGAGCTGGACGTGGTGGTCAAGGTTTATTTGGGGTTCTAAACCCTGCTTTGCTCAATAAGTAAGTACCCCAACGTGATAGCTTAAACTGCTAACAAATATCAATTGAGGCGTTCTATATGCAGTGTTGATGATCAAAAAAAAACAAGCCAAAACTTCAATAAGAGATTCCATATTAGAAATTACTTTTTTGGGTTTGGTGGGGTTTAATTAAATTTTGAAGTACTTATAATTGTAATTGTTACTTATAATTCATCCTTAGCCTCATAGCATAATTGCCAATTCATATTTTAAAGTTCATATCGTATTTAGCGTCAAAAATGCAGAGGATGACTTAGGCCGATAGTGATTATGAAACGTGAAAAGCACTCTGATTGGATCAGGATACAGCCAATGAGGCACAGTGAATCAGCAGCGGTAGGAGAGGAGAGGTTAGACATCACAATTTGGCCAAAATATGACTCAGTCAATCATGCCATGAGGGCTAACGATATGATATATACTTGGGTTTAAATACCACGTAAGCCACACACTTACATAGACATAGCAGGTATCTGTCTTTTAATGTGTTCCATTCAACACCTCGCACTGCACAAAACAGAAACAACACAAAAAACAAGAACTGAAATGCCCCCACCGAGCCACAGAGAGGAATCCGCCAAGGAGAACGTCAGGGAGTCTGAGGAAATGACCTGGTCCGCTACGCCGTCATGCTCGGTTTTAACAGCAACATAGAAGCTCTAACCTTCTCCCAGAAAGTACCTGCCCCCCCCCCCCCCCACGTCTTTATAGAGATCATGTAACGTTCCATTTCCTGTACAGGTCTGTGGGCAGACATTAACTCTAACCCCCCCGTCCCCCCTGTTGTGGTTTGCGGCGTTTATTCCAGCACTAAATCTCTTTACAGTACCACTAGGTGCTTTGGATAAATGGAATGCAGCAAATGACATATGTTACACTGTCTCTCTCTCTCTCTCTCTCTCTCTGTACAAATCCCAGGGCTTGTGAACGACTGAGAGGGCAAACGGAGGAAGGGGGTGGTGATGGTGTGTGTGTGTGTGTGTGTGTGTGTGTGTGTGTTGGGGGGCGTGCAGATGAAAGCTGTGTCAGGTAATTTCACACTCGGCGCAGACGAGCAGTCATGTCGGCAGCCCCGAGGCAAGGCAGGCACTAAACTCCCGTACCTGTCTCACTAGGCACCTCTGTCTGTGTGTGTGTGTGTGTGTGTGTTTGTGTGTGTGTGTGTGTGTGTGTGTGAAGGGGGGTGGTGGAGGGCATGCAGAGAAAACACCTTCTGGAAATGCTGGCGTTAAATAAGCTATTTAGAAATGGGAGGGTGCAGATAGGAGGGTAGTTATGTGTTAGGGGGTCTGTGAGAGAGAGAGAGAGAGAGAGAGAGAGAGAGAGAGAGAGAGGAGAGAGAGAGAGAGGGAGAGGGAGAGGAGAGGAGAGGGAGTGGGAGAGAGAGAGAGAGCGAAGGGGGAGAGGGAGAAAGAGAGAGGGAGGGAGAGAGAGAGGGAGAGAGAGAGAGA
>NC_140294.1:3529116-3541616 GCF_964030765.1 Micromesistius poutassou
GTGGGTGTGTGTTGGGTGAGAGGCATCGCTTTTCGATGGATGGGCCTGAATTGAAAACTGTTCTAAGGTGGCAGAGTCAAACGTGAGTATTAAATGTGTGTGTGTGTGTGTGTGTGTGTGTATGTGTGTGTGTGTGTGTGTGTGTGTGTTTGTGTGTGTTTTTTAAGTCACCGGCCCCCGGCTCTGTTACGGGCTCCTTCCCAGAAAACCCACCATGCTTCACCCAGAAGGTAAGGGGGGGGGGGGGGCGTCTTCCGGGCACATCCCCACACCCACCCTTCTGACCGGCCTTCATTAGATATGATGAGCACCCCCCCCCCCTCTCTCTCTCTCTCTCTCTCTCTCTCTCTCTCTCTCTCTCTCTCTCTCGCCCGTAAGATGAGAGAATGTCAATGGTTGACATTGACACCCCCGAGCCACCCGGTCGATACCTGACATTACACTTCAGCGCGTTGTCAAGAACCCCCCCCACACACACACACACACACACACACACACCCACACACACACACACCCACACCAACCACCCTCTTCCTCACTTCGCAAGTATTCAAGTTTTGCATTACTCGCACACACACACACAACCGCACTGACACGCACACACACACACACACACACGCACAGACACGCACACACACACACACACACACACAGACACACAACCGCACACAAACACACACACACACACACACACACACACACACATCGCCCCAGCTATTCATATGTCCTGGTGCTACTTATACGCTGGAGGGTGATTACCCATTCCCATCCAAACATCATTGAACTCTGCTGCAAATGAGTTTATGTCTCAACATTTTTATAGTAATTGATTTGTGTGTGGGGGCTGGGAGGGGAATTCCAGTTTTTTACATTTTCGTTGATCACTGGACATTGGCGATCAACAGCCCTGATTCGAGGGGACTTTGTCGTTCTAATGTATAGATGATACCTTGTATACCTCATAGCATCAAATGCTGCGCCAGCTCTCTTTGGGGGCCAATGAACAGGCTGCATTTTGGGAAAGCTCCAGTCACCGGCCAATCAGAACCAGCATCTACATACGTCTATATATATATATATGAGATATATATATATATATATATATATATATATATATATATATATATGAGAGAGAGAGAAAAGTTATTTTTTTTACATAACTTTGATCTTCATACCAGTTGACAATGATTATTAGACATTTGAAGAAAATAGTTAAGTTGTTTGATCGGAGAGAATTTTCACCTTTTTGCTAATTAGAAACAGCACATTTTCATCAATGCATATTTTGGAATACGATTAAATGTAATTAAATTGTTTAATTTGCATGTAAGACTTTTGCTCATGTCAATACAGAGAGAGAGAGATAGAGAGTGAGAGAGAGGGAGAGAGAGACACACACATAGGGCAGGGGGGGGGGGTCGGGGGTGGGGGGCGGGTGGTGCGGGAAGGGGGTTGAAATTGTTTTTTTAATCCAAGCCAGCCTCTCATGTAACACGGCCCTGTCCATGAAGAAAAATGTGTGTGTGTGTGGTGTGTGTGTATGTGTGTATTGTGTATGGGGGGGGGGGGGGGGGGGTTGTGGAGGTGCCATTCTGGTTAAGCTTGTCTCCGTATTTTGAGTCATTTATTTATTACATTTTTTTAACGAAGCACCACAGAGCAATTACTGATCCCCACCCTTCAGCTTTGATTCTCTGGCAGCACGATGTGTATGTGTGTGTGTGTGTGTGTGTGTGTGTGTGTGTGTGTGTGTGTGTGTGTGTGTGTCTGTGTCTGTGTGTGTGTTTTCCTCTTCTTTAAGCCCCTCCCCCTCCCCCTGTTCATTACAGAGTCCCGAGAAGCATGACATGTATGTAAGGTGTCATGGATCCCCTCTGAATTACATTATAAACCAATGTGTGTGTGTGTGTGTGTGTGTGTGTGTGTCTGTGTGTCTGTGTGTCTGTGTGTTTGTTCAAGTATCAAATATGTGAAAGTGTATTTGTTACTTTATGTATAAATGCTGTGTGTGTGAGTCCTGTCCAGTTGCTATAAGCAGTGTTTGTATGTATACCAATGTACACCGTGTGTGTGTGTGCCCTAATCCTTTCTCACTCATGCAGGCAAAGACACACACACACACACACACACACACACACACACACACACACACACACACACACACACACACACACACACACACACACACACACACACACACACACACAAATCCACATGCAAACCCATCCGTTAAAAAAATGTTTGAATGCATAGACAGGATGGACATAAATATATACATTAAAACACTGTGAGAACATAAAAATCACACAGAAATCGACTCGAGGACATATGCAAGCGAGGTCCAGTGATTCCTCTTCGCAGCCTCACTGAGACAATAGACACAGTCTCGTTCTCGCCTCTGTTGAAATATTCGGTACCATAGTTTCTCTCTTTCTGGTCTCCAAACACACACATAGAGCCACCAGCCCCTCTGTTTAGCTTTACTTTTCCTGCTCGCTCTTCATTCTCGTAGATCCACTGTCATTCGGCCTCTCGGCTGATGCTTTTTTTTTTGTGCGCACTCCAAACAATTCCGAAAAACGTGCAATACTTTCTGTTATATTTATCCCGTAAGAAATATAAATATTTGAAGTACAGATTAATGAGAGGATGTGTGTGTATGTGTGAAGTGTACTGTGTGTGTGTATGTGCGTTTACTGTGTGTGTGTGTGTGTGTGTGTGTGTGTGTGTGTGTGTGTGTGTGTATGTGTGAAGTGTACTGTGTGTACTATGTTTCAAGTGTACTATGTGTGTGTGTGTGTGTGAGAGAAGTATACTGTGCATGGTTGAAGTGTACACTGTGTGTGTGTGTGTGTGTGTGTGTGTGTGTGTGTGAAGTCTACTCTGTGTGTGTGTGTGTGTGTGTGAAGTGTGTATGTGTGTATGTGTGAATGTGTGAAGTCTACTGTGTGTGTGTGTGTGTGTACGTGTGTGTGCTCGGAGATGCATTCCACCATATTGTACACAAGTTCAATTGTTACCTTGGCAGAGTGTGTGTGTGTGTGTCCTTGCGGTGTTTACTCTGGGCTCCGGGTGAGCGATGGCCGCCGCCGTACTAGTGAGCTCAGACCTGAGCCTCCAGCTGACCCTCCGCACCGGTCCTCTCTTTACACAATTTATATGAAAACCCTGTTTATATTGCAAAAGAGGTGTACTTTCTCAGCCTCCACCACCACCACCTCCTCCTCCTCCTCCTCCTCCTCTTCCTCCTACTCCACCTCCTCCTGGAGTTTATTTAATTGTGAAATATTCCCCCCGGTGTAGTGGAATCGGTGTGGCCCAGACATGTCCAGCAGACAGCTGACTTGTAGCTGTTGTAAGCTACATGTGCGGCGCGGACACCCACGGGAAGTAGCGTCCTAATGTCAGGTTTCTTACTGTCTTTTTTTTTGCATGCGGCAGCTGTACGGTCGGGCTTGGGGGCGAGAATCGGTGGCAATATTCCCCACGATATCAACTGTGGGCTCAGAATGATGCAAATACAAAGGAGTGTTTGAAATGTTGGCCTTGTGACTATGATGAGTTTGTGATGACGTGCCTCATACAAACCAGGCTGGACATCGGGGTGGGGGGTCATGCATTAGCATGCCCAGCCCACAAGGGCTTACAAGACACCAATATAAACACACAGACAGACCAAAAAACAAAAATAGATGGTATAACAATACTAACACTAACGACATAAACCATCCTGACGTTTCATTCAGGCTTTGGTAACAAAAGAGGCTAACTTATAAACATTAAAGTCAAACAAACATTCCATCCTGACAACATCATTACTCCAACATATTTCAGGGTTTCTCTGTATTTGCATCATTTGGTCAGGCCCAGTACTGATGTGTCGGCCGTGTGCCTGAAACACATGGTGGGAAAATGTACGATGCCTTGTTCTGTTGTTTTTCTCTCCCTCTCTCTCGGTTTGTTGGAGTGAATCTCATCGATCTTTATTTTCCAAATTGTGTTTAAGCCTAACACAAGGGTTAGCGCTAGCAGCAGGCTCTCTTTCTTTGTCTCTCTCTCTCTCTCTCTCTCTTAGCCAACCGTGTCCATGTGTAACCTGCATTCCAGAACTCCCGAATACGACAGGGATTAAACAACAGCATTTTTGTTTTCACTCCATGTTGCAACGATCCATTTATTTTCCGTTGGAACACAACGTTTTTAAAGCACGTCAACATAAATATAATTTTTTTTCTTTGACTATTACATAAGGAGCTTCTTCCAATGTGTAAAATATCGGAAGAATATAAAACAGGTCAGCAAGTTTTAAAGATCCCATGACATGCCACCAGGTGTGAGTGTGATTAGACGTTACAAGCCGTTTTGAAAATCTGCCCCTTATGACATCACACGTGGGCGTGTCCACCTAGATGTGTGACGGATAGATGATAGATGAGCAACATTTGCTGCAGTCCACTGGTCAGGCTGGTAGACTGATCTATCCAGCACACATCTAGGTTGACATGCCCTCCTGTGATGTCATAAGGGGCAGATTTTCAAAACGGCTTGTAACGGCTAATCACACTCACACCTGGTGGCATGTCATGGGACCTTTAAGCACTTACCTAACCTTAAGGGGAAAGCCATCCGTCCTGAGGGCATTTTAACTAATGGTCATGACCACAGCTACACTTGAATCCTTGATGTCATTAAAGTGTGAGAAAAGCTCTGCAGAACCATAGACTTCAGGCAGCAATGATGACCCAGAATTCACTTCTTCTCTGTAAGGCCCGCCAGTGACTGCTTTTGTGTGACGCGAAGGACGGAAATGAAGTTGACGAGAACAAGAAATCGGAATATCGATATTCTTTTACCCAAAATGCCACAGGAAATATGTATTTTACTTTTGTCTTCATAAAAATTTGGATTTCAATACTCCAACGATTCACAACCACGTCAACTTCACATATCGGTAACCTTATAGCATAATCACCTAAGTCCTATTTTAAGCTTCATCTTGTATTTAGCATCAAAAATGCCAAAGTCAAATAGATGACTTAGGCAGATAGTGATTATGGAAGTACTCTGATTGAATTAGGAGAGTAGAGTTAGGGTAGATATCACGATTTGGACAAAATACAATTTACTCAATTATGCTGTAAGTCTAACGATATGACCTCCGCAAACTCCGCTGGGAGTAGGAAATGGACGGCGGGGGGTCTTTCCAGGGGGTCTTTTCAAGCTGAGGGCTTCTAAAGGCACTGGATTTCATACCCGCCATACCTTACATGTTTCCTCGGTCTCTCCGGTCCGGATTAGCTCATTCTACAAACAAACAATACGGGATTAGGCAGAGGCCCTGCGCATGTGTGTGAAGTTAGAAGCGAGGGCCCTGCCCCCCCCCCACCCGACCCTCGTCCAAGGGCCTCGCTGTTTATTTGTACGCTGAGATATGTTTCAAGAGCATGTGGGGGGAGGTGGGGGGAGAGAGGTGGGGGGGGATCCAGCTGAGCACGTCTAAATACCACCACCCTATCCCTATTCCTATCCTGAGACGTCGCCTTTTGTCTTTAAAAAAATACATTTTTACCTCCTCCCATTGTTTCTTTATGGTGTTCTCGGGAGATAGAAACCACTTAAATCACCAGCGAGCCGGAGAGCACTTTGTCGGTGTGTGTGTGTGTGTGTGTGTGTGCCTATTGACAAACCATCCCTGTGTTATGGCATGTGTATACAACGGCTCGTGTAAACCTCTAGTGTGAGAACATCTTGCCCGTTTCACCTTGAGTCGTTCCTATAAACCATCTCTGGCTTGCTCTCTCACTCCGTCTGTCATTCACTTACTCTTTTACTCCCCCTCTCTCGTCGCCCTCTCTCCACTTACTCTGTCTCGCCGCTCTCTTTGTCTCTCTCTCTCTCTGTCTCTTTCACTCACCTATCCTCTCTCTCCTGCTCTCGACCTCTGTCTCGCTTTCTTGTTCTCTTTCTTTCTCTCACCCACTTTCTCTTCCCCCCCTCTCTCTACCTCAGTCTCTCTTACTCTCTCTCTCTGTCTCTGTCTCTCTTTCGCTCTCTCCCTCTCTTTCTCTCTCCCGCTCGCCGTCTCTCTCTCCCTCTCTCTCTCTCCCTCTCTCTATCACCTGTTGGTTCCTCCACTAGAACATGATATTGCCGTGGATAAAGTACCGGCCTAACAGCATCCATGTCTTGAGCATGCGCTTGTATTATGCACCCACAAAGGAATGTGCGATGGCTAATGGCTTCTGATGCATACCCTGAAATATGTTCACACTTGCAAACCTTGAGGAAATATAACGTTAAGCAAGGCAGGCTAATGTGCTGTGCCTTTAAGATGAGGGGGGGGATGATATTGTACCACAGTGGGATTGATAGAGGCCCAGTGGCTGATGGGAAATCTGTACTCTACAATGATCTTCATGTCGGACCTCCGAGCCCAACACCCAGGGACATTCTTCCCCCGTTTTTCTGTGTTTTTTTTTTTACACAAAGTTATTTGTCACTGAAGTCCTTGGTCGTTGCTCTGTTGTCAACAACAACAATGACGGCTACCAAACAAAAAGGGGGCCGACCTCCGAAGGCAAAAAGAAAACACAAAAAAAAAAACAGCAAAGCCACAAAACAGAACCATCACATGCATTGTGTGTCTTCTGCGGGGGGGGGGTAAGCCCCTTGGGACGGCTGCCCCATCAGGACACTGGCAGGACATCAGCCGTGACACCCACCATGGCACTGGGGTTGGGGGGCTTGGTGGCCAGGAAGCTGGGTGACGGGCAAGGGTTTTGGGGAGGCGTGTGCGTGTGTCTGTGTGTGTGTGTGTGTGTGTGTGTGTGTGTGTCTGAGAGAGCGACAGAGGCACAAACATGCCATGTCTCTTAAGGGTTTGGGCTGTGGGGGGGCTGTACGGGGGCTGCGATGAGAAGGGCTTCTCTGGTGGCGGGGCTGTCTGTGAACTTTGATCCCCACCCCCTCCCCCCTGGCCTGGGCATCCATGACAGTCAGGGAGGATTGTTTGTGTGTGTGTGTGTGTGTGTGTGTGTGTGTGTGTGTGTGTGTGTGCGTGTGTGTGTGTGTGTGTGGGCACTGAAGGGGTCTTAGAGTGGGAAGCAAGCCAGGGTGGGTCAATGGGTGAGCTTCATGTCCTAAAAGCACAATGTAACCTACTTCCATGCCACACACACACACGCACGCACGCACACACATACACACACACACACACACACACACACACCATGTCCCCAGATCAACGCAGACATTCGAGACATTCTGAGTCGTCCAAAGTCAAAAGGCCACGATGGAGCGGGAGAGTTGTCTGTGAAGCTGTACGTTCGTGTCTCCCACGTGCGCTACGTGTGCCGCAGGTTAGCGCCCGGAGTCGTCGGAGTGGCCATGTTCTCTGTCTGACGCTGTTACAGTAAACACTTCAGAGAACGTGGGGAAGACATCGGGGTTTGTTTGTTTTCATAAACATGTCAAGGTGAGTTTCTGACGGTCTAAGTTGTACGTATTGTACGTATTGTGGGTATTTATTTTTATCTGTACAGACTTTATGGATGACAATCGACACTTTGTATTAGGGCATTCAGGAATACTGAATTTTGGCCGTCGACAATGACAAATTTTAAATATTTGACTTCTTAATGGCCGCTGGAATAAGGTGGTATTTGATGTAAAGAATATAGTTATCACTGATTTAATTTGCCTCTCTTCAGTGTACCTTTTAACAACTAACCTATCCAGATAAAGGAGGAGCTGAATCCATAGCTGAATACATCCTGTGTACCTGCTCATTTTCTGCTAGAACAACCATGTTATGATGCACGGAAAAGATTTGAAGTGCAAAAAATAGCTATGGCTAGAACAGATGTTAAACCATTTTACCTACATTTACGGGAATTTTGCTGATGCTTTTATCCAAAGTGACTTACAACCATTTATTCACACATTGACGGTGGAGTCAACTACGCAGGATGACAGCCAGCTCGTCAGGAGCGGTCGGGGTGAGGCGACGGCGTCTTGCTCAGGTACACCTCGACACTCAGCTAGGAGGAGCCAGGGATCAAACTCGCAACCTTCTGGTTACCAATCAAGCCACTCTACCTCCTGAGCTACTGCTGCCCTCTCAGTAGCTCCATATCATACTTCCATATAGGGGTGTGACGTATTTGTACCGAAAATTATCGCTACGGGTCTAACGGTTTGATTCACGTTTCATTTCGGTGCTTACATTTTTTTGATCATTTAAATTTCTTTTTATTTATTAACATTTTTTCATTGATTATCACACACTCTGTGAGTGTCTTGTATTGTCTTGTCCTGATGTTTTGTGTTGAGGACCACAATGGAAATAAGTCCTGGACTTTATTATGTTTTTATCCTAAATTGTATTTGATATCTTTTCATGTGTGTAAGGCAATTGTTTGATACAATTTAATGAATCAAATCAAAAAATTGATTGAAATTGAAAACAAAAAAAAACTGCTGTACTGAAATACATACCGAACCGTGACTTAAAAACCGAGGTACGTACCGAATCGTGACTTTTGTGTATCGTTACACCCCTACTTCCATATCATACGCACAAAGGGGACTATCCAACGTCATTTCCCCAGCGCGCATGTATGGCGACGACACGTTCATCACAGAGCGTAAGAACAAACCAACACGTGTATGTGTGCACAGAAATATCCATGAATTGATCCCGGGATCGAACTCCTTCAGAATAGATACACGTTGTGTCCTCCTCACAGGGTTGTGTCTCTGGGCAGGTATCTCTGTCTCTGTGTGACACTCTGCTGCAGCCCCCCCCCCCTCCCCCCCCGGGGCGTCGACTGTAGTGGGGGTCTCGGAGACCGCCGGACCAAGGCGGCGATCAACGGACCCGGCAAAAAACGGAGCGACTGCGTTCGCCCTGCAGCACGGACCACAGGATCTCCACCGTTCAGGATCATGCACTGCTCAGGAGGGAGGGGGGGAGTGGGGGGGGGGGGGGGTGGTGGATCCAGTGTCCTCTCTAGGCGGTCCTACAGGCACCGCACTCGTGAGACTCTGATCGGCTTGGATGGTTTCGATAGTTTTTGGCTAGTAGTACCAGCTGTCCTGCTGATTTTTGCTCCTAGCTAGTTTGTGTTCATGATTGTAACGCATCGTTTGGGAATGTCATGATGGCTTGCATTTGATTTTCTTCCGACAAAAAACAAGACTTCTTTGCAGCGGTTGACTTTGCTTCATGCGGGAACTCGCCTGGATCTCGTGTCCGACTGTGTCTTGTCTGTGATGTCGCCGCCGTCACTCTGCGTACAAAGGTGAAGCGGCCATTTTGGTTCACATTTGGCGGGTAATCGTTTTGCTTCTATACATGGTAACGAAGAGGGATTAGCATTTGAAAGAAATTGAGAAAGAAAAGTGCGGAATAGCTTGATTCCTGTTTCTGTAGGTTGGCTACTTTGCGTCATGGCGGGGCATTGAGACACAAAGAGCACAAGATAAGTGGACAGGGCAATTGAACAGAAAGGACACACACCCAGACACAGATATTCCATCACAAGAGTCGTGCTGATACAAACCAAGCAAAACTTTCTGATGCGCTCGCCAGTTGAACCCCCCTCTCCTTCTTCCCCTCTATTATCCGCCCTCTTTTTTCGATGTCCTTGCTTGGTTGTCGGTCGGTAAACATGTGTTTCCCCCCTCCCCCCCGAGCGACTGAAGACGGCCCTCTTATGTACGGAATGAATCTTCGTACCCGAGAGGCAAATTAGAGACACTGTTGGGCGCCGCATAGATAACAAAGACCAGAGACACCCTGTCATTAATGAACGGACAGGCGCGTGGGGGGCGGGCCGCGATGGGCTGCGGACGTCCGGCGCAACGCGCTTAAGATCCCCAATTGCCGCTCCGAGGATTGCTTCCACTGTTGCTGTGTTTTTTGACTTCAAAAATCTTGAAACGCAATTGGGATTAAAGGGGATTACAACATAATCTTGAATAATCCAAAGTGCCATGGACGAAGAGAAGCTCGTAATAGCGGCCTTAGCCCGTCCGGAGGTCTGACAACATTGTCAATCAAGGCGAGGATTAAGTATATATATGGAAGGGGGGGAGATGGGGAAGGGGTATAAAATACTCAACTTTGCTCTTCACTTATGCCAAAATATCCCCCCTCCCCAACGAAAAAGATATTGCATGTTTCATAAAGGCAGTTTAGAAAAATTCTGAAATATGGTAATTTACGACTTATACAAAACCATTCAGGTCTTAAATTATTTTTTTTACTTTATTTATTTTTTCTAGGTTATTTTTGTATATTTTTAAACGTATTTTATTTTATTTTAGTATTTTTTCTGAATTATATTTTAAAGAGAATAATCCACTTTCATTAATGTGATTTCACCGGGGCTCAACTGAGCTGAACTAATTAGTACCAATTACTCAATAAGAAATGCTGAAATCTGTTAAATAAACACACTTGTTTTGATTAATGTAGATCTTGTCAAAATGTACCTGAAAATAATGAGCAATGATCTAGGTTGTATTGATTAACTGGTTTCCATCAAAACAAAATTGTTAATGAAATGAACATCAATCAAGGGCAGCCTTTATTTAATTTATTTCAATGAAATATGCATATTTATATCCTTTATTCAATTATCATCACAAAAACTGGGCAAGAATGCCAAAACACGGAGGAAAATACAAACAAGCTAACAGCATTGTAACAGCATTGTAATACACACACACACACACACACACACACACACATATTTTTGTAAACTGACACTTTCAGTATTGCCCACCAACCCAGGATCCTGTTAATAGCAACCTCGCAAACTCTGCCACTTCATTCCTTACATATATTATTTGGTCATCTGATAACCACAAGACATCAAAAATAAAGTGGGGAAAAAACCCCAAAATTCATGAAATATTCGCAAACATTACACGTTTACATACTTTACACATACACAAACACAATCGCAAACACACACACAGACACACACACTTACTGTATATGTGTGTGCGTGTGTTAATTCACACGTAGGAAACGAGGAGTTACACCAAAGTAACTCCTCGTTTCTCTGAGAAAAAGTCTGAAAAATACTGTTAGCAGTAGTCTTAACAGGCAGTTTATTTTCCCTGCCTGTGAGCCATAATGAGGTGATGCCCTCAGGAATCAGTGAAGCGGGATGTTATTAATGCCTCAAAAATATAAAAAGCCGGGGAGAGGGGGAGAAATCCCCTGCACAAAGACAGGGAAGACTGTCAATGTATTAAAGCGTGGTGAATCCCCCCCCCCCTCCGGAATGGGGTGTAGGGGGTGGATGTTAAGCCAAACAACTGGACGTAGAGATGGGTAGTGGGTGGTGGTGGAGGTGGTGGTGGTGGTGGTGGTGGTAGGGGTCTAGAGACATTTATGCTTTCTTCAAGATGTGTGCAAAGGGGCACTGATTAGGTCGGCTCGCACAATGTGTGTGCGACGCATGAGGCGAAAAGATGGCTCCAAATTAAAAGAGACGTGGTTTGTGTGTGTGTGTGTGTGTGTGTGTGTGTGTGTGTGTGTGTGTGTGTGTGTATGTGTGCATGTGTGCGTGTGTGTGTGTTTGTGTGTGTGTGTGTGTGTGTGTGTGTGTGTGTGTGAAAAAATACCTCTAAAACCTTATCAGGGGTGAGAGGTATGTATTGCTAGAGGGGATAATAAACCTCAAACCTCAACCTCAAGTCTCATATCAAAATGGAACTGTTTTGATGCCTATGTTTTATAGGCCTATTATTTTCAATTGGTCGGCGTCCATGTCACCTGATTGTCAAGTTTCTTTCTGAGAAAACAAAACAAGATGGCTGCATTCCTTCTAATTTCAGTGGTAAATGCCTAGTTTTAAGGTAGTTTTGGCATTAAAATGTGTTTTTGATATTGTGGCGAGCTACAATAACGAAAGGATGGACTCGAGCAAGAGGGAGATTTTATGTCAAACAGCATGACCCCATGAGGGACTTTTATTTTGACACCCCTAAAAACACGTTCAACTAAGCATGAACATTGGAACATTATTGTCTGTGTCACGGTTCTACATCGTCTGTCAGTTACAATGGTCTGTGTCACTGAACCACAAAACCAAACAACACCACAACAACACAAACAGAACAATTACGCAAGACAATCCCCTAAACACAAACCTCTTCAAGACCCCCATCACCCGTTGTGCGTACACAAATATCACGGAGCACCCTTGTGCGCCGCTACAAATAATTTCTAGCAAGAAATTTGCATTTTAGTTTAAAAATCTTCATTCAGTGATGTAAGTGATATTTTGTTTGTTAGTTATTACTAATATTCTCTCAGGTCTCGCCAGAAAATGATAAGAACCTAATGATTTCTGGTTGCTATGTGGTGCTATGCAGTGCTACGGACACTGCTACTGTTTCCTGAATGCATCTTGTTGTTTGGAACCACATATATGTTATATATCAACGTTTTAGTGCGTTCAGACTGTTTGTGGCACTTTTGA
>NC_140294.1:3544116-3551504 GCF_964030765.1 Micromesistius poutassou
ACAACAGTCGTAGTCGGGGGGGAGCGGCCGAGTATATTAACCCCCCCAACCACTGGGGATGGAGATGGAGGGCCAAACAGAAAGCCTCAACAAACACAACTAGAGACCCTCTCCCACGGCCCCCCCCCCCCCCCCCCCTCCACCCCGGACCCCTGACAGAGAGTGGGAGCTTGTTGTGTTTGGCCCCTGGGTGTGGGTAGTGCGAGGGTGGGTGGGGGGGGGTTTGGTTTGTTTGATGAGTTTGAGCGCTGGCTTAGAAGTTGGAAAGCATGCGTCGGTTTGCCACAGAGAGACCTGGGGAGCCCGTCGTGGGGGACGCAGCGAGTGGGGGGTCTGCAAAAAACAACACAACACAGCAAAAGCAACGCACAACAATGTTTTTTCGGCTAACGATCCACCTACGGTATCGCTCGCTGTTTTCTTACAAAATGTGTTTGCTAATTGGGACACAGCTGACGAAACACATCAAAGGAGACACATTAGACTGTCCCTGGCAATACTGGAAAGAAACCTAGTTTATACTGACTAAAGTTTGACTGTGCATATGATGACGCAAACTTGAGAAATCAAAGCAAGATCATGTTCTTCAAATGTACTTTCAGAGCGAGACCTTTGTCAAATAAAACACTGGCAATGAAAGAGCAGTGATAAAAAGATGCCTTGAAATTGATTGATAGTACATTGATATTAAGCCAAAGATTTGTGAATGGTATTGCATCATACATCATACATCAAAATCGTTTTTGAATGTAGCTTGCATTCTGATGAAAAGGCCCTGTTGACCCATTTGTCCTGCCCCAATGTAAAGCAAGGGGGGATCATATGCAAACGTGTCTGAACCATCGCCATGCTGTACCCCTTTTCTTATGACGACGATTCCTAGCTCTTGCAATTCCATGATCAAAAAAATAAGCCATAGATATGGTGCATAACCGGTAACGTCTACTTGCGTGCACACATGAAGTCTCGTAAAACTGAAACGGTGATGGTGAATTGCGCCAATTCGTAGAATTGGAAATACTGTCAAAAGAGCTGCACTCCACTTCCGCTACCATCTGAAGCAAAAATATTATTGGAACCGCTGTTATTACTTTCAATTAAAGGTGACATATTATACCACCACGTGTGAGTGTGATTAGCCGTTACAAGCCGTTTTGAAAATCAGCCTCTTCTAACATCACAGCCTCTTCAGACACTTACACCTGGTGGTGTAATATGTCACCTTTAAAAATGTACATTACATGCCGTATTTTCTTACAAAACAAAGTCTGTCTTCCCCACATCTTTAGCCACGCCCCACCTATAAAATAAGTAGGGGGGGCATTTGAGGTGCGGGTCACATGATTGCAACAGTGGCCAGTGCCACCCCCATCATCTCCTGATTCCCCACATATGTGTCACCTGTCGGGGCCGATTATGCGGGTCCAGGGGCCCGGGCGATGGCCCTGACTGCAGTGGGCAAAAAGTCACCTGTCACCGTTGGTTTGGTCGCGCGTCACACAGACCGAGCTGTAGTGGAGTGACACGGGGCCGCCACCCCTACAGCCAGGGAGAGAGACAGAGAGGGATAGGGGTGGGTGGGGGGGGGTTAGAGAGGGAGAGGGAGAGAGAGAGAGAGAGAAAGAGAGAGAGAGAGAGAGAGAGAGAGAGAGAGAGAGAGGGATATATATATATATAGAGAAGAGACAGAGGGACAGAGAGAGACAACCACACATAAAGGAACATAGTGAGACAGAGAGAAAGACAAAGAGAGAGACAGAGAAAAAAAGATTCACACAGAGAGACTTGAGATTTCTTAATGGAACATATTACTCCAAAAAGAACAGATTAAACAGATTAAACCAAAAAACAACACATTGTAAATTGTTTCTCTCATTCCTAGATTATATACATATATGTATATAAATATATATAGTTAATATATATTTCACGAGAATTAGAATGAAACTGAGGATAAATCAAACACATTTACTCATGGGTAGACTATCTTCTGGAATATGATCTTCACGAGGGGTGAACCATGTTACATGAAAAGTTGTTCCACACAGCAGCTGTGTGGAACAGTAAGGCATGAGATCATCCACCCTCCCATCCTAGAACGTTAACACATTCAACTCACTGCATAATACAGCCAACCTCCAACATCAACACCATCGACTGAGCCTCTCCAAACCAGTGAGCCCTGGAACGCAACGGAACAGACAGGTTGGGTTTCACAAAAGCAGGTGTTTCCTTGTTTTTTTTAAATCATTTTATCACCACCACCACCACCACATGTTTCTCATACTGCCCGCCACCTGTGCCCATATCCATGTTTCTACTGACGTTTACAGATTGTTAGCCTCATAGCATAATCGCCTGGGTCATATTTTAAGGTTCATGTTTTCAAGAGAGTCAAATAGAGGAGTTAGGCAGATAGTGATTATGGAATGTAAAATGCTCTCTGATTGGCTTAGGATACAGCCAATGAGGCACAGTGAATCAGCAGCGTTAGGAGAAGAGAGTTAAGTTGGACTGAGGTAATTATGCTATAAGGCTAACAAGATGTAGAACTCCCCTCCTTTTTCTCTCGTTCTCTTTTCCTAAAGGTTGAGTGGACCAGTCTACGTCCCTCATGCAGGAGGAGTCTGGCCCTTCGTCATGGCTCAGGTAGATGGCGGCTCCTGGTATAAGACAGCAAAAGAGACGGCGTGATGGACGGACGTCCACAGATGTAGGCCGCAGGAGGGCAGATGTAGTTGATATACTCTAGGGGGAGAGGGGAGGGGGGAGACACAACCAGAGTGTGTCTGCCATGACTCGTAGGGAGATTCCTTGTATAAAGAGATGGAATCCAAAAAAGACAAGCCTAACCCTAATAACAAGTTATTCTGTAGGTTAGGTTGCAGATCACGTTGCTTTAGTGACTTTCAAGCACAGGAGCCCCTCCTGGTAAGGGGCCGATAGCAGTCTTCTCCTGGCCCCTCAGAGTGCCACTGACCAGCCAGGCAGCGGCCCGTGTGTCGGGGTCTTGGCCCTGGTGGTCCCAGAGTGTTTTAATGTCGCGGTGAATAATGCATAGCCAGCCTGGAAACAAAGGAGAGACATGGACATAGAGAGAGAGCGAGAGAGAGAGAGAGAGAGAGAGAGAGAGAGAGAGAGAGAGAGAGAGAGAGACGGGGAGAGAGCGAGAGAGAGAGAGAGACGGGGAGAGAAAGAGAGAGCGAGAGAGAGAGAGAGAGGGAGAGAGAGAGAAAGAGAAAGAGAAAGAGGAAGAGAGAGAGAGAAAGAGAGAGAGAGGGAGTGCGAGTGACAGAGAGAGAGAGGAGAGAGAGAGAGCAAGCTGTTAAACATTGTCTGCCATTAAGCCGGAGAGCGTCCTGACTGCCAAGTCATAAATATGCCGCGAATAAGGGCCGTCTCCCAGGGTCCTTGGGGGCCGCGGCGGGGCCGACACAAACCGATGTCCGCGGTGTCCGTCGGAAAACTACTGTTTTGGCTGTTTTTTTTTATCGTATCCCACAAAGACGACACTGTTATTCTATCACAGAGGGGATGGGTCTCTGTGGCCAAAATATACCCATCATGATGATGACCACATTTACAAAATAAGCGTATATATTAAAGAAAGTGTGCACTATGAAAGTATTTAAAGCACTTTTAATTCTCGCTTGGTACCTCCGTGTGTCATATTTGTTTGTGAATTGGCGTTGATGACCCGTTTCTTGTATTTTCAACAATATTTGGAAACAAATAAAACATGATCCGGTGTATGCCAATTAGTTAATCGGTTCAAAGCTGGTTTTATTGCTGAAAAAATTGCAGACTTGCGGACAGTGTAATCTAAGATTAAATAAAACGATAATAGCATTATAACTTTTTACACCATTTGAATTACAATATTGAATATATTTTTTCAATTTCAATTTTTTTTTTAATCTAAAGGCTTGGCATATTATCACATAATTATGGATTGACCATGATAAATAGTTGGAATAAATAATTGTGAATTTATTTTATTTTATTCCTAAATATATGAAAAACATTCAGGGTATACTGAGTACCAGTCTTTATATATAGCAGGTGCATACGTGTTCATTGTAAACCATAGGTAAGCTATCTGGTAATCTATAATCTGTAGAATGTCTATGCAGTCTTTTGTACAGTGACTCAATGTACAGTTGAGTCGAAGTGTCATTTGGGTTCTGTCTCGTATTTTGAATTGAATTTGAATTGATATGAAAGTGTTCTGCTTTGTGCACATGTGTTTTATTCTGTAACTGAGTCCTGTGCTGCCCAGTCAGTGTCCCAGCGGAGGGCAGGAGAGGTGGCCGTGGTGAACCCTGCGTCTCTCCATCCTCGCTATCATCTCCTTCTTCAGATGGAAGAGTGTACACCAGACAGGACACTAAAGACAAGCATCGAATAAAATGGAATCAGCTCAAAAATAATGGATTGGGGCGCCCTGGTGGTACAGAGCGTGTACCATTAAGGCCCAGTCCTTACTGCAGCGTCCCGGGTTCGATTCCCGCCCGCGGTCCTTTGCTGCATGTCTTCCCCTCTCTCTCCGCCATACCTTCCTGTCTTACTATACAATAAAAAGGATCAAACCTTCAAAAATGAAATAATAATTCTAATAAAATAATCGTGTGACTCAGAGTACCAAGGTAGTGCGTTTTACAAAAGTATAAAAGAAGTGCTCTATTGCTCTTGCTGTTGTTTACATTCTCGGCTAGAGGTTGCTTGTGGTTAATGCTCTCAGGCAAATTGGTACAATAAGTGACTTTGACAAATGATGATGGTAATGGATGTTTAGTAAAGCTGGTAGAGACGATGACGATGGTTTGTTCAAGTGTCAAGTGTCAAGTGTCTTTGGATCAATTACGTGTACTTAAGAGCTACTAAACTATGAAAAATACAAAAAAAACGTGTGTGTGTGTGTGTGTGGGAGTCTTTAAATCGCCCGTTTGCCTGCTGTGCGTGTGTGTGCAAGGGTGGATGGGTGGGGAGGGTCATGTAAACACAGATATGGTGGAGCACACATACACAAACACAAGAATACACACACACACACACACACACACACACACACACACACACACACAGACACACACATTCTCACACACACACACAACTGCCACTTCCAGCATATTGAACATTTCTAATAGGGCGCTTGGTTAGCGCTAGAGAACGCATCCCATAATAAGCAGTGGAACCTTGTCAAGAAGGAGGTCACCAACGGAAGAGAAATAAATAGGAAATTGCTCCCAGCGAGTGTTTCACTGTCAACCCCCCCCCCCTTCTCCCTCCCCCCCACAGCTTGCCTGTTACCTTGAGCTGAAAGGTATTTATCTACGTCTCTTTCTTTCTCTCTCTCTCGCCCTCTCTCTCCCTCTCTCTCTCTCTCTCTCTCTCTCTCTCTCTCTCTCTCTCTCTCTCTCTCCCTCTCCCTCTCCCTCTTTCTCTCTCTGACTCTTTCTCTCTCTCCCCCTCTCTCTCTCTCTCTCTCTCTCTCTCTCTCTCTCTCTCTCTCCCTCTCTCTCTGCGTGGTGTGTTAAACAGGCGTTTGGCGGGCCCTCTCTGAGGGGCCCTAATTGCGCGCCGGTCTCCGTAGTTCACTCGCCCCCGAAACGCAGGTGCTGTTGTCTCTTAACAGAGAGGAGACGGCGAAGGGAGAAAAGAAAAACAAAAAGGGAGGGAAAATAAAGTAAATTGAACAAACAATTAGGACAAGCGTTCCCACCGAGGCAGTTAGCAGAGGCGGTTAGCGGCAGAATAGCCCCCCCCAGCCCCCCCACCGGTCAGATAGGACAGGTATCGACATTTCCTCGTGTCTATTCTCTTTCTTCCTCACTCACCCTGAGGTCTTAAAGCATTCTGCTGCTCCCCTCGCTGTGAGGATGGAGTGGGCCGGACCACTGATTAGGGGGGGGGGGGGATGGAGATGGAGAATGCTCTGTAAACACCACTGTTAGACTTGTGCATGTCTGTGTGTGTTTGTGTGTGTGCGTGTGTGTGTGTGTGTGTGTGTGTGTGTGTATGCATACCCTCCAGCCTGGGAAAAGGATTCCTCCAATCTCTCGAGTGGGCCTTAGTTTACCGTGGCTACCCTTTTTTTTTTTCTTTTATTATTTTATTTCTTAAGCAGGATGCTACAAAATAATACAAAGCTAATGTGTTTAGTTGTATTTATTTGTTGCCAGCAGCTACAGCTCTGCTGGTCTGAACTGGGATAAGTGGGGGAGGGAGGGAGGGAGGGAGGGAGGGTGGGGGGGGGACTGGTTTTTTTTTTTTTTGCCTTTTTTCCTTTTTTTTTGGGCAGATCCAGATATTTCCCCGGGAACGGCGGGAATGCTGACACGACTCCGGCCTCGTAGGCGCTAACGTCCGTGGAATAGTTCCCGTTGTCGTTCCGAGCGGCGTTCCGCTCTTCGGGGACCGCCTTGCCCCGGCGTTCCCATGTGCTTTTCCCAGAGCTTTCCATTGTTCCTCGCATCATGTGCTTCCGGCAGCTTCTGTCTTTGCTGTCAACGGCTGTTAAGTTTTATTTTCACAAAGGGGTCGGAAAGAGCAGAAAAAAAGAATAAAGCTAGCTGGAATAAGCTAGCGACGCCCTGACTTTTTGTTTGCCACCAGAACACGTTTACACACGTTTTATCACAGACAGTAGAGAATATTTTGTTTCTATTTCAAGACAAATATACTGCATTTGACAAAAACAGGAGCTTCTTCCATTGAGATGAGGGTGGATGGGGAGGTAAGATCGTAATGTTGTGATTTCGGAATGTAAAGTAAAAAATATATATATATATATGATACAACTGAACGCTTTATGAACGGATTGTATTAATAACATCATCTTTAAACGTATAAGCTTTCATTTCATAACTTTCAAACGTTCTGTATTCATTTTTATTTTTAAAGTTAACTGTACTATTGTTAAATATATATTTGTATTAATTGCATTATTTGTATATTTATTTTATTTTATTATCCATTAAAAGTACCCTGGAGGATTAATCTCTCTAGCAGGAGAATTAGAGGTTTTATATTTGTGTTTGCCTGTATCCTCAGCTCTTCCTGAGAGTACTTTGTTGTTGGCAGAGCTTATGTAATAACAGATGGAACCTAGAAATTAACACGTCTCGTTATTCTATTCCCTCTATTTATTTTTAATGCTTTTTCACCATCAGTCTCTCTCTCTGCCCTCTGCCTCTCTCTCTCCGTCTCTCTCTCCTCCTCTCTCTCTATATCTCTCGCCCTGTTTTCCTTTGTGACCCCGACAGGACCGCCGCACCTGTCAGAGAGCACGCCGCAGGTGTTAGCGTAGCTAATTAGCACACAAGGAATTTTGGTGGCGCCGCGGCAACAGCAATCGGCGGTAAGGGAGAGCTGAGGGTTGCAATTAG
>NC_140294.1:3574683-3579683 GCF_964030765.1 Micromesistius poutassou
ATGGTGTTGGTGGTGGTGGTGATGGAGGTGGTGGTGCTGGTGGTGGCGGGGCCTCCGGCCTGACGTAGAGACGTCACCGGCAAGTACTGTGTCGTCATTTCATATCCCGCGACGAAAGGAAACCGTCAGCTATAAAGCACTTTAAATTACACTTCACTCTCTGGCTTTGAACTCTGGTGTCTTGCCCTCGACGCGACCAATTCCCCATTTTCCTCTGTCTTTGATCCCCGGCACCCAACACCACTGGGCTCATAACTCCTCTCCTATCTTATCTCCTTCGTTCTGTGGCTGGCACATTGCGATGCGGACGAGAAGAGGCTGTTTCACCGAGAGCTAATTCACCAAAGAGTTGTTGGATGACGTTCCTTTTTAATGACCCATTCACTTTTTGTTGCGTTTTACCTAGAACATGTAAGATTGGAGGGTGGGCCGCCACAGATTTCACTGAATTCACCTGATATCCTCCTCCCCTGTTTGAGGTGGCACTACAACGCCAGACCCACCCCCTCCTTTATGCTTTTAGCCAAAGCATCACTCATTGATAAACCCTTCCAGAGGTCAATTGAGGGGGGTGGGGCCATTCACATCCAAAATTACAAAGTGGATTTCCATCAAAAATGAAATTCCCGCCGATCGGTATAAGGGTGCATCTTTTCTCGTTGAAACCGGTATCAAATAGCTCGCAGACGTGTAATCTAAGCGATTTTCCAAAGCATCTTCAACTTCCCGTTGCACAGAAAGCCGTCCAGGATTATAGCCGCACACAACAAGCAAAGGGAAGCAGGCCTTGAGTCTTTGGCTCGTCACTCCAATGATGTTAATGATCTGAATCAAAAAGGGAACCTTCAAGACGGAGTTACTTTAGTGTCCATGTTCAAATAGCAACAGCCTTTCTTTTTGTGGCTGTATTGAAACGGTGCCCAGAGATGGGCTTGATGAAACAGGTATGTGGCTGGTAAACATATTGAATACACTAATTGCTTCTCAGAGTCCCCGTGGTTATTGTATGAGGACGCTGGTTGGGCGCCACTGGGTGATTGAAAAAAATTTGAAAGGAACATTTTGGAAAAATAAATGTTCGACATTAAGCTATAATTTTCATGTACATTTATTTTCAAACAATGAGTACTGATAGCCAGAGAACTACATGGTTTCAATTGCTGTTAAAACCACCAAAGTCCTTTTTGGAGTAAATTATTTCGAAAGCCTTCGAAATAATATATAATATTCTTTAAAATACAAAATATCCTCAAATTTGTCCAATTACAAGTCCAACCCATCAAAATCGTTCTTCCTGTCATCTTCCAATCTTCCGAAACGTATCCCAATGCACGAGGGAATACAAATGTTCCACAAACATCGTGTCCGGGGCCTCCTCCTACCCTGACCCGCGTCCTTAAACCAACAGCCCACGCACGAAACCCCATCCTGTCCAAATCGCCGTGTCAGACGTCAAATGCAGACGTCAAATGCAGACGTCAAATGCAGACGTCAAATTCAGACGTCAAATTCATTCTCGGCGTGTCTGCGCCGCAATAATAATCTCCCCAAAAATCGCGCAAACTCCGCTCCATCTCCGAAAGGCCACAGGTGAGGTCAAACGGCCAGACGGCCAACGGCACTGGACTTGATTTCATCGTCCCCCCCTGCCTCCCCCACCCCCCCCACCCATCGCACCATTTGACCACCTCCCCCCCCCCCCCCGTGATACGCCGGCCCCCCAAACGCTTGTGACACGTCTCCTGCCACACACATGTAATTTGTCCCCGGGACCAGGGTGGGGAGGGGAGGGGTGAGGGGTGGGGAGAGGGGGGGTGAGGGTTGGGGGGGGGGGAGGGGGGGGGTGGCGGTGAGGGGTGAAGACGGACGGACAGATGGACGTGGCGGACGGAAGGGGGGGGGGGGGGGGGGGGGAGGGTTGAGGGGTGACACCGAAGGGGTGACACGGAGGCCTGCCAACGACGTGAGTCCTCTCTCCTCCTGGCCAAGGAAATAAATAAATCTCAACCCCGTAGGACGGGGCGTCCTCTGCCCCGCCTGCAGACGGGCGGGGGGACGACGACGAGGGGCGTCTCACTCACCCCTCGCCGCTCACCGTCCTGTTCGGGGACATCGGCTCGAATTAGCCCCGCCGACATCTCCCCCCCCCCACCCCCCCACTCCCTCCCTACCGCTCTAGAGGCGGTTTTCCCTGACAGCAGTCACACACACACACACACACACACACACACACACAGACACACAGGCGCCTGTGACCGAAGAAGAGAGCGTCAGGTGCTTCCGTACCCGGGCGCGGTGATTATAACACCTACCTGTTTTGTTTTTAGCCTCCTTACCCCCCCCCACCCCACCCCCCCCCCCTGTCAGGCGAGCCACATTTAATTAGCGTAATGATCAAAGTGAGAGAGAGCCACGGGCGCCCGAGGTAACAATCCTCGTTAATTATTCAGCATTAAGGTAGATGGTTGCGTCTGCGGAGATGACTGCACTTCAAAGATGTTGATTGGGGTGTGTGTGTGTGTGTGTGTGTGTGTGTGTGTGTGTGTGTGTGTGTGTGTGTGTGATTTTGTCTCTCAACAGTTACCTCGACGAAAGGAGGATGGACCCCCGAGGACGCGCCCCGCGTGCGGTGACATCAAAACATCAGGACGGATAAATCTGCTGTCACCGCCCCCCCCACCCCACCCCCCCGCTGCCCTCCCGGCCCCAACAGGTAACCTCTCTCTCTTTTATCCTCCATGACAGCAGCCTGTTCTCAGCACGGCATCAGGCCACGAGCACGGCGTCTTAATAAAGGGACGTGTGTGTGTGTCTGTGACTCTGTGTGTGTGTGTGTGTGTGTGTGTGTTGGAGTGTTTCTGTGTGTGTGTATGTGTGTGTGTGTGTGTTTGTCTGTGACTGTGTGTGGGTGTGCATCTGTGCGTTGTATGTGGGAGTGTTTGGATTGTGTGTGTGTGAGATCGGGTCGGGGTGTGTGTGTGTGTGTGTGTGTGTGTGTGTATGCGTCCGTGCTGGCGTGTGGGAGTGTTTCTGTGTGTGTGCGTCTGTCTGTGTGTGGGTTTGCGTCTGTCTCTGTGTGTGTGTGTGTGTGTGTGCACGTGCGTGTGCGTGTGTGAGTGCGTGTGTGTGTGTGCGTGTGCGTGTGCGTGTGTGTGTGTGGCGGGGAGGAACGGAGGAAGATTACAGAGTGTCACTTTGTAGGAGGAGACCCTGACGGAAGCGTGTGATTGGTCGGACCGGCGGTCTGTAAGGTTGTGCCCCCTGGATAAGCACAACACAACAGTGTCAGCGCCATGGAAGTCAAGACCCCGGGATGACTCTGTTGATGGTCTGTGATGAGGCCTTCTTCAGCAGTAAGTGAGGTGGCATGGATTCTGAAAAGTTCATGTTTAGGACATAGACATCGTTTGAAGAATGATTTATTTTTTTGATGATATTTGTGCCTTATGCACAATATGTTCTATTTTAATGATACAACCGCATTGGTATTCATTTGGTGTGTAAGCATACACCATAGTTTTTGTATAAGTAAATGATTTATTATAATTTCGTTTTACTAAGCATTCTCAAAGAATTGTATATATATATAAAATACAAAAATAAAAATTCTAACATTTTAGGACAGTGTAAGTGGAGTACTAGACCTCAAAGCAATCAAACAATCTTAATTGCCTATATACTCTATTGCCTTCACAAAAATATCCTTTACGTTGTGTTAATGGTGAAAGTTAATTTTCTTTCGAATGAGGGTGAGCCCAATCTTTGGAATCAATAGTGCTTTGTCCGTACCGAGTTTGTTGACTAAAAACAGTGAATCGCCATTAAAGCACTTTACAAAATGTTTTCTCACAAGGACCAAAGTGCCCCTGGTATTTTCTTCTTTTGTGGCAGTGTAGTGACATTGGTAACCTACTTTTTAACAAAGACTTTATCATAGTAGTGCAAATATATAGTATATAGTAAGTATAAAATAATGAGAACAATTATAATAATAATTTTGATTACATGAGATACACTGTTTAGCTGTTTGTTTTGTGAAGTTGTGTTGTTACGAGGGTGCATTCCATTTGTTTCGTCCCATGACCGGACATCATATCTGTGTTTATCCGTGTTGCTTGTCTTCTGTATCGGAAGCCTTCAGGGCTTCCAAGAGCCGATTCCAGAATTAGTATTACCACTGAAACCTCTCTCCGATGAAATAAACATCTCTTTCTACCCCTCACAGAGAAAGGTTTCTCTCCCGTGTCTGGTGATTTACATCCCTATCTCCCCCCCCTTACAATCTTCCTCCCAGATCTCCATCTCTTGAGTTGCGCTGCCCGGTAAAGCAGGATCTCTCGTTGGCACCGTCGCGTCTCGTTCCTGTTTTGGTTGGGTCGCATCTGTCAAACCCAAGGGTCTGAAATCATCTTAGATAATCAATTAAATCTGTTCTGTCAATTAACGCATCATTTCCTCTCCCACAGGGACCAATGTTGTGGATGCAGAATCACTTACCTCCTGCCAAACGTCAATCAGTGTTAAAATGGACCCACACCCGCCAAACCTTTGAGGAAACATATGGAATACGTATGGTATCACTGAAATAACAATTGAGAAACCAACCCTCATCCTGGATCATAACTTCTAAAGATGTCACCCTTATGCTTTTTTCGATACAGGACTCCATCTTGTTTCATGTCACACCTGTGACACCTCATCTGTAGTAGCTAGCTCACAAGATAAACAAACGCATAGACATTTCCCCTTCCATTAGAATTTATACATTTCTTTTAGTTCGTAATGGCGGCAAACGATGGCGATTGCTAAAAACGCACGAACGCCGCGAGGAACAGAACTAAACAAAACCCCCTTCAACTGTCAAGTTCCCGGGGAACACACGCACCACCGGCATACCCGTTGAAAAGCACGTCTTCCCCAAAGAGCCGGTGCGAGCTATTTACAGTGATTTGCCCCGGTGGGGTCAGAACACGGCTCTGGTCTCCATATGTGGCGGCGGG